>NC_056749.1:792045829-792269185 GCF_019279795.1 Protopterus annectens | reverse complement strand
TTAATTTTTTCTGATCTTTACAATTGTTTCTCAGGTCTACTTACCCCTTTTAAAATTTGCCCCCTTTTAAATTGTTCTTGGATCCTTTTCTTTTTTTGTCTACTTACCCCCTTTTTAAGTATTTGCATTCTTCTTGCTGTACATCGTTTCTCTAGGATCATGACTTATCCCCATTTTAAGTATTTGCATTCTTCTTACTGTACATTGTTTCTCTAGGATCATGACTTACCCCCATTTTAAGTATTTGCATGCTTCTTACTGTACATTGTTTCTCTAGGATCATGACTTACCCCCATTTTAAGTATTTGCATGCTTCTTACTGTACATTGTTTCTCTAGGATCATGACTTACCCCATTTTAAGTATTTGCATGCTTCTTACTGTACATTGTTTCTCTAGGATCATGACTTACCCCATTTTAAGTATTTGCATGCTTCTTACTGTACATTGTTTCTCTAGGATCATGACTTACCCCCATTTTAAGTATTTGCATGCTTCTTACTGTACATTGTTTCTCTAGGATCATGACTTACCCCATTTTAAGTATTTGCATGCTTCTTACTGTACATTGTTTCTCTAGGATCATGACTTACCCCCATTTTAAGTATTTGCATGCTTCTTACTGTACATTGTTTCTCTAGGATCATGACTTACCCCCATTTTAAGTATTTGCATGCTTCTTACTGTACATTGTTTCTCTAGGATCATGACTTACCCCATTTTAAGTATTTGCATGCTTCTTACTGTACATTGTTTCTCTAGGATCATGACTTACCCCATTTTAAGTATTTGCATGCTTCTTACTGTACATTGTTTCTCTAGGATCATGACTTACCCCCATTTTAAGTATTTGCATGCTTCTTACTGTACATTGTTTCTCTAGGATCATGACTTACCCCATTTTAAGTATTTGCATGCTTCTTACTGTACATTGTTTCTCTAGGATCATGACTTACCCCCATTTTAAGTATTTGCATGCTTCTTACTGTACATTGTTTCTCTAGGATCATGACTTACCCCCATTTTAAGTATTTGCATGCTTCTTACTGTACATTGTTTCTCTAGGATCATGACTTACCCCATTTTAAGTATTTGCATGCTTCTTACTGTACATTGTTTCTCTAGGATCATGACTTACCCCATTTTAAGTATTTGCATGCTTCTTACTGTACATTGTTTCTCTAGGATCATGACTTACCCCCATTTTAAGTATTTGCATGCTTCTTACTGTACATTGTTTCTCTAGGATCATGACTTACCCCATTTTAAGTATTTGCATGCTTCTTACTGTACATTGTTTCTCTGGGATCATGACTTACCCCATTTTAAGTATTTGCATGTTTTTTACTGTACATTGTTTCTCTAGGATCATGACTTACCCCATTTTAAGTATCTGCATGCTTCTTACTGTACATTGTTTCTCTAGGATCATGACTTACCCCCATTTTAAGTATTTGCATGCTTCTTACTGTACATTGTTTCTCTAGGATCATGACTTACCCCATTTTAAGTATTTGCATGCTTCTTACTGTACATTGTTTCTCTAGGATCATGACTTACCCCATTTTAAGTATTTGCATGCTTCTTACTGTACATTGTTTCTCTAGGATCATGACTTACCCCCATTTTAAGTATTTGCATGCTTCTTACTGTACATTGTTTCTCTAGGATCATGACTTACCCCCATTTTAAGTATTTGCATGCTTCTTACTGTACATTGTTTCTCTAGGATCATGACTTACCCCCATTTTAAGTATCTGCATGCTTCTTACTGTACATTGTTTCTCTAGGATCATGACTTACCCCCATTTTAAGTATTTGCATGCTTCTTACTGTACATTGTTTCTCTAGGATCATGACTTACCCCATTTTAAGTATTTGCATGCTTCTTACTGTACATTGTTTCTCTAGGATCATGACTTACCCCCATTTTAAGTATTTGCATGCTTCTTACTGTACATTGTTTCTCTAGGATCATGACTTACCCCCATTTTAAGTATTTGCATGCTTCTTACTGTACATTGTTTCTCTAGGATCATGACTTACCCCATTTTAAGTATTTGCATGCTTCTTACTGTACATTGTTTCTCTAGGATCATGACTTACCCCATTTTAAGTATTTGCATGCTTCTTACTGTACATTGTTTCTCTAGGATCATGACTTACCCCATTTTAAGTATTTGCATGCTTCTTACTGTACATTGTTTCTCTAGGATCATGACTTACCCCCATTTTAAGTATTTGCATGCTTCTTACTGTACATTGTTTCTCTAGGATCATGACTTACCCCCATTTTAAGTATTTGCATGCTTCTTACTGTACATTGTTTCTCTAGGATCATGACTTACCCCCATTTTAAGTATTTGCATGCTTCTTACTGTACATTGTTTCTCTAGGATCATGACTTACCCCCATTTTAAGTATTTGCATGCTTCTTACTGTACATTGTTTCTCTAGGATCATGACTTACCCCCATTTTAAGTATCTGCATGCTTCTTACTGTACATTGTTTCTCTAGGATCATGACTTACCCCTATTTTAAGTATTTGCATGCTTCTTACTGTACATTGTTTCTCTAGGATCATGACTTACCCCATTTTAAGTATTTGCATGCTTCTTACTGTACATTGTTTCTCTAGGATCATGACTTACCCCATTTTAAGTATTTGCATGCTTCTTACTGTACATTGTTTCTCTAGGATCATGACTTACCCCCATTTTAAGTATTTGCATGCTTCTTACTGTACATTGTTTCTCTAGGATCATGACTTACCCCCATTTTAAGTATTTGCATGCTTCTTACTGTACATTGTTTCTCTAGGATCATGATTTACCCCATTTTAAGTATTTGCATGCTTCTTACTGTACATTGTTTCTCTAGGATCATGACTTACCCCATTTTAAGTATTTGCATGCTTCTTACTGTACATTGTTTCTCTAGGATCATGACTTACCCCCATTTTAAGTATTTGCATGCTTCTTACTGTACATTGTTTCTCTAGGATCATGACTTACCCCATTTTAAGTATTTGCATGCTTCTTACTGTACATTGTTTCTCTAGGATCATGACTTACCCCATTTTAAGTATTTGCATGCTTCTTACTGTACATTGTTTCTCTAGGATCATGACTTACCCCATTTTAAGTATTTGCATGCTTCTTACTGTACATTGTTTCTCTAGGATCATGACTTACCCCATTTTAAGTATTTGCATGCTTCTTACTGTACATTGTTTCTCTAGGATCATGACTTACCCCCATTTTAAGTATTTGCATGCTTCTTACTGTACATTGTTTCTCTAGGATCATGACTTACCCCATTTTAAGTATTTGCATGCTTCTTACTGTACATTGTTTCTCTAGGATCATGACTTACCCCCATTTTAAGTATTTGCATGCTTCTTACTGTACATTGTTTCTCTAGGATCATGACTTACCCCCATTTTAAGTATTTGCATGCTTCTTACTGTACATTGTTTCTCTAGGATCATGACTTACCCCATTTTAAGTATTTGCATGCTTCTTACTGTACATTGTTTCTCTAGGATCATGACTTACCCCATTTTAAGAATTTGCATGCTTCTTACTGTACATTGTTTCTCTAGGATCATGACTTACCCCATTTTAAGTATCTGCATGCTTCTTACTGTACATTGTTTCTCTAGGATCATGACTTACCCCATTTTAAGTATTTGCATGCTTCTTACTGTACATTGTTTCTCTAGGATCATGAGTTACCCCATTTTAAGTATTTGCATGCTTCTTACTTACATTGTTTCTCTAGGATCATGACTTACCCCATTTTAAGTATTTGCATGCTTCTTACTGTACATTGTTTCTCTAGGATCATGACTTACCCCCATTTTAAGTATTTGCATGCTTCTTACTGTACATTGTTTCTCTAGGATCATGACTTACCCCCATTTTAAGTATTTGCATGCTTCTTACTGTACATTGTTTCTCTAGGATCATGACTTACCCCATTTTAAGTATTTGCATGCTTCTTACTGTACATTGTTTCTCTAGGATCATGACTTACCCCCATTTTAAGTATTTGCATGCTTCTTACTGTACATTGTTTCTCTAGGATCATGACTTACCCCATTTTAAGTATTTGCATGCTTCTTACTGTACATTGTTTCTCTAGGATCATGACTTACCCCATTTTAAGTATTTGCATGCTTCTTACTGTACATTGTTTCTCTAGGATCATGACTTACCCCCATTTTAAGTATTTGCATGCTTCTTACTGTACATTGTTTCTCTAGGATCATGACTTACCCCATTTTAAGTATTTGCATGCTTCTTACTGTACATTGTTTCTCTAGGATCATGACTTACCCCCATTTTAAGTATTTGCATGCTTCTTACTGTACATTGTTTCTCTAGGATCATGACTTACCCCATTTTAAGTATTTGCATGCTTCTTACTGTACATTGTTTCTCTAGGATCATGACTTACCCCCATTTTAAGTATTTCTATGCTTCCTACTGTACATTGTTTCTCTAGGATCATGACTTACCCTCATTTTAAGTATCTGCATGCTTCTTACTGTACATTGTTTTTCTAGGATCATGACTTACCCCCATTTTAAGTATTTGCATGCTTGCATGCTTCTTACTGTACATTGTTGCTCTAGGATCATGACTTACCCCCATTTTAAGTATTTGCATGCTTCTTACTGTACATTGTTTCTCTAGGATCATGACTTACCCCATTTTAAGTATTTGCATGCTTCTTACTGTACATTGTTTCTCTAGGATCATGACTTACCCCATTTTAAGTATTTGCATGCTTCTTACTGTACATTGTTTCTCTAGGATCATGACTTACCCCATTTTAAGTATTTGCATGCTTCTTACTGTACATTGTTTCTCTAGGATCATGACTTACCCCATTTTAAGTATCTGCATGCTTCTTACTGTACATTGTTTCTCTAGGATCATGACTTACCCCCATTTTAAGTATTTGCATGCTTCTTACTGTACATTGTTTCTCTAGGATCATGACTTACCCCATTTTAAGTATTTGCATGCTTCTTACTGTACATTGTTTCTCTAGGATCATGACTTACCCCCATTTTAAGTATTTGCATGCTTCTTACTGTACATTGTTTCTCTAGGATCATGACTTACCCCATTTTAAGTATTTGCATGCTTCTTACTGTACATTGTTTCTCTAGGATCATGACTTACCCCCATTTTAAGTATTTGCATGCTTCTTACTGTACATTGTTTCTCTAGGATCATGACTTACCCCCATTTTAAGTATTTGCATGCTTCTTACTGTACATTGTTTCTCTAGGATCATGACTTACCCCATTTTAAGTATTTGCATGCTTCTTACTGTACATTGTTTCTCTAGGATCATGATTTACCCCATTTTAAGTATTTGCATGCTTCTTGCTGTACATTGTTTCTCTAGGATCATGACTTACCCCTATTTTAAGTATTTGCATGCTTCTTACTGTACATTGTTTCTCTAGGATCATGACTTACCCTCATTTTAAGTATTTGCATGCTTCTTACTGTACATTGTTTCTCTAGGATCATGACTTACCCCCATTTTAAGTATTTGCATGCTTCTTACTGTACATTGTTTCTCTAGGATCATGACTTACCCCATTTTAAGTATTTGCATGCTTCTTACTGTACATTGTTTCTCTAGGATCATGACTTACCCCCATTTTAAGTATTTGCATGCTTCTTACTGTACATTGTTTCTCTAGGATCATGACTTACCCCCATTTTAAGTATTTGCATGCTTCTTACTGTACATTGTTTCTCTAGGATCATGACTTACCCCATTTTAAGTATTTGCATGCTTCTTACTGTACATTGTTTCTCTAGGATCATGACTTACCCCATTTTAAGTATCTGCATGCTTCTTACTGTACATTGTTTCTCTAGGATCATGACTTACCCCATTTTAAGTATTTGCATGCTTCTTACTGTACATTGTTTCTCTAGGATCATGACTTACCCCCATTTTAAGTATTTGCATGCTTCTTACTGTACATTGTTTCTCTAGGATCATGACTTACCCCATTTTAAGTATTTGCATGCTTCTTACTGTACATTGTTTCTCTAGGATCATGACTTACCCCCATTTTAAGTATCTGCATGCTTCTTACTGTACATTGTTTCTCTAGGATCATGACTTACCCCATTTTAAGTATTTGCATGCTTCTTACTGTACATTGTTTCTCTAGGATCATGACTTACCCCATTTTAAGTATTTGCATGCTTCTTACTGTACATTGTTTCTCTAGGATCATGACTTTCCCCATTTTAAGTATTTGCATGCTTCTTACTGTACATTGTTTCTCTAGGATCATGACTTACCCCCATTTTAAGTATTTGCATGCTTCCTACTGTACATTGTTTCTCTAGGATCATGACTTACCCTCATTTTAAGTATCTGCATGCTTCTTACTGTACATTGTTTCTCTAGGATCATGACTTACCCCCATTTTAAGTATTTGCATGCTTCTTACTGTACATTGTTTCTCTAGGATCATGACTTACCCCCATTTTAAGTATCTGCATGCTTCTTACTGTACATTGTTTCTCTAGGATCATGACTTACCCCTATTTTAAGTATTTGCATGCTTCTTACTGTACATTGTTTCTCTAGGATCATGACTTACCCCATTTTAAGTATTTGCATGCTTCTTACTGTACATTGTTTCTCTAGGATCATGACTTACCCTCATTTTAAGTATTTGCATGCTTCTTACTGTACATTGTTTCTCTAGGATCATGACTTACCCCCATTTTAAGTATTTGCATGCTTCTTACTGTACATTGTTTCTCTAGGATCATGACTTACCCCCATTTTAAGTATTTGCATGCTTCTTACTGTACATTGTTTCTCTAGGATCATGACTTACCCCATTTTAAGTATTTGCATGCTTCTTACTGTACATTGTTTCTCTAGGATCATGACTTACCCCCATTTTAAGTATTTGCATGCTTCGTACTGTACATTGTTTCTCTAGGATCATCACTAACCCACATTTTAAGTATCTGCATGCTTCTTACTGTACATTGTTTCTCTAGGATCATGACTAACCCCCATTTTAAGTATTTGCATGCTTCTTACTGTACATTGTTTCTCTGGGATCATGACTTACCCCCATTTTAAGTATCTGCATGCTTCTTACTGTACATTGTTTCTCTAGGATCATGACTAACCCCCATTTTAAGTATTTGCATGCTTCTTACTGTACATTGTTTGTCTAGGATCATGACTAACCCCCATTTTAAGTATTTGCATGTTTCTTACTGTACATTGTTTCTCTAGGATCATGACTTACCCCCATTTTAAGTATTTGCATGCTTCTTACTGTACATTGTTTCTCTAGGATCATGACTTACCCCCATTTTAAGTATCTGCATGCTTCTTACTGTACATTGTTTCTCTAGGATCATGACTTACCCCCATTTTAAGTATTTGCATGCTTCTTACTGTACATTGTTTCTCTAGGATCATGACATTCTGTAAGGTTTTAAATAAACCTTTTGCCCTCTTAATTATTGTTGCAGTTTTTATGCAGTAATCCTCACAGAAGATAATGCTGTAAGGGTATATAGCACTCATCTATGAATACAGCCAAGATGCTACCTAAGATGTTACTAGTTATTAATACATATAGATGAGCGTCTGTAACTCTTAAAAGCAGAGGTGAGCAGAAACTGAAATGCATTTAGTCCCCTTTTGGAGTTATTGAACAGGATGAGCTAAGTGAATGGGTTAACATCATGATTAGTGATGAGCAAAATAAACTTAGATTTTAGTTATGGTTTAACTTAAGAAGATGGAGAAGAAAAGAAACATTATCCATTCTGGAGTGCTGAAGAAGTTGTTCCTACAATGCCATTGCCAGATATTTCTCAGTTTTACATACTTCTCAGTTTTATATGTTAATCAAGGGATTTGGCAAATCAAGTCATATGAAGTGGTTTCCATGTGTTGCACTTTAAACACCACTTTGGCTGATATAGATTCCTTAGATTTACTTTTTGTACATCTTTAGTAGTGACAGTATGTCAGAAACCTATGACTGACAGCACAGATGATCTGGATTGTCTGATTGACATATTAAGTAAGCTTACATGGAGAGCAACAAAATGGGAAGATTATATTAGATAAAATAAGTTACTGAACAGGTTTGGGCTAAAAGATGTGGCACTAAACAATAGCAAATACCAAATGGGCACTGAGTAGTCTTTAACACATGGTATAAATGTTGACATGAGAAGAAGAAAGCCAGATACAAATAAGGTCAATTTAGTTTTTAATATAAAGAATCTACAAAGCAGGTCAGGTCCTATGCATTTCCTTGGCATGGTTGAGTATCCTAAAGTACACAGCCAGCTTATAGTATATTAGGGTACCACCCATGTTAATGTTTGTTTTTGTTAGAGAAATGGACAGACTGACATGTTAAAAAAGCTTCTAAACAAATACCTTCCTTATAGCTTTGTAATGCATTCCCTGAAGAAAATGCAAGCCAGCCAAGACCAAATCCAAAATTACTGAATGAAGATTGACCAGCAGCATACAGGTAAGGGTTCTAACAGAAACAAAAATGAGGCATGCAAAAATAAAGAAAGTAGTTATCAATGTTTCAGTGTTTCTGACAAACCAATAATTGTGGACTAGAATCACAGGCCATTATAAAGCATTTTCAATAAATATTTTCATAAAGTACTGGCAAGGGTGCAGAGAATGCTATTAAGTTTGTGAAATGTAACTTAAAAAATAAGTATAAACCTGGAAAAATGATGCATAAAGTAAATTCATATAAAAAAGTTAACCATTAGGAATGCAAAAAGAAATTTGCTTACAAATGATTTGGAGATCTAATATGTAATTTTGATGCTTAAATATTTAAAATAAAAATATGCAGTCATTGGAAGACAGACATGATGTAATACTTTTTTACTGGATGAACATAGAAAAGGTATATACTAGGCTATTAATCTGCAGATTATTAGAGGCCTAGGCATTAATCTGAGGTCAGAATCAAACCTTGTCCCTTGCATCAGGGAGATAAAGACCTTAACCATTATGTCAAACATAGGCCTAGTATGTTGTTTTTTTAAGTAACAATTCACAAACTTCATAACATTCTTTGTAACCTTCACAGAGCTTTATGAAAAGAATTCCGGAAAATAGTTTACAGTGACCCTTGATACTGAATATAGGAAATATAATTCCAGATGAAGGTACCAGACTAGCCTGGAAGCTATGTTGGTCCAATAACAGGTATTACATCACATCTGTGTTCAGTGTATTTGTGTTTTCTGTTAATAGACCAACATGACATTTCTTAATTCTTATTTTTTTCTAGCCGAGAAATTAAATGAATCAAATGAATGTACAATACGAGACAGCCCCAACTGCTAATGTATACTGTTATGATGATCACAAAAGGTTGTTGGAGAAAATGAAGACTAGATGTAAATAGCCAGGAGTTTTTTCTTTCTCAATATAAGCATCCATTTTACAAGGGTACACTTTCAAGGGGGAGAAATCATAATCTCATGTTATATAAGCAAATTAGTAGTTCATAAAATTGATGTCTCATTTAAGAATTGCTAAATAAAAAGAAATAACAGGCAATATCGTCTGTTGCCTGAAAATGTTAAAATACACTGAAAAAATAATTCAAAATCTGTAACAATGTTTGTATTCCAAAGTTGCATGAAAATTTGATTTCATAAAAACAGAGTCTTCCATTGAGGAAGAGAGAAGGTGACTTATTTCAGTATAACGATAATTACTGCATTCTTCTTGTAGACTATTACTTCAAAGGCCAGAAGGTGTGTAGCTGTGATTCAATACTAAACACTATTGTGGTAACTATACTATGATGCCCCTGCACTGGCCCTGTAATCAAGAAGCCTCAATCCTCACCACAAACTCAGTGAGAGACGTGCACATCGGGAGTATGACAAGTACATACACAGTAAAGTGCAATTTCTCTTAAGAGCACACAGAGAACACAGTTAGTCTGGGGGCTGGTTTCTCCCTCTTTCTCCAGAACCCCAATAAGACTCCCCACTGGCACAACTATAGAATTAAGGTCTCAGCCTAGTGGTCAAGCCAAAACCTCCAGCACCCTCTGTGTCCAACCAACGCTTCTTGTCCCTGCCCAAGTAGCTGACACACACACTTTGAGATTTGATTTATATACAAACACACACACTCCTGGAAAAGGCTGGCACAGGTTTACTAGCTGTGTCCCCTTCTGCCCAGACTAAAAGGTAGTTATCACTGTCACTAACCAGCTCTTTATAAGCTACTATATAGTCCTTACCATGGGTGACCAATTCTACTGTGTAATGTTACTATTATCCAAATAGTAAGTGTGACCAACATCAAGGTTATTGGAGTGAGCTATACAGCGTCACCAAATACATATGCAAGTACTGTAAGAGCTTAAATATCTCTAAACAAACCAGCCACAATTAAAAGGTTCAAATATATTTAATAATAAATAATAAAAGAACAAGACAATACTCAAACAATACAGTAACTACAGAGTTCAGAATCACAGGAAATATTTTAAAACAACATTGCAGGACAGTCTCAAATGACTACAGACAACATCTAAACTGTTGTTGGTCTTTCGGCTTTTCCCAGTTAGGGGTCGCCACAGCAGAACTCCAGTCCGCTAATTATTGGCAGTAGATTTTCAGGAATGCCAAGGTGCCAGCTTGACGTTCAACCTTCAATGAAGGCACGCCCATTTACGCATGTCTTTCGAACACCCACCCAACACGGGGAGGACATGCAGACTCCACACAGAAGGCACTCCCCGCACTCAAGCCAAGAAATGAACGGGAGAACCTCTTGCTGTGAGGCAACAACGCTACTGCTGCACCACCATGGAAATACACAGACAACATCTAAACTAATCTTTACTATATTCCTTTGTATCTCTAAAAGAAATACTATACCTAAATCTTATTTGCAGAGCAATGCAAATGCAGATGAGAAGTGCTGAATATTGATGTTTTCAGATCCAAGACAAGATACAAAATGCCCAGACTTTCTCTGAGAGAGAATTCTTATATTAATAATACACATTACTTCTGGGTCAACTGGATGACATCAGTATTTTTCACCTGCCTCCAGTTCCCAGGCTAAACAAATGCCAACAGAATTTAACATTTCTCTGTGAAAAATACTTATCTCTCAGAAGTTTGCCTAGAACTGGAAGTCGTAAAACAATTAACACTTTTACATTTTAAACCTAGTAATTATTTCTGTTTCCAGACAATAGGAAAACCTCTAGCTGTAGACATCCTGTCTTCTTGCTGTATTAACTAATTTTATAGCATATCGTAAAACTCTTCACTTTCCTACTTATTTTCTTAGAGTTTTGCAAGTTAACTCTGTATGTTCCAACTTCTGCGATTAATATAGTTTATATACATTTCTGTTCTTTTCCAGTAGGGTACACAGTGGTTACATTCTTGAAGCTCAGTACATAACATACAGTTCAATACACACTTCTGCACCCGTAATTTAATATCCACATAACATATTGTTCTCTTACATTTGTAAGACAAACCTATGGATCATATTAATATTCACAAATGACATATGATTATTTACAAAATTCCAGATAGTTGGGCTGTCAGCATCACATTTCTATATAAATCATATTAATATTTTCAAGTGACATATAATTATTTTCAAAATTGCAGCTAGCTGGGCTGGCATCTTTTCGGTTTGTCACATATACTCGTATGCATTTATTTTTCTAGAGATGGTATACCTGTGGAGGTGGTAAAGTAAGGTAGTCTGTAGTACCTATGCCAATATTTTTGAAAGTTTGCCAAACATGGGAGTGAAAACATTCTGCATCAAGTTTACACAATACACAAAGCTACAGCCAGGTACAGAGACCTGTGTACAATATTATTTAAACAAATCTCATTAAAAAAAGTTCAACCCAAGCAGATTTTTGTCTCTTTTTACTAAGTAGAAGAGTTCATCATGACAGTGAGTGGTGCAGTGGTAGGATTGTCACCTCATAGCAAGAGGTTCTCTGGTTTGATTCTCAGCTGGGGTGGAGTCTGCATGTCTTCCCTGTGTTCGTGTGGGTTTTCTCTGGGTGTACCATTTTCATCCCATGTTAGAAATACATGCGTCTGGAGTGTTTCTCCCCAGGCCTCTGCTGAAAATTGGCTTAAATCCAAGTTGGACTTTCCCACTTAACAAATGTTAAATAGAAAATACATTTCAAAGCAGAAAGTTTGTCACTGACACATATCAATGTAGGAAACTGAAAGTTTATTTACATACAACCTATTCATTGTTAATGTGAGAAGGCTGATGGAATCAATCTGATGAACATGAATCAAAGCAAATAAAAGTATTATTGTGAGAGCACCATTGGAAGTCCTAACTGTTGTGAATGTAGGAGAAACAGTAAGAAAGACTACTTACTATACAAGAAGTGTTCAAAAGAGCAATGTCCCAATAACTGCAATTTGGCAAGCTGAAGCACTAATATACTACTGTATAAAAGGTTCAGATTCTCTAATAGGAGCTGTAGGAAACATCTGTACAGAATGCAGAAAGAAGAATTTAGTGCAACAGTAACACTATCAGCAGGACCTCAAGAAATTATAGTGCAGCAAGAATGTCTCCCAGAATTCTCCAAGAAAGAACAATCCTATGTATTGCAAACAAGATGAAGAAAGCTGATTCTTCAAGTGTTAGCACAATCATAGTTCAATTTAAAAAAGACAGTGTTTTAATATAAAAGCTGAAAAAGAATCTCTTTAGGAAAACATTATTTGTCAAGACAATGCTCTAAACATGGTAGAAACATCTGAAAGCTGTCTAGATACAGTATCATGACACAATGTGCTAAGATCATAAAAGGATCTGTAGTTGGAAAGTATCTGTAATAAAAACAGTGTATACTGATGAATTTAACATAAACGTTCCTAATTTTTATAAATACTCATGACATTATAGTCACAGTTCAGGATCTGCTGGTATGTTTGTATGTGTGTAAGTATACATATACATGTAAGCAGTTTATTCTAGTGAATGTTCCTTTTATTAACAGAGTGAACTCTTTGTTTTTATCAGTTGTGAGTTTTACCAAACACTCTTTTTACCAAAACTGGTTTGCTGAATACTCTTTTGCTATAAGAAAAAGGTTTTGTTAATGTACATGGATAGCAGTAGAGGTGTGTGCATGTGTGTGTGCGTGTATGTGAATTTCTTGTTTGTGTGAGTGGCTGGGGTTTAGAGCAGAGGCAGGGATAGGGTTAAGGTTATCACACACATGAGTAAGGTTGTGCAGGGGAGCAGAGCATCCCATGTTCCTCCTTACTCGTGTCTGCTAATCCTAACCTTATTCCAAACCTCACCCCTAACTCCAACCTTGCACAATACCCGTTGCCTAATGGCATCACTATTCAGCCAAAGTGTAACTGATGCTGGAATTAGATTTTTATTTAGCACTTTGTTGTTTTAGTGGTTGCAATAGGATACTGGGCGTGTCTATTTTTTGTAATCAGTTCTGTATGGGGTTTGGGTTGCTTGTGTTGATTTTGGTAAAGGTGGGTTAAGGGATTTTTATTTTATTTTATTTATTTATTGTACAGGGGAGGTTTCAGTTAGCATATTACTGATTTTCACTGTTCAGAAGTTGTACTTTTGTGATTACTGAATACACTCATTTTCTTTTAAGTCCAAACACTTGATACTGCCTAATTACTGCTTAGGATACTTTAAAGTATCCTAAGAGGGAAAGAAATTACCAGGGACATGCTGCCTTACTTATGAATTATGAAAATGGATTACATTTGTGGTCAGAGCTTAAATTGGAGTCCAATTTGGCTGTAAAGCCATTTATCTTTTTGAAACTCTGTGTTAGATTTTAATTGAAATTTAGTGTATCCCCTAGATTTAATAAAATCCATCTAGGCATAGTATAGAGCCTACATGGAATGTTACCATGTCTGTATACATGGTTCCCCCTCAGCAGCATGCCATGCATTTTAATCATGGCACGTTGCTGAGGCAGAGCCATGGAACACAGTTAATGAATCAGTGTAGGGAGTGTGGTGCTGCCTGTGTCTGCAGATGAGTAACACACTCACTGCACAGGCTGCACTGTCCAATATTATTATAGCAATGTAATTTAATTTAATTTTATTTTTTAAAAAGCATGTTTGCAAGGTGCCGAGTGCAGTAATGCTAAGCAGTGTGATGTCACTTGCCAGACATCTAAAAATAGAAACCGGATGTATTTAATTATTTATTTAAATGTCATGTTTAAGTGTAGCTGAGTGGATTTGCGCAGCATGGTGCACTACTCAGCACTGCTTAAAGGCAGCTCAGTGGTACATGTAAAGGTATCAGAAAATTTCCACATATCAATGTAGCTAAATGGGTAGAGTTACAGCCTCATGTGCAGTAAGTGCAGGGTTTGAATACGTGAAAGGGCAAGTAAGCATTTATTTTCAAAATACAAATTATGCTAGTTATTTTTAAATTCTGGCCTGTTGCACTCAGCTAAGTTCTGCTAAGACCTGTTAAGGTCTGTGAAGCACTGCATAAACAAAATAACAGCTGATAATGTTTATGCACTTCTTGGCACAGCTTGGCTGGTTTTTGCACCACGAAGCACTGCTAAGCACTGCTAAGCACTGCTTGGCTGAGCTGAGCTGGTTTGCACAGTACTAAGTGATGCGCCACATTTGTAAATGTCGCCCAGTGGCATGTAAGGGTGGGAAAATAGGCTATATTAGGCTCACTAGGTGGGAATACAATATATTCTGTTGGAGTTCTACCTGTGTAGTCACTATGGCTGGCATTGGAGAGGGTGCACACTTCTGGGTGCAGAAGTGGGGAATTCAGGAGTCCAGGGTCATGTTTGGACTCTTGGTGAAAAAACACAATGACCGGTTGCTGCTGGAAGAGTTCCAGGGCTCAGAGTGTAATGAGGAGGCCTGGGACCAGCTGTCCCATGAACTCACCAGTGTGACAGGTCTCCCTCACACAAGTGAGCAGGTTCATCACCATCATGATGACCTGAAACAGAGAAAGGGGGATCTCTTGGACACCTGAGTCTGAGAAGCCTGGGCAGGGAATGCCCCACAAGTTTGTAAGTAATTTTACCTTTGTTTCACCAACTCCTAATCTGAATGTCTGATAAACTGGTATGCATAATAGTGTGCTTATCTCACAACAGCTGCAGAGCAGAGGGCTTGCAACATTGAGGTGCATGCCAGGTGCTTCGCCAGGTTGCTCTGTGAGTGTGGTGAGTACAGATGTATTTTGCTATCTATAGTCAAATAAGCAAGGAAGAGTAAAGCATTAAGTGTGATTAGGTATATACAGTAAAGATTGTATTGCAATGAATGTGGACTTAAATCTCTACTGCAATAAGTGCATGCTGCCAACTATAGTTCAATAAGCAGGGAAGACTAAAGCATTAACTGTAATAAAGTATATGCAATAAAGTTTGTAGTGCAATAACTGTGAAACTACAGCTGTATTGCAATGCCTGCATAATGACAACTGTTGTGCAATAAGAACTGGAAACTGTACCAGTAGTAGCATGAAGGTATCTCTAATAAAGTCTATGGTGCAATAAGTGTGAAATTAGGGCAGTTTTTCAAGAAATCAATTATGACAATTGTGCAATAAAAACACAAAACATTACCAGTACCTGCATGAAGGTATATCTTACAGAGTCTGTTGTGCAAAAAGTGTAGATTCAGAGCTGTTTTGTAAGGAATGAATTATGAAAACTATTCTGCAACAACACATGAACCAATAGCAATGACACCAAGGTAAATTGTGTACAGCAGGATTGTCTTGTTTTCACCATTGCATGTCAGTTGTATCCATTCTGGTTGTGAGGTATGGTGCTACAACAATGTTACAGTGTAATAGCTGTAGACTGCAAATAATTTATTTATTTATTATTTATTTTATATTTGTTGACCAGGCTAATCTAACTGGATACATGTCCATTTTCAGTAGAGGTCCGTGGAGATAAGCTCCAAAAACACAATTACAAAAATGTTGGTACAGTACAATATTATAACAGATGATGTTAGTAAAATACCTTACTATTTAACAATCTAAACAGAAATACTAAAAAATGTACATTAGAATGATGTTTCTAGATACATTAGCTGAATTTACAAGATCATGGTCTCTATGGTTATTAAGGAAAAACCAAAGTTAGTACAGAAGAGTAATAGGTAAGCAGTGCCCAGTAATAAACAGATAGTGAGTTAGTGAGGGTTAGTACAGGGGCATAACCAATGTGTTCTAAAGTATAGTTTATGTTTGAAAGGTGATATTGAAGACAGTGATGAAAGTTCACTGGGAAGTAGGTTCCAGATTTTCCCCAACAGTGTTAGAGAACAGAGAGTCTCCTGCCATGTTGTTGGATTTACGTAGGCAAACAAGCAGTTTATTTGATGAACGTAAGTTTTTAAGATTTTTTTAGGGGGTGATGAGGCTAGAAAGTATTGGTAGGTTGGTAAAGGGTCTTATTGGCAATGGTAAGCTGGTGAAATTGAAGCCGATTTTGTAGCTCAAGCCATTCTAGCTGCTTTAGATTAAGATAGTGGTGGGTTCTAAATGGAGTGCCAGTGGCAAATCTAGCAATATTATTCATATGTTCATAGGTTCATAGGTTCATACTAGGCTATCTGCCCTAGGGCATTTATAAGCCTAGCCAGAGTGTGTTTGGCTTTCGCCACCCATTTTAAATTAATTTTGCTATGCCTTTTTTTGAGGTTAGTATACTGTGCCTCTGTCTAACAGTGACACAGAAGTGATAGCCGGGGTAAACCTACGATCTCCCATCCACTCATCAAGATTCCTCTTGAAGAGAGTCAATGTGGGACTCTGCCTAACCTGGACTGGGATTTTATTCCAGAGTGAAGGGAGCCTCTGGGTTATGAATCTGTCCCTCCAGCATGTCCTATTTATTTCAGTGCTGAGGTTCAAGTCTCTCAGCGTAGCTCGATGGGATTTGGATTTTCTGAGGTGCAGCATGTCCATTAATTCCGGGTTGGACATGGCTTTATCGTCAGGCACAGATCGCCTCTGAGCAGGCGGTATGCCACTGAGTAGAGCTGGAGTTTCTTTAACCAGGCAGCATATGGCATCTGTTTGAGCCCTTTGATCCTCTTGGTGAGGTACTTTTGGGGTCTTTCCAGTTGCTGCAGGTGTCTGTTAAGGTACATCCCAAAAGGGCATTGTACTCAATTATGGGCCTGATGAGGGATGAGTAAAGAGGTACGATGACCTCCCTGATCTAGATGTGAATCCCTTCATGATTAGGTGGGCTATATAAAATGTTTTTCTAACCACTTTGGCCACGTGGTTGTCAAATGAGAGATTGCTATCAACTTGGGTCCCCAGGTCCCTAATGACTTCTTCTGTACTTAATGGATTACCACCTATGTGGTAATTTGTGGGCACTTTGTTTTTGCCAAAGTGGATGACTATACACTTTTTGGCGTTTAGCTTGAGGCCATGGCTCTGGCACCAGTTGTCTGTTTCTATGAGGCCCTTTTGGAGGATGCTTGTGTCGGCTGGAGAGTTGATTATGGCGCCCAGTTTGCAGTCATCTGCAAACTTGGTCAGCCACAGTCCTTCCGTGTTGGCCTGTACCGCCGAGAAATATATACCGAACAAGAGAGGTCCCAGGACTGAGCCTTGTGGGATGCCACTTGTAACTGGTTTGGAGTCTGACATGGCTCCAGCAATTCTAACCATGTGGGTTCTGTCCTTGAGCCAGTTTGCAACCCATCTAGTGACATAGGGGTTTATATTTAAGCTGGTGAGCCTATCTATAATGCCTGAGTGGGGTATTGTATCGAAGGCTTTTGCGAGGTCCAGGTAGGCTGTGTGGACCACCTTCCCCTCGTCAATGGCCTTGGTGACTGTTTCAAAGAAATTGACCAGGTTTAAGAGGCAGGATCTGCCCTTAACAAAGCTAAACTGGGTAGGATCCAGTGTCTGTAGGTCCCCAATATCTTTATTTATGAGGTCCATGATGATCCTTTCCATAGCTTTGCAGACCAAGCTAGTCAGGCTTATGGGGCGATAGTTTCCAGGATCCGTTGAGGCACCACCTTTGTGGAGAGGGACCACTGTTGCTGTACGCCACTCTTTGGGTACATATCCTGTAGTAAGGCTAAGACTTGAACAGTAGTTTTATGTTTGGGTTTAGGACTTCTTGGAGTTCATGTAGGACACAGCCTGGGACACCATCTGGTCCCATTGATGCTGTGTTTTTTGCTTTGGAGAGGGCAGCCCTTACCTGAGCATCTGAGATGTCAGGGGGGCAGCACTCTGTTGGGATAGATATTTGCCCTTTTGGTGGGGAGAGGGGGGAGAAGTTTGCACTGAACCTGTCAGCTAGGATGTTGGCAATGTCTGTGTGCTCGGTGTATTTTTTGTCATTTTGCACTAATTCTGAGCATATCTGGGAATTCCCACCCATGTTCCTAACATAACTAAAGAAAGCCTTGTGATTATCCTTAGTGTCCGGTGCAATTTTTCTCTCGAAGCTGGCCTTAGACGATTTTATGCGTGCCCGTAGTTTTTTGCTAATACTGATCAGAGATGCCTTCCCTTTTTGGGATTTTGCTCTATTATGTAGTAGCTTCCTCCTTCTATTGTATAGTTTGTTTATGGCTGGGGTCCACCAGACAGGACGTCTGCCTTTGGAGGATTGGGTCTTGGTTTTATTTGGGATTGCATGATCCATGCATTCCTGAAGGTGTTCATAGAATGCGTTTATAAAGGATTCTGCGGTCTGGGCCGTATTTTCCACAGGCCCGGGGGCTTTGAAGGATTTCGCCTCGGTTTTGAGGCGTGTGAAATTTGCTTTAGAGAAGTTTTTCACTGTGGTTTTCTGGGCAGGGGTGGGGTCGGGATGTGAATATCCAGTGAGATTAGTTTATGGTCTGATCTTACCAGTGAGGGATACACTTCTGGTCTGGAGCATAGTGTCCCCATGTTGGTGATGATCAGGTCCAGTATGTTTTCCCCTCTTGTGGGAGTGGTAACAAGTTGTTCCATAGCATTTGAGTTTATAAATTCTAGGAACCTTTGGGCTAGGGTGTTGGAGCTAGAGTAATGCTCCCAGTCTATGTTTGGGTAGTTGAAGTCGCCCAATATTATGGTGTTTGGAGAGACCTTCATATTTTCCAGTATTCTCAGGAAGGCCAAGTGGGGTTCCTGTGTTTGGGAGGGTGGTCTGTAACAGGCTATAAACTGGAAGGCAGTTTTACCCACAGTTAGTTGCACATGGATAGTCTCTGATGCTTCGTGCTGTGCCACCAACCTGGAGGTGTGGGTATCTTTGACGAATATTGATACTCCCCCTCCTTTTGTGGTTCGGTCCAAGTTTTGGGGCCGAAAAGCATGGTATGAGATATAACCTGGTAGTGCTGGGGTGCAATCAGGAGCCTTGAACCAGGTTTCTGTTACTGCACAGATATTGATGTTCTCCATGCTAAGGAGAGTTTTGAGTGCGTGCACCTTGAGGTTTAGACTTCTGGCATTGAGTAGCATTACTCTTAGTTTCTTATCCCTTTTGATACCTATGGAGGTGGGTTTGTCTTTTGAGCCTTGCCTAAAGAAGGCACTATGGGGGTAGCAAGAGCCTTTGCCAATATCCGAAAGCCCAGGGGTGACAGGTGCAAGCCGTCCCTAGTGAAGCATCGTGGCTTGTCGAGCATGTCATCCCAGGCTGACAGGCATTGGATCCCCTTTGAATGACACCAACACTTAAGCCAATTGTTGAAATTGATCATCTTGTCTTCATATTGTGGCATCATTCTTGGTGAGGGTAAGATGCTACTCAAGGTCAGGGTCATACTGGCCTGGGCTACATGCTCAGAGAACTCCTCTATGTCTCTTTTCATGTAGTCCAGGGAGGTACGTCTCAGGTCATTCACACCAGCATGGACAATGACTGAGTCATATTTGTACTTGCCTTGGAGTGACCTCAGTGCTTGTGTTATGTGGTGGATCCTAGCCCGACAGGCAGCTCACCGTGACCTTCTCCTTGTTCAGCCTGGTGAGCAGGACGTCAGTGTGCCTGATGATAGAGTCACCTATTACAAGTGTATCAGGTGTGTTGTTTAGCCTTAAGGGCTGTGACTGTTCGGCACACTGGCTTTGTGAGCTATGTGTTGCACGTGTTTTGTTTTGGGGTAGCGGTTGCTTGGGTGTCTGCTTTGGAGGTCTCTGCTGCTTAGGCAGATTTTTATTTAGAGCCTCCGAGTATGTTTTTGTGTGTTTATGTGTTTGGTTTGTTGTCGTGGTAGGTCTATGTGAGACTGGAATTGTAATGAGTTTGCCAGTTTGTTGAGGTTGTTTTTTGACAGATTAGTATATATAGGCGAAGCATAGAGAAGTGTAGAGATTAGATGAGTGTGGGCTATAGTGGTTCTAGCTAATGGTGTAAGGAAGGGTTTGATCCTATAGTGGGATCCCAGTTTTCTATTGACTGTTTTTATTGTGTTGTTATTAATATGAGTGTCAAAGTTAAGGTTGCTGTCTATTGTTATTCCTAGGAGTTTGGTAGTTGAGGCAGGAGATATGAGCGTGCCATTATTAGATATGACTGTGCAATCTTCTGGGGTGGACTTCCGGGTAGGAGTGTAGAGCAAGTGTTTTGTTTTTTTTTGGTGTTCAAGAGGAGGCAGTGCTGAAAAAAACATTTTTCAACTGTATTAAATGCCTTTTGGGTTAGGGACTGTAGTTCAGATGGTGAAGTGGCTGAGCATATTATTGTGGAATCATCTGCATATTGTATACAGGTAGTTTGAGGAATTGCTGAGTGTAGGTCATTAATAAAAATGGAGAATAAGAGCGGGCTTAATATGGAGCCTTGCAGGGCACCAAGTGTAATGGGAAGGTTGGTAGATAGATTATTATCCATAGCACAGCCTGCTGTCTATTGTCTAAGTATGATTGGAACCATTGTATAGCCAGTGCATCTACTGAAAGGGAATTGAGTAGATTTATAAGTAGCTGGTGGTTAACAATATCGAAAGCTTTAGAAAGATCGATAAAGAGTGCAGAGGAAGGAATGCTGATGTTACGTTTTTTGTTAATGCAGTCAAAAAAGGATAAGAGGGCATTGGTGGTACTGTGTAATGGTCTAAAAGCATGTTGACAATTAGCAAGTAAGTTGTTTTGGATTAGGTGGTGTAGTATTTGCCTATGGATGCATTTTCCATTATTTTTGCCAAAGGAGAAAGTAAGGCTATGGGGCAATAGTTTGAAAATTCATTAGAGTTACCACCTTTATGACGGGGGATAATGCGAGCAATTTTCCAGATAGTTGGGATGGTACCTTCATTTATGGTTCTGTTAATCAGTATGGAAATGGGATAGGCTATGGCTTTAGCTGCTTTTTGCAAATATTCTGCTGGTAGTTGGTCAGCTGAGGGGGTGGTTGCTTTTAGTTTTTGGAGAAGGTTGCAAATGAGGGAAGTTGGAACTGGTTGCAATTGAAATGAAGGGAGTGAGCTAGTAGTGGAGGTTGGCAGAGTTGAGCTATCAGGGGATAACTGATTGGCAAGAGATTGGATGGTCTCTGTAAAGAAGGTATTGAAGGCATTGATGATTTGCTTGGGATTCTCATGGTTAGTGCCTTGTGAGGTTGGTGTAATGGATTGACCTGGGTGTAGAAGTCTGTTAATGCTTGCCCAAAACATTTGTGGTTTATTTTGTTGAGTTTGCTGGAGTTGGAAATGAAAGTTTCTTTTATCTAAGAGAATAACTATTTTTGTATTATTTCTCAGCTGTCTACATTTTTGTTAGTCTGTTGGACTTTTAGTAGTTCGCCATTTAACCCAGGATTTGAATCTAAGTAGGATGTTTTGCCTGGTTTCTTTTGAGAGCCACGGGGCAGGTTTAGTCTTATTTCTGACAGAGTGTGCACATGGTGTTCTAAGATGGCTAAAAATTTGGAATTAAAATATTTTATGGCTTCCTCAAGTGGGAGGTATTTTATTGGTGACCAATCACATGCCTTAAGTTCACTTTAGAAAAGATCAGGGTTAAAATGATTTTTGGTCTGTATTGTCCTGTATGTACTTGGGTAGGGAATATTGATCTTATGCCTGATTAAATAGGTCACTGAGTGGTCACTTAAATCATCTGGGAGGGTCCCTTCTTTATATGTTTGTTGAGGATTATTTGTGAGAATCCAGTCTAAGGTACTTTCTTTATTATTAGGTTTGTTAATCCTGTTTGAGGAGGTAATGGTCTGAGAAAAGCCATAAAGGTTAATATGGGAAGTAGGGTGTTTAGCGCTACAGCACTTCCAGTCGATATTAAAGTCACCAAGGACTATAGTTTCTTGTGGGAAATTTATAGAAAGCCAGCTAAGGATATCTTCGAGGGTGTTGATGTTGTTACCAGGAGGAAGGTAGATACATATGATATATATGGATTTAGAAGTATTAAGCTGAAGTTTAGAAATAAGGATTTTGGCATTATTGTCTTGAGGTGGTTTATGGTCTGAAGAAGTAACTTGTAACCCTGCTTTGTATAGGATTGCCTCCCCCACTCCCTTCTTGGCTGTGCAGTCTAGTCTCAGGATATTGTAACCAGGTGAGATGACTTCATTGTCTTGATTTGCAGGTTTCAACCATGTTTCTGTTAAACATAGGATGTCAAATGAGTGTACATCTAGGAGAGCATGGAGGTGGGCAACCTTATTGTTAATGCTACATATATTGAGATGTGCTATAAAGAGTGAGTTAGGAGGTCTGGTAGGGGTTTGTGTACTAGGGGGGTTAGGGCTATGGAGTACAGTGGTAGGAGTATTACTTGGGCCGGGGTTTGGATGATTGTCCCCATCTAGTAAGGAATGGACTTGTATTCTACATATAGGATTTAGGAGCTTACAATATTGGTACAGAGATTTCCTAGCTTTTAGATTGTTATTCCTAATGAGGGCCAATCTATGATACTTAGCTAGTAGGTAGCTGGGTCTAGATATAATGCTTATATGGTTTTGTGAAATAGCTAGTGTTGGTGTGACAATTTGTTTAGAGGGGTAATGAATTTGTGGACTTATTGGATGTTCATAGAAGGTTAGCAGGTAGGCTGTAGTTAGAGGAGGTAAGAGTGTGACCAAGAGTAATAGCTTTATGTGTACTGGGGTAGGTAATATAGGCATTAGGATGGTTTCGTTTTATGGTACTATGTGGGAGGTAATGAATAGTACTAAGAAGGTTAGAGAAATGTAAAAAGAAGAGTTGGGAACCTTAAGGAGGTGGACCTTGTGATTGGTTATAAGGGGATGGGGATGTGGTTTAGCAGTATAAATGTAGGAGCACTGGGGGCAGGTGGAAATTGGGAGCAGGGTAGGGGAGCGGAGTGAGCCTGCAGGGCGAATGGAGCAGTTAGAGACAAGTGAAGAAAGAAGCTCAAGAAGAACAATCAGTGAAATGCTGACTGCTGAAGGTAAGTTAACGTGTAGGTAAGTATAGAGAGATAAGGAGTACAGTGGTAGTGATCACAGGAGGATAGTGTGGTGCTTACAGAAAAGTAAGAGGAAAAGTGAGATAATGTTAAGAGCAAGTATTAGGCAACAGAAATGTAGTATAGGCATGCTATAGTATAGTGGGGAAGACAAATGAATGGGGGCTGGATAAGGGTGCCACCTAGTAGACAGAACTTATATTACAGCAGTAGTTCTTTATGGGGAAGGCTGGTCTAGGACTAAGGAAGGAGATTTGAACAGCTAAAGGAGGTAGCAATAAAGGAAAGGATAGGTATACTGATTACAGGTACAGAGGGGCTATGGCTGCTGTCTGTCTAGGCTAGGAAGCGTGCAATTGAAAACACCTACAACTAATAGTACCAAACGTTCAGGTGAGCTCTAGACAAATATCAGTCAGTCAGTAATCAGCAAAGACTCAGTAGCTCAGTTTGTTAAATGCTCCATCTGAAGTACATTTTGCCACACACAGACAAGATTTTGAATCCAGTGCTATATAGCACTACAAATTACAGTATCAGTCATGTAATGATTACAGATTTTCTCTCCACACGAACTACAGGTAAATGGGTGAGGTAGCCCACATTATGGGTAAATAATTGTGTGTTAAGATGTCATAGACTGTTACAATCATTACCAGGAATGTGAAAATATACCATAAAATAAAGGAGACAAGTATAAAAATAATACAAAAAAAGAAAAGAAATAAAATGTGTAATCTTTGTTATGACTGTATGCCTGGAGTGTCTGTTGAAGGTTGCTGCAGTCAATTAATCCATTTGATGCAGATGTCCTCTGCAGGCACTGCCATTGGGTTCTGTCCCCCATGGCTGCCAAGCAAGGCATGATAGTTGTTTACTTTCTGTGCTGTACAGATACACGTCTCTCGAGTGTCACACTGTCATGTAATGTAATTAGTAGTGTGTAATACCTCTGTTGCAGATTTATCATCAACATGATTATGTAAATATCAAAGTATCACTACATCATTCCACAGTACAACTTGGTAGTTATATAGGTCCACCTGATGTGCAAGTGTTCTGTGTAGTTGTGTACCTGCAGTTGTTACTGTTTGGCTCATACTGTCCCATGCAGATAGCTTGAGAGGTATGTACATGCTACAGCAGCTATAGAGCACTTGTACACATAAAGAAAGGACAGACCTGCAGAGTAGATAGCAGTACTGTTGTCAACTATATAGCCTATAATGGTATTAATGGACTGTATTTCTCTCTCTCTCTCTCTCTCTCTCCACCTCTTATCTTCATTTATTTATTATTGCTGTTCATTGGTTATGGTTTACTATTAACATATGTTGTTACATTAAACTTTACTTTGGGGCATGTGTTTTATCATTGTTATTTATTAAAATGGTTGCATAGTAGTATATCTTGTTGAATTACCTATTCTGTTGGCCTTATGCCTTATCTGTTACTGGCATGCTGTGAATGTACTGACTGTTCTGTTATTTATTGCTGTATTTCACATAATATGCATTGAAATGTAATGGGGTTATTTCCAATATTCTGGTATGTTCATAACTAACCTATACATATCGCTATACCTCCATTAACATAGCACTACAGGATAGGCTGGTTCCCGGTGATCCACCTACCCTTCCTCAGCTGGCCGTGGCACTGTGTCCTGGCATGTCTGAGACCCATGCCGATGGTGCCCCCTCCACTGCCCCTGCACCACCTCCGGGTAGAACTGCCTCAGGGGACGGGGCCCGACCTCCCCCTGGGAGTGATGGCGGAGGGGTGGTAGTCACCTAAGATCAACTACCAGCCATGGTGCAGAGCATCATTCATCAGAGCTATGAACATCACCTTCACTGGATTGAGGTCACACTGGAACCTGGTGGAGCAAGCTGGCCCTGGCACCTAGCCTCTAGGTGAAGGGCAGTGTTGACTGCCCATAGGTGGGGATGTTAGTCACGCTGCTACTGTCTGGAGGCACATGCATCTCAGATTCCACAACACCCTCCACGTCCAAGATGTTTACCCCCCCATGTGTCACACATCATCCCTGTCTGCTGTCTTGTCTGCCTGCAATTGCATCCTCTCCTTCCCAACTTACTTCCCCAGCCATACCTATATCCCTTCCCCAATATTTTAGTCTCTCCTTAAACAAAATGGACACTTGTCCCACAACAAAATATTGCCCCACACATAACTCTCCATTTCACTCACGTGTCCACTGGAAACAACTAATTTGGACCAGTTGGCTTGACAACATATTTATGTTGCCCTCACCCCTCTCTCCGGAGATCAAGTGTCCAAATTAATCCACACAATCTGTCAAAATGCACAGCTGTTGCTGTACAAGAAATGGAAAGCTATGGTTCTTTCCTACACCCTTCCTGCACATCCCTACCTGTCTTTCACTATGTTTTTTCCCCTGCTTGCTCACATTTCACCACTCTCCTATTGCCCCCCTTTTCTTTTCTTTTTAATTTTTAGCGCAGGCTTGCGCAGAGCTATGTAAAGCGTCATGATACACCACACCATGGAAATCTGCTTAAATGAGCTTTAATGATCTTATGTGTTTCTCACAGTGTTAGCCACATGGACAAAAAAAATCACCTCTGCAACGTTTTGAAGCCAGGTCCCTGTCAACTACAGTCTACTGCATTAACTCACTAACCTTACAGATCTTAAACAGGTGTTTCCAGCAATACATACGGATTGCCACTGGCAGACTGAAATTAAACCTGATGGGAAAAATGGGAGTGTACCTGGGACTCTGATGCAAAAATACACCAGTAGACAGCCAAATGAATAATAATAGAATTATGTGAGGCCTGGGATAGCAGGTAAATGTCCCCTTTTATCTGCAACATCTTTAAACACACCTGCTAAGGCATTAGTGGCACAGTACATATGTTCAACTGGGGGCCTGCTGCAGAAACACAGTTGCATATTCTGATGGATATGAAGTGTGATACTCACGTCTCTCTCCCCTTACTTACTTCAGCCCAGAATGTTTGCTAGTGAACTGCCAGATGACACTATCATGGGACACTGACCAAACATATGAGGCAAAACTGTGGACGTACATCATACATCTCTACAGTGGACAGTATTTGCACTTGCCCTCTGCAATGCTGTAGTCTCCACACCTCAGTAATGTCCATCTCAAAAACTAAGAAATGGGTCAAGGCCTACATGAATGCCTTATATATTGCACTGTGGTGCCATGTCATTGGCTAATGATAGTGCAGTTCAGTTACTTTGGATGCAATTAACAATTCTGAGCCACAGATTGGTGCAGAGGTAATTACCTGTTAATGGGCATTACCTACAAAATGCAAGCAACTGTTTATGGGGAACAGGTCTGCATGTGGTTTTACTCACACAGACAGTGTAGTAATGCTTCAAAAAAGGAATACATCACCCTACCAGGTATGTACTAGATTTCCTCATAATACAGGATGCAAATGGGAGAATAAAAGTATGAGGAATAGGGATTGCAACAGTAGGCTTGTATTAGATCTATGATAATGACATGTCAGTGATATTCTGCTGTCCAACACCTACAGGCATGCCTCTCAACTATCCCTGCTTTGAATCACATCTCTGCTCTGTCCCTATCAATCCCTCCTGCAATGGTCGGCTGTTGTAGTAAAGATAGTGGATTACGCATAAGACATAGTAACACTAAGTAAGGGTGTACACTCCTGTAACATCAAATGATGTACTGTAATTCACCTCCTCTCAATGCCACACATACATATTTCTAACATTGTTAGAAAACCTAAATCAAACTCATTCTATTCCACCCAAAAAAGACTAATGCCCTAACCACCTTCACTATATTCTCAGTCAGTAACCCCAACACTCCAGTCCCAGAGGCCAAATTACTAGAGATTACAATAGACAAACAACTAAGATTCAAAAATATATATATCCCTCACTATCTTCAAAGTTCACAAAAAGCTAGGGACCCTATACCGCTGCAAAAAGTAGTTTACTTCCAAATCTAGAACTGCTATAGCCAGAATCCATCTCTTAGCTACATTACTTTATGCATGTCCAGTACCAAAAAATCTAAATAAGAGCAACCTCAACAAACTTTCTACATGTTACCACAAAATCACCAGATTTGCTACCAACCCCAAATCTTTTTCCCACCACTGCCAATCCCTGCTTACTTTACACTGGCCTGAGCTCCCCAACTTATTACAATTCCTCCAACTCAACCTAGCACACCAAATACTATACTATCCAGAAAAGAAACTGCCCTATCTGGACTAATAAACATCTATACTTCAAATAGACAATTATGCTCCACCATTAAAGCCCTGGTAGAAAAAAATCCTATGTAAAAATAGCTTTGGGGAATCCCTCTTCCCTAACAAAGTTGCTAACACTTGGAATAGTTTTCCTCCTGACATCAGGATACTTGTTTGTGTAGTGCAGTAGTGTTATGCCATGGCAGCTGTTGTGGGCCATGACAGATACTGTATGCTGGCATGTGTCTTGACTACACATCAAGTTTTGTGTATCTTTGTCGCCCGATGGTACACTAGTGGTAGTGTACAGAATGACAGGTGTGTTACAGATATGGGTATGTTTGTGTCCCAGGAGTCTGAGCAGTTCAACTATGGACACATGGTGGCAATATAGTGGCCAAGGATGGCAAGGCAGCACAGGTGAAATATGACGTCAGCAATGTATGCCAGTATATGTGCATAGCTCCCTAGGTGCATATGTGTAGAACAGTGTGTCAGTGACAATGGGGATGGTCAACATCATCATGCTTTCATACCCTGTGACAAGGCACTTGATACATGTCACCTGGGTATGCTGCATGTGCAAATCTAGATGGTGACGGACATCAATTATGCTTATGTAGAGGAGAGCAATTTTGCACCAGCGGCTAGTCACAGCAACAGAAAATGAGCACACAAACCTGATATCAGAGTGTCAGCCAGCACTCTTAAGGGGGATGACATCAGCAGGCCTTGTAAAGTAGGCCAATAGCTAGTCACATGGCCTTAAAATGCATACCATTGCACAAATATAAGCCAGGTGGATATGTCTGTAATGCTGCAAGGGGATACATGTATATACACACACACACACACACACACACACACACACACACACAGAAGTTGGATAATGGGAGATTACAGCCCCTACCTATCTACTGTTACACACTACAGCTTACAGTATGCTCCACACTGTTTATCTGGTATTACAATGTCATCCAGCAGCTAGTCACAGGGCCATAAAATGCATACCATCGCATGCTGTGAGGGGATATATTCACACACACACACACACACACACACACACACACACACACACACACACACACACACACACACACACACACACACATGCACACATGCACACACATGCACAAACACACACACACACACACACACACACACACACACACACACACACACACACACACACAGTTGTATGGTGTGAGATTAGAACTCCTACCTATCTAGTATTAAATCTTTCTTCTTCTTTCGGCTTTTCCCGGTTAGAGGTTGCCACAGCGGATCGCCTGTCCGCTCATGATTGGCAGTGGAGTTTTACAGTGTTGAGTTGCCAGCCTGGCAACCAACCTTCCACAGAAGGCACACACACTCACACCTACGGCCAATTTTAGAGTGTCCAATCCACCTGCAGCATGTCTTTGGGATGTGGGAGGAAACCGGAGCACCTGGAGGAAACCCACGTGACCACAGGGAGGACATGCAGACTCCACACAGAAGGCATCTTAGCCGAGGATCGAACCAGAGAACCTCTTGCTGTGAGGCGACAATGCTAACCACTGCCCCACCGTGGCCACCCATCTAGTATTAAACACTACAGATCACAATACTTATTACATGTGCCATAGGATCTGTCTGTTGTGTATAATGCTGCAGGCACAGTGCTTCTGGAGTATGCGAAGTGGCCTTGTGTTAGACAGCATGTGTGGCCTGCAGAGTGATACTGCTTGGTACTGTTATTATATCTAGTGTCCTAGGGATGGGATACCTGGTAATATCCCTTCCATGTGTGTACATGTACCAGACTGGCCATATGTGGCTGTTTACAGTTTGATATGCAGATTTCTGGCCAGGGACAATATTGCCTGTCTAAGGCATACATTGCTCCTATTGTACATTACACTACCTGTGTCTGTCTACAAGGTGACAGTCTGCAGGCACTGGGTTCTGTGGGTGAGTGGATTATTTATTGCTGTGGGCTTGGTCTGGTTCGTGGTTTAATGGGACAACTGTTGTGATGTGTAAGTGCAGATAACCCCAGTGTTATGGGGTATGTAGGGACATTCATACATTCCCACCCATATCTATATAAATGTGTATAACGGGGATGTCTCCTTAAATGTTGTTGTGTGTGTACATTATGTAAATATGTTATGCAGATATATGTGGGGAGCCTATGTATTATTGTCCTTTATACAGTTATATATACATCTTGCTATCATATATATATATATATATATATATATATATATATATATATATATATATACATATATATGTGCCACATACTGATAGAGACACTAATCAAGTGTGAGGGGGATAGGGAGAGACAGATATGTATATGTAGCTGCATGTATGTACAAACATATTTCCACATAGCTGGTCTTTGAGCAGTAGAAGCAATAGACTTGGGCTCAAGTAACCTAAGTGTAGGAGCATGCCCAGTGTGATTGTCAGTACTCACAAGATGACTCCAGGCAAGAGCTACCTGTACTCCAGTCTGGGATTATGTGTGCTATAGGCCATTGGCTGCTGCACCTGTTACCACAGCACTGCAGTTCTCTGATATTTTCCAAGACATTCGCCAGCTGTTTGCAGATCTTAATATGTGACTTTTACCTCACAACTATACAGAGCTTCACAGGCTGTCCAGACGTTTGCCTCATATATTTGGTCCGTTTCACATATTGCGTATTTCTGGCAAATTGGTGGCAAATCAGTGAAGATTGTAGTCAATAAATAATGACAGACATTTGAGTTTCAGACTCCACACAAATCAGGAGATTCATGCTAATGCAAGACCTGTTATTCTATCAATATTCTACATTTGTGGGAGCAAACCTGTATCTGTTTGTGGGCCTTGATCCCACTTTTATTCATGGCTTTGGCCAGATTTCCTGCTCTAAGAAGTTGAGAGGTATGATGTGACTGGGGTACATAACGTAACACCACATACAGGGTGACAGTCTGCATACCTCTTCCTCTACATGATTTTGCAGAATGTCCAGAATTTCGCCCTATATGTCTGCTGCTGTGTTCATAGGTTCATAGGTGTGTATTAGGCTAATGGCCCTGGAGCCTTTACAAGCCTAGCCCATAGGATTGCCTTGCCATCGTACTACCTGACCTTAGTTCCTAGTCCCTCTGTCAAGTAGAGCCACTGGAGTGATCCCCAGGGTGAATTTTCTATTTACAATCCACTTGTCAAGATTTCTCTTGAAGAGGACTAGTGAGGTGCTCTTTTTGACATATATGGGAAGTATAGTCCATAGCATGGACAGTCTCTGGGTTATGAAACTGTCCCTCCAGCAAGTTCTGTTGATTGTGGTAATGAGGTTGAGGTTTCTGGAGCATGTGGTGTGGAGGGATTGGGATTTCTTCAGATGTAGCATTTCTAACAGAGCTGGGTCAGACATGGCTTTGTAAGTCAAGCAGAGATCGCCTCTAATTTGGCAATATGAGATAGAGAATAGTTAGAGTTTTTTGAGTGTGTCCATATAGGACAAGTGTTTAAGGCCTAGTATCCTATTTGTGAGGTACGTTTGTGGCCTCTCCAGTAGTTGCAGGTGTCTAGTGAGGTACATGCCGAATGGCACATTGTATTCATTGACTGGCTTAATGAGGTAAGAGTAGAGGTAGACAATGACCTCTTTCTTCCTGGATGCAAAAGCCTTAGTAATGAGATGTGCCACACAGAAGGACTTTCTGACCACAGTGGCAATGTGGTGGTCAAAAGAGACATTGCTGTCAACCTGTGTTCCCAGATCTCTTATAACACCTTCTGTAGTCAGTGGACTACCATTGATGTGGTAATTCATGGGAACTAGGTTTTTCCCAAAGAGGATGATGACATATTTTTTGGTATTGAGCTTAAGGCCATGGTTCTGACACCAGTCGTTGGTCTCAGTGAGGCCTTTCTGAAGGATGTCAACATCACTTGAGGAGTTAATAACAGCTCCCAGCTTGCAATTGTCTGCAAACTTTGTCAGCCAATGTCCCTTCATGTTGGCCTGGACTTCAGAGAAGTAGATAACAAACAGGAGAGAACCCAGGACCAAACCCTGTGGGACTCCACTCGTGACTGTTTGGCAGTCAGACTTGGAGTAAGCTACTTTCACGCTGTAGATTCTATCTGTGAGCTAGTTTGCCACCTACCTAGTGATATAGGAGTTGATGCCTAGCTTAGTGAGTTTTTCTATGATTCTTGAGTGGGGAATGGTATCAAAGACCTTGGCCGGATCAAGGTAGGCTGTAAGAACTACCTTGTCTTCATCCACAGCTCTGGTGACTGACTCAAAGAAGTCCACCAGGTTGAGCAACCATGTGCTACCCTTCACAAAACCAAACTGTGTGGGATCCAGAGTTTGGAGATTCTCTATATCCTTGTTTATTAGGTCCATGATGATGTATTCCATAACTTTACATATCAGACTCATCAGGCTAATGGGGCTATGGCCCTTTTGGATGATACATCAGTATATGAAGTATTGCCTTGCAAACCTGTTAGGGAATTTAATGTGTTACTGTTGGAAATTTTAGAAAGGGGTGAAAGGTTCAACTTCCTTTCTTTTTTAGATGTTAAGAAATTATACATCAAGAATCCAAAGGATGCTAAATTTAAAGTGATACCCAAAATACACAAGGACATCAACAACCCACCTGGTAGGCCAATAGTATCTGGTAGGGGAGCATACCCACAAAGTGTGGGCATGTTTCTGGATTTTCAGCTCAAAAATTGCTTGAGTACAATTATATCACACATTAAAATTGGAAAGGAGCTATCTGATAAGATAGGGGGTATGGAATGGTCAAATGATTACTACTGGGCCATTGTGGATGTCAAATCACTACATACAAGCATTAAGAACAGATGGGGCTTGGAAGCCATTAGCAATATGTTAGGGGAAGGTCCACGTACAGATTTTCTGATACATCTGCTGGAATTTTCCTTGACACATAATTGCTTTACATTTGGGAATAAATGCTTCTAGCAAAAGGAGGGGCCTGCAATGGGGGCCTCATATGCCCCTGTTTATGCAATTTTGTTTATGAATTACTTTTAGAATTCATACATTTACAGCTGTGGATTTTGCAAACAAAAAGTAATTGTGTTCAAACGGTATATAGATGATTTGATTTTTATTTGTAAAGTGGAAATGGGAGAATTTCAGCATTTCATGCAGTATTTGCAGGGTAATCACTTGGTTTAGAATTCACATTTTACACCAGCAGGTAAACAGTGCAATACTTAGACTTAGAATTCTTTGTGGGGGAAAATCAAACAGTTGAATTCAGGTCCTTTGTGAAGGTAACCGCTGTTAACAATTTCCTCAAGACTGACAGCATGCATGCTCTCGATCTGTTGGCATCTTTACCATATGGGAAATATTTTCAGATAGCGAATAACACTTCAAATAAATCAAGGTTGGATGTAGAGTTTAAGTAGGTTAGGAACAAGCTTCTCAGTAGAGGTGATGGTGAAGTCACCTTAAATTCAGCTGAGAACAAGGTCAAAAAAGTGTTGGGATTGGCTTACACTGAGGAAGAAAGGGGTCTATTGAGTAGAAATTACAAAGATCAGGAATTTGGAAAGGGGGAATACAAAGATAAAATATTTTTTGTGGATAAATTTGCACCTTTCGCAGAGATTCTAAGGAAATTAGTGAATAGATTCTGGCCTATTATTTCAAATGATGTAAGCCTTAGTAAATTGTTTCCAGATAAGGTCACTTTTTCTTACAGTAGATTTATGAATTTGAAGGAGTTGTTAGGTACAGGTAAGGTAGAAAGGGGACATAGAAGAAGGGCCAGTTTCCCTTGTGGTAAATGCAAAGTGTGTAATAAGATTAGAAACATAGATGGGGTTAACATTAATGGTAGGATATATAAGGCCAGGGATCAGTATAATTGTGAGTCTTGGGGGGTGATTTATATAATAGGCTGTGGATGTCTTCCAGTTCAGTGGTATATTGGGCAAACTAAGAGGGCAGTGAAAAAACAAATTATGGAGCATTTAGGAGACATCAGGAGGGGTAGATTAGAAAGCCCAGTAGTGAAGCATTTTATGAAACATCATGGTGGCTCGGATTCCACTTTTACTTACAGTGTGTTAGCCAAGCCTATAGCTTGTCAGGGAGAGGAATTCTTGAACAGGCTAATGTTATTAGAAACAAAGTGTATCAATAACTTTGGTACCTTACATCGGAGGGGTTTAAATCTGGATATTAATTTGAATGTGGGATAAGAAATATACTATGTCCTTTCATGGTTTAGTATTTCAATAGCTCTGCAAATAACTTTGCGTATCTTCATGTGTTAGCAAACACTATTGAATTTTGTCTAAATAAGTAGTTCATCATTATTTAAAAAAAGATGTATTTAATGTGAGTAGAGGTATTTCAGAAAATAAGTGCAATGTGGTTTTAAATATTTATATTTGTGTATTTAAAGAGTATGGGAACTGTTTAATTAAACAATTATTTAATTAAATAACTTATTAATCGGTTGGTGATGCAATTAGAGATGTATAAAATTAATCATTCCTTGAAGGGGTAAGCCGTGGTACTGGATGCCCAGTAAAGAATTTTGTTCAACTGTTCTGCAGTTTTTTTGCATTTTTTGGAGAAGAGTTTGAGTTGTGTGCTTTATTAGGGTAGGGACAAAGCCTGAGGTGAGGCTGTGATTGAACAGGGCACACAGATGAGGTGCCAGTTCACTCTGTAGTTCATGTAGAACACAGCCAGGAATATTTTCAGGTCCCATAGAACCTGTATTTGTGGTGCCTTTGGGGGGGGAGAAGGGTAAAGTTGGCACTGAATCTGTCAGCCAGTATATTGGCAATATCTGTTGGCTCAGTATAGGAGGTACCATTGTGCAGTAGCTCAGAGCAAATCTGGGTATTGCCGTGGAGATTCTTTACATAACTATAGAAGGCCTTGTGGTTGTCTTTACTATCTGCTGCAATTTTGTTTTCATAGCTAACTTTAGAGGACCTGATGAGGGACCTCAACTTTTTGTTGTGGCTGAGAAGGGAGTTTTTCCCAGTCTTGGTGCTTCATGTTAGTCTGCATCAGTTTCCTCCTTCTGTTGTAGAGTTTGTTTATGGTAGGGGACCACCAAATTGGCTTCCGTTTTTTGGAGGAGAGCGCCTTGGTTCTATTGGGTATGGCAAGATCCATGCATTTGTGTGCGTGTTTGTACAGTGCATTGGTGTATGATTTGGCAGTCATGCAACTATTCTCCATTTGCATGGGTGCCATGAAGTTAGCCACATCTGTTTTTAGGAACCCAAAGTTAGCTTTGGAGAAGTTTTTCATGGTGGTTATTTTTGCAGGGGGGGTGTCGATTATCAAGGTGATTAGTTTGTGGTCATATCTAACCATGGAGGAGTTGATTATTGGTGTAGAGCAATGGACGTCCATTTATGTAATGACCAGGTCAAGGATGTTGCTACTTCTAGTGGGGGTATGAATGAGCTGGTTCAGGACATTAGAATTAATGAATTCCTGGAAACTTTGTGCAAGTGTATTGGTACATGAGTAGTTTTCCCAGTTAATGGAGGGGTAGTTGAAGTTGCCCAGTATAAGAATGTTAGGTCGGTCCCTAATAGTCTCCAGGGTGTTTAGAAATGTGGAGTGTGAGTCTTGGGACAAAGGTGGGGACCTATAGCAGGCTACGACATGAATCGCTGTCTTACCCAATGTTAATTTCACCTGAAGTCTGTCTGATGTGTTATGTTGGGCTACCAGTCTGGAGGTGTGCACATCCTTTATGAATATGGAAACACCAATGCCTTTGGAGCTTCGGCCCAAGTTCTGGGGCCGAAAGGTGTGGAATGAGTTATAGCCTGGTAGGGCAAGGGTGCTTTCTGCTACCTTGAAACAGGCCTCTGCCACAGCACAAATGTCAATGTTCTCCATTTTAAGGAGTGCTTTGAGCGAGTGCATTTTGAGATTTAGACTTCTAGCATTGAGCAGCATGACTCTCAGATTTCATTTGTTTGTAGCTGTTACAGTGGTAATTTGGTCTTTGGAACACCACCTAAAAAAAGCACTATGGGGTGGCAAGAGTCTTGGCCAGTATCTGGAAACCCAGGGGTGACAGATGCAGGCCATCACTGGCAAAGCATCGAGGTCTGTCAGACATGTCATCCCAGGGAGGCAGATACTGGATCCCCTAGAATGACACCAGAAACTTAGCCAATTGTTGAAATCATTAATTTTTTGCTTGTACTGTGGTATCATTCTGGGTGATGGAAGGATGCTGCTCAGGACTAGGGTCATACCTGCCTGGGCTACATAATCCAAGAGCTCTTCCATGTCTCTTTTCATGCAGTCCAGGGAGGTATGTCTCAGGTCATTCACTCCCACATGTACAATGACAGAATCATATTTGTACCTGTTGTTGAGGGACCTGAGTGCGTGCATTATATGGTGCATCTTGGCACCTGATAGGCAGCTGACTGTTTCTTTCTCCTTATTCAACCTGGTGAGTGAGACATCAGTGTGCCTCACTATTGAGTCACCTATGACTAGTGTGTTGGGCATGCTGCTTTGCCTTAGGGGCTTTGGTTGAGTGGCACACTGTTTAAGAGAGTTATGTGTCTCATGATTAGTGTTGTGTTGTGGTGGTCAAGTGCATTTCTGCCCTGGAGGTCTCTGCTGTTTGGGTAGATTTTTATTGAGAGCCTCTGCGAAGGTGGGTGTCTGGTTTGTGTTTTTATGTGAAGGCATTGCTGGTGTGTGTTCTGGAGGGTTATGTGTTCCATGTGGTGTGGTGCAAGTGTTGACCTTCTCCTTTTGACCAGCTATTCCGGTCTTGGCTGGAGAGTATGTGACTTCCAATTTGGATATATAAGTGCATCTCTCACAAGACTGAGTGTTGAGAGGTAAGAGGAGAGGGTTGTCAGTGAACATGAGGCAGTTGCTGCATTGCCTCAGGATGCCCAAGTTCACCAGGTTAATAGGAGAAAGCACAGAGAACTGACCTTTAGACATGCCTGGAGGGGTGGGCATTAATAATAAGTACTGGAGTTGTTTCCTTGTAACATTTAGTGCTGGTAGCACTATTGTGTGGTACAATAATTGCTACAAGAAGTCTGGTAAAGTGCTAGAATAATAATCTAGTAAAAGTGCAGGAGAGGTGAGAACTAGCGGATCTAAGGGAAAAATTAAAGAGCAGACATTGGTACTGCTCAGAAGCTTACAAACAGTCCTGGATACAGCAAACATGTACCTGTTCTACACTAGTTACAGGAATGGCGGGAAAAGCACAAAAGGTGGGTTTTAAACCAGAAATTTGAAAGAAATGGAAAAACTGTCCAAACGGCCAATAAACTACAATTTCTGGGCCAGAAACCACTCCTCTTGTGGTAGATAGGCTACCTAGTGCTTAACACTCCCAATGACAAGCTAGAAGGCTTCCCTCCAACACAGAAAGGCTTGGGGGGCTCAGAAGCTTACAAACAGTCCTGGATACAGCAAATCTGTAACTGGACTAGACTAGTTACAAGAACGGTGGGAAACAAGAGCAAATGCGGGCTTTTAAACAGAAAGTTGAAAGAGATGGAAAGAACTGCCCAAATGGCCAATAAACTACAATTTCTGGGCCAGAAACCACTCCTCTTGTGGCAAATAGGCTACCTAGTGCTTACCACTCCCACTGATAAGCTAGAAGGCTTCCCTCTAATACAGAAAGGCTTGGGGAGCTCAGAAGCTTGCAAACAGTCCTGGATACAGCAAATCTGTATCTGGACTAGACTAGTTACAGGAAAGGCAGGAAACGAGCTTAGAATTCTTTTTTTCCTCATACATTTGTGGTTTTCTGGTGCTATACTATAAACAGCCATCACTGACTTGTTGTAACTATTGACACATTTAAGTGATGGCCTTTATATCCTTCAGCTAGTCTGACCTTTTGCAGCCTGGTGTTATACTAGCCACCTGCTAGGTTACTTAGGGCATGTATAATGTCTATTTGTAGGTATGGCCCTTTGTGCACCCATTCCCTCTCGCTTTGTCCAGCTTTCTTGCAGGAATGGATTGTGGGGTTATGACAGTCTGTGGGACTACCACCATATGATTACCTGACATTCAAAAGATGTTGGATGCTACCAGATTGGAACCATCACCACCATCGCCCATGTTATTGTCCCTGGCCCAGTGAGCCACACCAGTCACTAGACAGAGAGGTTTCATTCTTCACACAATCAACAAAATACAGGAATTGCCTTGTCTGCTGGTATATCATTGTAGACTTACTGTTACAGCAGTTGTATGGGAGCACTGATGTGTTTGGGGAGGGGTAGCGACCAGCCTATGCTCTGCTGGCATAGACAGTCATGCCACTGTCTTGTGGCCCCACTGTTTGGCATCTCCCTGGAATAATATTGTGGAGTTTCCAGCCATGTGGCCTAGTGGATATTATGGGGCACATACTAGTAAACAGAGTACCTGTTGTCTCAAGTGGTTGTTATATCTGTACAAGTAGCCCAGTAGACCACTACAGATCTCTGCAAGTAGCCCAGTAGCACACTATATATAGTCCACTATATTCCCTTGCATACATGCGGCAGGTCCATACATATGCTACCATATTGTAGTACCCCTTACAAGTGGTGTATAGAAGAGGGGATTACCTTGCGAATGCAGCAGTTGACAGACCTGTACTTCAAGGCTAACTCTGTTTAATTCATGCAGTCCACAGCCAATACATGGTGTGGTACAGGTTGAATGGTCTGGCTGGCGTCAATTTTACTAATATGTGTGTGAGTCAGAGTAAGGTGTCAGTTCCTAGGGCACAAGGTTGTCAGTGCATGTTCTATGCTTTGTCTCTTGGTCAAGGCCAGGGCATATTGGGCATACCTACATCTACCTACAGGAACAGCCTCAGGGGTTCATCCTCCAAATTCCCCTGTGAGTGCAGCTGTGGTGACCTAGAAACTGGTGGGAGGCTGTGTATCCCTTCCCTTTGCTGATCCTGCTGCAGCTGTTTCTGCAGGGTCATATTGTGTAGCATGGCACATACTGTGAACATCTGTGCACATGTCACTGGACAGTACCGCAGGGCTCCACCAGATATATCGAGACACCAGAACTGTGATTTCAGCAGCCCAAACAGATGCTCTATGATGTTCCTAGTTTGTGCATGGGCCTCATTATGATGTTCTTCAGCGGGTGTGTGTGCATTTCTGAAGTGTCATCATCCATGGTTCCAGTGTGTAGCCAGTATCCCCAAGTAAATGGCCAAATGGGATGTCTCCCCTAGCAAACATCCGGTACAGCTGTGGTAACTGCCAGGGCTGCCAGCACCCACATTCATGATAATGCCCTGGACATTGCACACAACCTGGCATTTGATGGAGTGGTACCACTTGCAGTTGACATAGATTCTTCCCTCTTCACTGGGTGTTGCCTTGCTGTGTACATGAGTGCAATCTATGGCACCCAGTACCTCAGGGTAGTGTGCTACATGGTAGAAGAGTCACATACTGCTGGCCCTCTCCTCAGGGGTGTGAGGAAAATAAATATGCTCACTGGTATGTGGTAGCATGGCATCCAGGAACTGGTGGAGTACCCTGGAAGCAGATGCCTGTGAGACCCCATCATGTCCCCAGTTGATCTTTGGAAAGTACCTGTAGCTAGTATCCTAAGGGCTACATACACCTTTGTTTCCACTGAGATGGGTTCCCCTTTGTTGGCTCTGGATCTGAGTTGAGGTTGGCAGATCTCAGTCAGTTCTTGTAGGATGTCCCTATCTACCCTGTAGCTCTCTACAATCTCCAGCTCATGTAGCTCCTTTTAGGTTACCCTGGGCCTGAACACTCTTCTCCATCTCAGTCTGGGTCTATGGTCAGCATCAGCAGCAGCTGCATTGACCTCAGTATCTAGGACATGCATATGTAGCAGACCTGCAGCAGGCCCTGGCATTCTCAAGATTAGAATTCCCAAGTCTGTACTCCAATGGTGCAGAGTATAGGGGAAAATCAGATTGTAGGGTGTATGCAACCTTTATAGTGCTCTGCTGCAGGTGTAACCTGTGTGGTTGTCTACCTATGATGCATTCCACCTGCCAAGTGCATCATTAAGGGGTTTAATAGCCCTAGTTTAAGTGAAACGGGGCTCATTAGTAATTAATATATCATTGGCTTTCTCAACCAAATTTTTATTTATTTCTTGACAGCCTTCCTTGATGAGCACTGCAGTGCAGTGCTCAAACCTGCGCCTCAAGATAAACAAAGTTTAGCAGTCAGTAGACACACCCACATGGAAGGTTATGCTCAGCATGGTGACACACCATGCAAACACGATAAAACACATGCCTCAGAGGTAGATAAAGCTTAGTAGTCAGTGTATACATCCCCCTGCTCAGCTCAGTGGTGCGACACGCAAACAGGTGTTGATGAAATCCAATGAGCTTAAAAGATTGCAGACACAACCCATTTTGATGTCACCTACCTCTTCTGTGGAGACCAACATGGTTCTGTGCCTACACGGATGGGATCTGCGGACACAGATACAGATTTGTGCTATTCAGTAACCCCAACTCATTTGCTTACAGATCCATGTACAGTACCTGGAAACTGCACTGTTCCAGGCCTTGCCTCATTAGCAACCATAGCAGTCTAACATTATACATACTCCGCACAGGGTCCTATAATTCATTACTGTTACATACACACAAATTCTGTTTTTTACAATCTTTTTATATATTTTTTTCCATAACTACATGTTTGCGCACTGTGGGGCACCACGCAAACATACCCAGAGTATTAAAAAAATATATACTTTACATTATTTTCCATATGGTTTTGGACACATGGTGGTTAGTTTTGCACATATCTGTGTCCTCTATGCTGCTTCTGCCACTGTAAGTACACTTTTATAGCCCTTGTGCATGACATTTTTCCATGTACATTACAGACACCAACAAAGGGTCTGCAGGACTGCCTATCTCCTTGCTGGATCACCCTACCTGCATCATTTGCATGCATTTCACCTGCTTATGAGGTGATTTGCATGCCCTCAGCTTTGTTTACTGGATCGCACATTTGCTTACTTCCATGTAAGCACCATGCCAAATAAGTCTGTGTAGGCTTTATTGAATTCCTCCCTATGTCTTTAGGTACTGGTAGATGTAGAGCCAAATAAAATGTGACTTTCATGTTTTATTTATTTCACCTGTCTGTATAAATGCTTTTGTTTCAATAGCTCTATTGTACAAGTTGAAATTTTGTTACATATTTGATTTTAAAAAGTGCATTTGTTAGTTTTATATCAAGTAAGCATCATAGTGTTTCAGATATAAATGGTTAATGGCATGTGCATTGGAGTGATAAACTGATAACTACCTTTTGGAGAGTTACTGTTCAATTATAATTACACACTGTTCAATTATAATTACCCTGCAAGTGTTTAACAGGTGGCTTATTTTAAGGCTAAACATTAATTACATTTTCAATATATTAGTGCGGTCTATTTAGCTTTTTGCAGCATTACTGTAAAGACATGGGAACTTATGTTGGTTCTGGAGAGATATCATGAACCCCTGCCAGAAAAGTGTGTGTGTGCATATGTATTTGTATGGCAAATAATCCTTTTCAAGTTTCAAATGCTTTTTATAAGAATGCACTGGGAGGCATTCAGTTCAGTAAGAGGTAGGTAAATAATGGGAAACCAGTGATTACAACTCTGATCATTAACTGTAAAGTGTAATGGCCATTTGAGTGTGTCTTGTGTTGGCTATTATCTGACGTGGTAGTGTGTATATTCTGGACACTTTTAAAGCTATCACTTCTCACATATTGCATTAGGTCTGGGCTGCAGATTTAAAGTCCATACTATCATGTAATAGTTGTAAATTGATAACAACACTGCAACTCATGAGACTTATCCCTTTTCTTTCACAAAAATCTGATATACTTACTTGTGTTTTAAGTAATATTTAGTCATTATAGGGGTCTACTTTAGATAACTGACATACCACTTACCTGACTTTTAAATCACAGAGATGAAAGCACCAAAAATCCACTTAAACAAACACGTACATCACTGATAAAAAATCTAGAGGTAAGTAACCATTTGGCCGCACCACAACAAACACGAAAACGTAACCACATGAAACCCACTCATGTGGGGAGCTTTGCCCCATGCGCCCTATGAGGGGGGATGTGCCTGCCAACTAAATATACCAACTCCAAAATAGGACTACAGTGGAGAAAGGGGCAAAGTTCACCATGGTGGCCAAGTCGTTACTTACCTGTAATTTTTTGTTGGTGATGTAAGTGTTCATGTAAGTGTTTTTTCAGTGCTTTCATCTTGGCCATTTAAAAGTTGGGTATGTGGTATTTCGGTTATAGAGCTGTCATAGGAAAAATCAACTTTAAAAATGATCAATACACGGTAGGTTCAGGTTAAGGCACTTTAATCTTGCAGCAAGGAGACAAAAACGTGCTAATACAGAGTTTGTCTAACTAGAATCAGGAAGTGCAGATATTTTGATACATTTTCTAATAAGACATTGCCTACCAAGCTGACATAACAGATCACAAGTTTTAACATCATCATCATTGCATAGCAGCTGTTTGCCCATGATTTTCTGCTTGCACTATCAATTTTATGAAAAACTTCCTAAGAAAAACAATGTGGCCTTGGTGACCACTGGTTAGATACAGCTTCCCACTATGTTATGTTACCATTCAAGTTACTATAGCTAATTTGAGCACAAAGTGAGTACAGATTCTTCAAGCAGTCTTTTGTTTCATGTATCTCTTCTTTTCCGCAGCTGTGCATGTTCTCATAACACAAACAGAGCTGATTGTTCATATTCAATCATATTATAGAAAACAGTATTGCTCTATTCATACACTTATTCATACATTTTCCTGACCTAGCAGATAATCACCTGCTTCTCAGTACATTTCCAAAAGGCATAAACATGAATTTTGCTGTGCTAGCAAATACTAGGTCAGGATGCATCTTGCAGTTTCAGAAAGCATACTGTGGTTTGAAAAATCATCTTATAATTTCATACAGAATTAGGCTGTACATAAAATAGAATGAAAATGTGTTAACCCTTTTAGCTTCTAATAAGCATTAGACATATATGAAAATTAATATTTTTCTGACATTTCCCCCCTGTTAATACTTTTTATTCTATTTTCAAAAGCTTAAACAGTTTACTTCTTCTCCTAACCTCTTCCATTCTGGATTTGCAGTTAAGAGAGTCATTTAGTTTAGACTTATGAAAGCATTTCAGTTTTCAACAACTCTTCAATTTCAGTACTTTGATACAAAGTCTCAGAAACTGATATGTCTATAAAATCTTTGATTAACATTTTCATGCAGGGAATACCACAACAAATGCATGCTCCTAATAGGAGTAATCCCACACAAATGGCAATCAGGATGTTTGTTAGGATGGAACCCCACTCCCCAAACAAATTCTGGAAAAAAAGTCCGTCAGAGGGTTTGGGCCTGGTTTGGTCATGGTCGACACTTGCTGGATCACCTCAAGATGGTCGTTTATCTCATGCTGGTTGTCAGGAATATATGAACAGCATTCTTCTTTGATTAAAGTGCACATACCACCTCTCGCCGCTAGGGTGAAGTCAAGAGCCATGCGGTTTTGAAGCACCACAGTTCTCATAGTATTTAGTTCATCAGTCACTAATTCGAGAGCAGAAAAAGTTGCATTGCTCATAACTTCGAGAAGTTTGGACAGTTTTCTCAGCTCCCAAATTGATTTCACTGCACCATATGCAGGGGCTATGCCTGCCCATGATATAATAGTGTCACTCAAGTCCATATGTGTCAGTTTATCTTTGTTTTTCATGGAGTTATGGTTTCTCCACCCTGCTTTGATTCGTCCCACTGGATTCTCGGGTCTCTTGATTGGACTTCTAGGTTTACTGCTGACCTCTCTGATGTTTCGAATTTCCCCCTGAGGCAAAGCTGCAGTGTGTCGTATGGCCGGAACCAAGTAACCCAAAAAACAACTGCCGGACCAATTCTCAGGTAGCCATTTGTATGCCTTTTTCCCACAAACAAAATAACAATTCTCTACTTTAGTATTGATATATGCTCGCCCTGCATGAAACATTTTCTTGTCAATAATAGAAAGTTGCTTCAAAAGAACAGGATTATGTTGTATTTCACTAACAGTTCTCTTCATTTTCAAAAAGTTGAAAAGTCATAGTTTGTATCACGGATAGTTTCTGCCTTATTAGCCTTAATATAACATTTATAAGAAACAGTCACATTGCAATTGCTCCAACCCACCTGAATAGTGTCATTTTTATAAAAACATACAATCCCTTTTTGTGTAACAGGTAGGTACAATGCTATTTTGTCTTGTGATTTCACAGGTGTAGTATCAAAAATCAAGTTTTCCCAGGTCTCATTGATCCCTAGGGGGACAGCAGTCATTAATAATCCCCCGTATGCTGTTGGTATAGCTGTGCAAATCCAGCAGCTCGAAACATTAAAAATCTCAGCATACACATATTTAGTTGCTTGGTAAGTGTTAAAGTTTGGATGCCAGTCTATGAGTAATGCATCACGTTTGTTCAGTTCAACTCATGTGGCTGGAAAAAAAGGCCACAACAAAAAGATCATTGTTATCAGTATAGCTATCAGAATAATCATGCAAATTTTCTGAGGTTGTTCTGTATCCCTGTTTACTCTATACCTGGTCATTTTGTTCTCGTTGTACAACAGTAACAAGGTTTTTGTCCAGTTCAAAGTTCTTAACCAGTTTACAGTGTGTCAAATGAATCCAGGATGCTCGCTCCGTGATCCTGACTGCAGTGGGTGTCGACAGTAGTACCTGGTATGGCCCTTCCCACTTCGGAGAACTCAAATTTCTTTTCTTCATGACTTTCACCCAGACCCACATGCCTGGGGCTATTGCTGCTTCCAATGGCCTGGCTTGTTCTTTATCTGAAACAGAATTTAACTGCAAAAGTTTGTTATTCAAAAATCGCCTCATATACTCTGCAAGTGAACTGTCAGCCTCCTGGTCTGCAGGCATGAGAGGTCTCCACTGAGGTGTATAATATGCCCTCCCAAACAGAATTTCAAAAGGAGTTAACCCTTTTACATTTGGAACAGTTCTCATACTCAACAGTGCCAGAGGCAGACAGTGCACCCAGTTCTTTTGTGTCTCACTAATCAATTTCCTAAGCTTATTTTTCAGAACTCCATTATGCCTCTCTACTAATCCTGCAGATTGGGGGTGGTATGCACAATGGTTTTTCAGACAAATCCCGAAATAACGGCTCAATTGTTGTATAGTTTGATTTACAAAGTGTGTGCCATTATCATTATAAATCTTTTCCAGTATGCCAAATCTAGGAATAATTTCTTTAATGAGGACTTTTGCAACAGTAGCTGCATCTGGATTTTTAGTCAGAAAAGCTTCCACACATTTGGAAAACATATCTATAATGACAAGACAGTACTTTTTATTTTCACATTTGCTTACCTCTATAAAATCCATACAGATAGTATGGAACGGATATGGTGGTGTAGGGAAACTCCCTTGCTTAGGCTTCAGTGCCCCCTGTGCATGATGCTTGTTACAAACATGGCATGCTGCACAAAAATTTTTGTGTAGTTTGTAAATCCATACATTGTAAACACTCAATTCACTAACTGTACCATCCCCCCTGTTGAGACATGACACTTCCCATGGCTCAACAAAGCTGCATATCTAAACAAGTTAGATGGTAAAATTGGTTTTCTTTCTTTGGAGATGTACAGTCCTTTCTCAAGAATTGCTCCTCGTTTTATCCATTTTTGTTTTTCTACATTTGTAGTAAGTGTCTGCATTGTTTTTAACATTTCTAAATCTAAAATCTCAGATGGTTGTAATTCATCACTGAAAACAAATACTTCTGAAGCTGAAGCTTCTTGCTTTGCAGCTGTATCAGCTCTCGCATTACCTTTTGAAATCCTATCCTGTTGTTTGGTATGAGCTACGCATTTGCAAATAGCTACTTTCTGAGGTAACTGAATAGAGTCTAACAAATCTAAAATAAATTTCGCATGATTAATTGGTTTACCAGTAGATGTTATCATTCCTCTATTTTTCCACTGCTGCGCAAAAACATGTACAGTAGAAAAAGCGTACTGGCTGTCAGTAAAAATGTTCACACGTTTATCCTTTGCCAAGGTACATGCCCTTGTTAAAGCAATCAATTCTGCTGCTTGTGCAGATAAGTTGTGTGGTAAAGACTTTGCTTCTAAAATCTCAGTATCAGAAACTACTGCATACCCCATTAGATTCTGTCCTGTAGCACGCCTCCTACATGCGCCGTCCACATAGTATGTCACCTCGGCATCATCCTAGGGAACATCTGTGAGATCTTTTCTAGGCAGTGTCTTTTGCTCAATCTCCTGCAGGCAGCAGTGTAGTTTCCCATCTGCAGGGGTTGGGAGCAAGGTTGACGGATTCAAAGTTGTGCATCATTCAATTGTCATATGAGGTTGGCTCAACAGTATAGTCATACAGGAAAGATGTCTAGCAGGAGAAAGATATGCTACTTTTTCTTGCAGTAAAATAATCGCGACTGCATGAGGCACTCTCAGTGTGAGAGGGTGGAATAACACTACTGAGGCTGAAGCCTGCACTGCCATTGCAGCTGCGACTACTGCTTGTACACAGTGGGGCAAGGATCGCACCACTGGGTCTAGCTGTGAGGAATAGTAAGCTATGGGGCGTTGTTTGTCCCCATGTTGCTGTGTTAACACTGATGTCATATAACCCTGCTTACAATCTACAGTTTGGAAAAATTGTTTATGATAGTTTGGTAATCCTAAAACTAATGAGGATGCTATCAGTTGTTTCAATTTGCAGAAAGCTGCTTCTACTTCTGGTGTCCATTGTAATAAATCTTGTGCTGCCATAGGCTTCTTGAATATCAAGTTGGTCAGTGGAGCAGATTCCAAGGCATAGTTTGGAATCCAACTCCGACAAAAATTAGTCGTACCTAGGAAGGACATCATTTCCTTCTTGATAGTTGGTTTGGGTGCTTGTAATATTGCTGTTTTTCTGTCTTCATCTAATATTCTGCCTTCTTTGGATATTACATATCCTAGGTATTTAACCTGCTTTTTCCAAAGTTGCAGTTTGTTTTTGTTTACTTTGTGTCCTTGAGTAGCTAAAAATTGTAGTAATGCTATGGTATCTTCTCTGCATTCTTGCTGGGTGGGGGCTGCCAGCAGAATGTCGTCTACATAAAGTAAAATCTGGCTGCCTTTCGGTGGGATAAATCCCGCCAGGTTACTTGCTATTTCCTGTGCAAATATTGTTGGACTCTCACAATATCCCTGTGGTAGTCGCGTGTATGTATACCTTTTTCCCTGAAATGTAAATGCAAACCAATGTTGGCTGTCAGGGTGTATCGGTATTGAGAAAAACGCATTGCTAATATCTACCACAGAAAAATACTTTTGTTGAGGTTTCAAATCATTTAATAAGGTGTGTGGATCTGGCACCGTAGGTGCTCTAGGTATAACTGCGTCATTTACAGCTTGTAAATCTTGGACCATACGCCATTCTCCATTTGCTTTCCAACAGGAAATAAGGGTGTATTACATGGTGAATTGGGAGATTCTATCAATACTCCTTCCTTAAGTAAGGCTGCTATTATAGGTTTGATTCCTACTTCTGCATCCTTTCTTAAGGGATACTGTCTCTTTTGAGGTCTAAATGCTGACTGGTCCTGCTGTGCGAATAAGTCCTACATCTGATTTTCCTGTTGACCAGAGAGTCTCTGGTATGTCTCGTAAGGCTTTTTCCTCTTCTTCTAGTAAGAGTGCTACTCAGCTGTCCTCACTTGCCTGCAAGTGCACAGCTGGGTGTGTCTGTGTTATCCAGTTTAATTTCTGCTTTTGTACTCCCTGTTCTGAAAGTTCTAATTCTGTCTGTTTTTCCCACCTTGTGACTTTTTCTCCTTGGTCTGCCCACTTCACATTTCTATCTTTAGTCAAACTCACATGTGGTAATCGATTAGATTTGTAAAGTGCTAGGAATTCCTGGGGCAATGAACAGCTTACTACACTGTTTCCTTTTGTGTCCCAGTACAGATTTCGTAATACTAATCTGTTAGCATGGTTTCTAAATAGTTCTTGCTCATATTCTTTATCAGGTCCTGGTTTGCTACAGTAATATAGAGTGCAATGCAACAAATGCTGTTTATCAGTGTCAAGGGGGGGGGGGATTTACTGATGGCTACGTTCATCAGTTCTTTGGTTACTACCCCTGGACCAGTCGTAACCAAGTCCTGGCTGTACCAATAAAATGTTTCACCCTCCGGTCGCACCACAAAAGTATCCATTTGTCACTGTGCTTCCATACCCTGCATAGTTTGAACTACTGCTATGCCAAATATCTGCATTAGGTCTCTGCCCAAAAGATTTACTGGGCATTTTGCAGAAACAATAATTTTGCTTTTCTGGGTCATCCCTGAAACAGGGTCAGTTATTGCTATGTTGTGGGAGAGTGGCTCCCGATACAGCTGTTCATTAGTTGCTTTCACTAATATGTTATCAAGTGATTCTGAATTTTCTGGTAGTTTGGAAGGCTGTATCAGGGTTCATGAAGCCCCTGAGTCACACAGGAATTTAACTTCCCTCCCTTCTACCAGAAGTGTAACTTCCGGTTTTGTGTCTGCTAAGTAGAGCTCTAGGCTCACTAATGCTAAATCCACGATTTCATTTTCTTCACTATCTGTGATTTCTTGCACATCCTCTATTTCTTCTATCACATTCTCTACTCCTTCTATCACATTTGCATTTGTCTTTTCTTGATTATTCCCTTCTAGTGATTCTTGACTATCATATAGTCAGTCCTCACCCTCCTTGTCTTCCGTGGTTACCTTTTTATTTTGCCTGCAATCCCTTGCTAAATGCCCCTTTTTCCCGCATTTAAAACATTCACCCCTATTCGTTCTCTCTTCAAACTCCTCTCATCGCTTATCAGATTGTTTGTTTACCTGGGCATTTTTCTTACCCTTCTTCCTGGTTTGTACTACAAAGACTTCTGATCCATCTTCTACTGCAAATACTTGAGTCTTCTTTTTCTTTTTGCTATTAAAATGCCATTCGGCATGTCTTGCATATTCAAGTAATGACTGTAATCTACTAGTACGATGATCTACCATGTGCATTGTAATAAAGCTGCTAATGGGTGCAATACTGCCTTTCAAAAATGCATTCTTTAATTGCTGCTCGTATGGGGAATCATGTGTTTGGTCTTCAGGTACCTGCATTCCACAATGGTTATTAAAACACTCTAATAATCTGACATAATATCTATCAACAGTTTCAACTTCTTGTTGGATGCATTGATTAATGCAAGTCCAGTCAGCCCTAGGCTTCCATTTCTCAGAGATTCGGTCTGTCAGACCTTTCACTCTGTTATCCACTTCTGCGTTACTATGTGGGAGTGGCCTATGTTCTGCATCAAGGGGATTCCAGTTGCCACTGATCATGTGCCAATCTGGACCTATGATTTGTCTGACTACTTTCTCTACTTCCTCTCCATTTAAATGGTAACTTAACCTCAAGACCTGTAAGTCTTCTAAGAATTTTCTAAAATTAACTTTTGTATGGGGAATTCCCTCTGTGGCTTTCCGGATGTCTTCCGGTGTCCACGGTCTATATACTAGAAGAGTTGGGTCCTGTCCTGCCTGTCCTGCCTGTGGATTTGGTACTTCTATGAGTGGACATATTTCTTCTTCACTCATAGCTTGTGAATTTTTATTTATTTCATACAATTCGATATCCCCTCTTAAGTTGCGTGTTCGAGACTTAGTCTCGACAGGATCTCTGACAAACGGTTTTGATTTTGCAGGGACAGCTGGATATAGTGGAGGTGGATCAGGTTGTCCACTCGCTTCATATTCTGGTAAGGAAAGCGGAGGGGGTGGAGGGGCTGATGCTATTACCAAGTTATTGTCTTCTTTATCTAAAAACATTGCTTTTGAATTTTTATTCTTTTGTTCCCTGCAGTTTGCTTCCTCAAGCCACCTGTGTGCCTGAGGAACTCCCAGTTGACGTTGCTTTTTTGCCTGACCTTTTGTGTCTGTTTTAAGTTGTTTGACAAGTTTCATAAGTGAAGGTTTATCTAATTTGCCATCGAATTTGTATTTATTAACCGATTTTGTATAGTACCTAACATTGTCGGCATGCTGTAATTGCATATATTTCACGTCTTCGGTTAAAGGTGGATCTCGGGAACTTTTTGTGCACTTATTTCCCATGTTGTCTTAACTTAGTTAGAAATTGTTACGTAACCCTTCTTATCACGTGGTACCACGATTTTCTCTTTTTCACAGTTTATCTAGAATAACTGCCTACCTATCCTGTTTCCCTGATCTATGACAAGACAGCAATCTTTTTTGTCCCTGATTTACATAAAATCTCCCTGACAAAAACAAATACTGTAACAAGTCCCTGATCTGAAACAAAGAAAAGGTAAATTCCTCTTTACCTGAGCCTCCGTGATTGATCGTCTCACTGGAACAGTTGACTCGTCCTCCAATCGCAGATCAGAAACAGTGGCTGGCCTCTTTTGAATGACAATTCAGTCGGAGGTCTTTCAGAGCAGAAGAACCGATGTGGCCTCTTCCCCGTATGGTTTCATGCCACCAGGCCCATCTGACCTGAGCTAGAGCGAGAGTTTTCCGGTCCGAAGGACCAATCTGTCATAGGAAAAATAAACTTTAAAAATGATCAATACACGGTAGGTTCAGGTTAAGGCACTTTAATCTTGCAGCAAGGAGACAAAAACGTGCTAATACAGAGTTTGTCTAACTAGAATCAGGAAGTGCAGATATTTTGATACATTTTCTAATAAGACATTGCCTACCAAGCTGACGTAACAGATCACAAGTTTTAACATCATCATTGCATAGCAGCTGTTTGTCCATGATTTTCTGCTTGCACTATCAATTTTATGAAAAACTTCCTAAGAAAAACAACGTGGCCTTGGTGACCACCAGTTAGATACAGCCTACCACTATGTTATGTTATCATTCAAGGTACTATATCTAATTTGATTAGAAAGCAAGTACAGATTCTTCAAGCAGTCTTTTGTTTCATGTATCTCTTCTTTTCCACAGCTGCGCATGTTCTCATAACACAAACAGAGCTGATTGTTCATATTCAATCATATTATAGAAAACAGTATTGTTCTATTCATACACTTATTCATACATTTTCCTGACCAAGCAGATAATCACCTGCTTCTCAGTACATTTCCAAAAGGCATAAACATGAATTTTGCTGTGCTAGCAAATATTAGGTCAGGGTGCATCTTGCAGTTTCAGAAAGCATACTGTGGTTTGAAAAATCATCTTATAATTTCATACAGAATTAGGCTGTACATAAAATAGAATGAAAATGTGTTAACCCTTTTAGCTTCTAATAAGCATTAGACATATATGAAAATGAATATTTTTCTGACAGAGCCCATTATAAACAGTGCACAACTTAACTATTTGCTAGATCGTACTATGACTTTAAAATGTTTCTGTTTACTCATTCTCTGCTACACTTTAACTTCTTTATATCTAATTTCACTTTATAGTTTATTTTTGTGCATCTATGCCACTGTGTTTTGATGTTTACATAAGCTTAGATATCACACTTATTGATGAATTTTTTTTTTTTTTTTGCTTTTATGTGTCTTGGAGTTTTTCTCCCCAGTCCTGTGCTATAAATCAGTTATGACCAACCGTATACTTCTGAACTTCTGACAGGAGCCTGTCATACAAAAGTGTCAGTCGTACACTCCTCACAGAACACTGTAAAACTATGCAGCATTGACAAGAAGGGATAAGAACATCATTATATTTCCATAAAATATCAAGACCATCACTCTGGGTCCAAATTAAGAATTACAGTATGATTTAAAAGGCAATGACCTCCTAATAGATATGCTATTTAGGAAACAAATAATTATTCCCTAGTTTTAACAATAATATTGAAATCAGTGCTGAAAGAAACATTAGGATCTTTGTATGTAAGTAAGTCATAACTGTTGAGTACAGATGATGCTCAAATGCCAGCTAATTTAGATTATGTAATGAAACTCCATAGCATCTTTTTCCAATATAAGCAGGCTGGATATTGCAGTGTGTTCTAATTCAGATGCAGGCTGGATGTTGCAGTGTGTTCTAATTCAGATGCAGGTTGGATGTTGCAGTGTGTTCTAATTCAGATGCAGGCTGGATGTTGCAGTGTGTTCTAATTCAGATGCAGGCTGGATATTGCAGTGTGTTCTAATTCAGATGCAGGCTGGATTTTGCAGTGTGTTCTAATTCAGATGCAGGCTGGATGTTGCAGTGTGTTCTAATTCAGATGCAGGCTGGATGTTGCAGTGTGTTCTAATTCAGATGCAGGCTGGATGTTGCAGTGTGTTCTAATTCAGATGCAGGCTGGATGTTGCAGTGTGTTCTAATTCAGATGCAGGCTGGATGTTGCAGTGTGTTCTAATTCAGATGCAGGCTGGATGTTGCAGTGTGTGTTCTAATTCAGACGCAGGCTGGATGTTGCAGTGTGTTCTAACTCAGATGCAGGCTGGATGTTGCAGTGTGTTCTAATTCAGATGCAGGCTGGATGTTGCAGTGTGTTCTAATTCAGATGCAGGCTGGATATTGCAGTGTGTTCTAATTCAGATGCAGGCTGGATGTTGCAGTGTGTTCTAATTCAGATGCAGGCTGGATGTTGCAGTGTGTTCTAATTCAGATGCAGGCTGGATGTTGCAGTGTGTTCTAATTCAGATGCAGGCTGGATGTTGCAGTGTGTTCTAATTCAGATGCAGGCTGGATGTTGCAGTGTGTTCTAATTCAGATGCAGGCTGGATGTTGCAGTGTGTTCTAATTCAGATGCAGGCTGGATGTTGCAGTGTGTTCTAATTCAGATGCAGGCTGGATGTTGCAGTGTGTTCTAATTCAGATGCAGGCTGGATGTTGCAGTGTGTTCTAATTCAGATGCAGGCTGGATGTTGCAGTGTGTTCTAATTCAGATGCAGGCTGGATGTTGCAGTGTGTTCTAATTCAGATGCAGGCTGGATGTTGCAGTGTGTTCTAATTCAGATGCAGGCTGGATGTTGCAGTGTGTTCTAATTCAGATGCAGGCTGGATGTTGCAGTGTGTTCTAATTCAGATGCAGGCTGGATGTTGCAGTGTGTTCTAATTCAGATGCAGGCTGGATGTTGCAGTGTGTTCTAATTCAGATGCAGGCTGGATGTTGCAGTGTGTTCTAATTCAGATGCAGGCTGGATATTGCAGTGTGTTCTAATTCAGATGCAGGCTGGATGTTGCAGTGTGTTCTAATTCAGATGCAGGCTGGATGTTGCAGTGTGTTCTAATTCAGATGCAGGCTGGATGTTGCAGTGTGTTCTAATTCAGATGCAGGCTGGATGTTGCAGTGTGTTCTAATTCAGATGCAGGCTGGATGTTGCAGTGTGTTCTAATTCAGATGTATGCGTTAAGGATGACTGTACATTACAGGAAAGAGCAAAGTAATGAAGAAAGTAATTATATACTTATTTACACACACTTGTCTTCACTTACATTTCTTTTTTTTTCTTTTTTGTTCAGCACAGAACCTCACCAGATATCTTGTCAGCCTTTAGTCAATGCATCTATCCATTTCCTTCAGGCAAACAGGATTTAGATAGTCCCAGGTTGAACAACAGCCCTCCAACCTATTCATTCCTTCCCTGAAACTCCAACTGACCTTCCATTCCCAGCAAGGGTCAGATGGTAGAGAGCAGGCCAGATTCCCTGCTTGTATGGGAAGGGCTACTCTCTTCCCCTGGAAGCACCTATTTCCCCACTAACAGCTCTTCCAAAGGTTGCTATTGTTGCTTCCTAAAAAGACTTGTGCCACTGCATGTTGCGATATCCCTGTCTTACTAAAATAAATGTACTCAGCGTGAGCTCACTTGGCTTGGACAATTCGGGTTGGGGGTAACACTTAGCACTTAGTGGTCTCCTTGTGATCAGTGAGTAACCCCCACCCCCCTGAGGATGGGCAAGTTGGCAATTGCTGGTTACTGCTATACTCCTTTCCAGCTCATAAAGCACCTCAGCAACTAATCAAAGTGATGTTACCTCTGCCATTGTCAGACCTTCATTCCTATATAACAAGGAGCTGGAAGGGATATGGAGTTTTTGATCCAGTGCAAACATCCTAACTTTTTATTGTTTTTGCTCAAGAGATCTTTAATGTGGAAGTCAAACTTGAAACAGTAGTCACTACAGTGTCTTTGTAATGTAATAGACTCTACTACCCAAATTACGGAGACATTAAAAGAGGAGATTTTATGACTCAACAGAAGCAGAATCAGTAAGTTGTCTTTTACTGTTATAATATTAACTATAAAGGAGCATAAAGCACTATATTTGCAGCATTAAGGTACAATCTGTCAGCCAAAGTCTATGTGAGTAAAAAGATGAAGCTGTATTTTAACAGTATTAACAAGAGCTAAAGTAATATAATCAAGAAATATGGCTGATTTACTTGCATACTGCATTATTCTGATGGTTCGACATTGACCTGTCATTTCATTTGTAGATTGAGAGTAAGAAATGTCATAACACCATATCTTGAGGGACCCATTGCATCACCATAAGCAAGGATGAGATATTATTATAGCTTACTGTCTGGTTCATATTTGTGAATTAATTAACGAGCCATTTGGTGACAGTGAGTGACACATTATTAGAATGAATGTATAGTACTGCATTATGACTGACAATATTAAACACTTTTGACTGGTCTAAAACATGTGCTAGTAAATTTGTATTAATTAGTTAGGCATGTAGGATATCAGAGATATTGACAGACACTATGTATTTTCCATGTGCTTGTTAGAACTCAGTTTTTGTCTCAGTAATTAGGTAATATTTGTTTAGAGGTTCTGGAGACTATGAGGGCCGAAAACTTTGCATTTCTTTCAGAAAATGGGGTAAAAAACACTCTGGCCAGGATTCATGAATGCCTGCTCATTGTGCTAAGCTCATGTGCGTGGTGAGCAGTGACGGGCAGGAACACTGAGATTCAGGAAACAGCAGTACACATCATGGACAACTGGATAACAAAGAATAGCAGAATCATATGGTAATGACCATATAATGAGCCATGATATATATTTAATGAAGCAAAAAATAATGTCTGAGTGATTCAGAAATGTATAAAATGCATTCAAACACTTTGTGCTCACTTTAGCACTGAATTTGACTATATTTCAGAACACAGCTACAGGAAAACATTAAAATACATTAGGGGTTGCTGCATCCATTGCAATGCTGCATCTGCAAGATGCTCTGACAGAATGTGCTGCTGCGATTGTTACCAGACTTCACTCTCACAGGCATGGGGTTTTCTCACCATGTTTGACCTATCAGGAGCTTCATGAAACTGAAATATTGAACAGCTCTCCTGCACCATTTCAGTCATGTGTACTAACCCTAACCATAACCGTACCCCTACTCCTGCCTGAATACTAATCCTACACATTGCATTGCTAAGAATTCTTTCCCTAAAGGTATCACTACACAAGACAAAGGGACACAGAATACAGACAACACAAAATATGCACAACACTGACTCTGTCACCTTACCTAGCCCTTACTATAACCCTAAACTACAAACACTTGCACGCACACACACACACACACCACCTGCTATAACACAGTCTTGCACATCTCCGCAACACCACTTTATCAGTCAAACATTAATTTCCCTGCTCTCTCCTGCTTACCTACATTATATAAAACTGAGTCCAACCATATGTGATTCTCAAAATGAGCATTCACTCATTTGTGTATTCTTTTTTCACCCACAAAATAATTTTTACCAATGCGTATTCTACCTTTTGAGTTACAACTATATATATATATATATATATATATATATATATATATATATATAGAGAGAGAGAGAGGAAGAGAGATAGATATACCCATGTATCTCTTTCTGTATCTATAAGTATCTCTATATATTTATATATATAAAATATATGTTTGCATATATGTACAGCAAACATTACAAATGACCAAGTGCCATTACCACGTTTCTCACCAAAAATGGACAGAGCAGAAATAACAAATACAGTTAATTGCACGCACTTTCTTTACCATCTCTTGTGTGGATGTGGTTCTCCACAGCAGCCATCATTACTCACAGGAAGGAGTATGCAAGTTCTGATTTGGGCCTCAGTCCTCTGCCAGTTTTTCGTAAGATCTTAAAAGGGAAGGCATTACAGGAGATGGTGATGGTTGTGTCCCATTTAGAGCACAGAGATAGTGTAAGGAGGGGGCTGACATTTTTGTAGCCCTTCCCATTACAAATTAAAAACTGAAGATTCAGCAGGGTGACTGCACTGGTCTCAGTACAAGACTGAGGCTTGGAATAGTTTAGCCATGGCTGTTTAGCTGTGCTACTGGCATCTCATGAATGGGTGAGCAGTGCCATACCCATTACAGTGAAATGAAAAGTGAAAACAGGACCTCTTTAGCCAACTGGAGAATTATTGTAGGTCCCACCCAACAGCTCAGTACAGTAAGTATATGGCCTGATACCCATATGCAGTGCACTAATGTAACATGGTGACACACTCACATCTTCATATTTTTTTTCATGTGTAGCCCCTGCAGAGATTGAAAGGAAGTAGGAGGCACATTAGGAGAGACTGTGACACTTCAGAGAGGCACTGGCTAAGCATGGATTCAGGTATGACTGACTGCCATTTCAGAATAGCAATGGTTTTAATAATAGGTTATCATGTATTCAGAAATTAGGTTACAGGACATTGATAGACAACTACATGGGTGTGCAGATTCTACATGTGCAAATTCTTCAGACGTGTGATTAACTCATGTAGGTTTGAACTAGTTAATTATTTGCTAAAGACAGATGGATGAAGGTTCAATTCCAGGCAACCAAAAGAATGTCTGATGTGCATTTTACAATTCAATACTGACTAGCTGAACTTGTACATTAGAATATCATGCAGTCAGGCCCAATACAGGTGTAATTAACTTTTCTCAATAAAACAGTTGTAAAATAATAACAAATTTTGTAGAATGTTCATAATTGTGAGTGCCAGGAATATGATAACATTTCTGTACCACTAATTTATGTCACACAATCGTATTGGGATATAAATAATCTTAAAAATCTTTGTGGAATATATACTGACTGTGACATTAACATTATAGAATATTTATATGTTTTTCTTTTTTATCTCTCCCCTCATCATCTTTCTACATATCAATTCGATTTTATCTTTCATTGTATTTCAACATTAATTCCTACTTCATTATGTCCACCAGCACAGGGAGCTAGGCTGGCCACCGTGGCTCTGACAGCCACCCTTCCTAAGTGTCACCACTGGAAACATAGACACCCGGCACCTCTGTGTCACAATATGGCAGCATTGCCTCCACAACAGCTGTTTTATCTATACCAGGTAGCTCTTCCCTGGGGGTTAGTGCAGTGGTACCCACTGAGAATTGTGCTAGTGGATGTGGCAATTATGTCACCCAACAAAGGCTGAAAGGGCTTATGGAGGAGATTATTTAGAGGGTTCTTTGTGCACGAATTGGTGGTATGGAAAGAATCCTGCAGCAGACTGCCAAATTGCTGCACATCTGGCACTGTTCTGCAGCAGACTGCCAAATTGCTGCACATCTGGCACTGACCTGGTGTCTGTAATAAGAGACAGTAGTGATAGTTCTAAGGATGAGGACTAGATTACCATTGTGTTCTCCCTATATGGTGATACACCCCCACCCCAATCATGGTGACCTCTCCCCCTTCTGTTGATCCCCATCCTCGTCTGCCTCATATGTCCTGTATGTCTGGATTGCTGTCTGCCCTGACCTACAAACCTGTCCCTTTCATTCCTAAACACCTTCCCCAGTGTTTCACTCATTCCCTCTTAAAAATACCAAATGATATCTGTTCCACAAAAAAAAAAAAAAAAAAAATATGACCCATATATAACTCGCCACTTTGCCTATGTGTGTGTGTGTGTGTGTGTGTGTGTGTGTGTGTGTGTGTCACATTCCTGATTTGGCCATCTTGGTTGCACAACATTATTAAGTTATTGTCGCACAACCTTTATAATGTGATTATCCAAATTTCCAAAATTCTGTTTATATACAAACTTAGCTGCTCATTCCTTAAGTACTCTTCACAGTCTTCTACGCTTTGCCCTCCCTCCCTCCATTTTCACCACTCTCCTATCAACCCCATTTCACAGCTTTAATATGGTCAATAAATAGAGTCACATGACACACACACAGCAATAAATGGCTAATAAGCAGAAATCCTTATTGCTGTCCTCAGCATTTATGTGATGCTTGACATCAAACATCATAGCCCACTGTTAGTTCTCATCCTATGGCAAAAACTCAAAAAATAATAACGCATGTGGTGATAGTTTGTCTCTGCCCATCCAAACACGATTTGTAGCAGTAGGCTGTGATTCTGACAGACTAGAAGTAATGGCATTGGCCTGTGTTAGTTGTGTAGGCTTTATTGGTTTGTTGTATTCTTGATATGAGGAGTCCATTTCAAAGTCCGTTTAATTGCACTCAATGCAGTGCTGTATGCAATTGATGGTGGGATTCTCTCACATTTTCCTTCCCAGTATCACAGTGTGTGTCACTGGACATGTACAATTACAGAATGATATAACTGAGTGTAATAGGAATAGCATATATATATATATATATATATATATATATATATATATATATATATATATATATATATATATATGGGTCTACTTCTAATGAGACAGTGAAATCACCGACACCAAACGACCGACAAGCGCGGTTGGCCGACCGCTGAATCCCCCTGACGGAAGACCGACAAGGGGAATGTAAGCGACCTGGTAAGTATGCGATATTGAGGGATTTAGGAGTAGGGAGCGGACAGGTAAGTGTGCAATACTCAGGGATGTAGGGTTAGGGTGTGTGATAGGTGAGTGTGGGGTTAGGGGTGTGTAAGTGAGTTAGGGTTAGGGTGCAGGTAGGGTCGGAGCTTGGGGTTAGGGGTGTGTAAGTGAGTTAGGGTTAGGGTGCAGGTAGGGTGGGTAAGTGAGTTAGGGTTAGGGTGCAGGTAGGGAGAGTGTGCGGTAGTGTCAGACCTTAGGGTTAGGGTTTGGGTTAGGGCTAGTGGATATGTGTTGTAGTGTACTGTGTTGTTTACGTGTAGTGTGTCGGTCTTATGGTGTTCGGCGTTGTCGGGTTTGTGTGTTGTCGGTTTTCTGGCATCGGTGATTTCACTGTCGGTCATTAGAAGTAGACCCATATATATATATATATATATATATATATATATATATATATATATATATATAAACAACAAGATTTCACTGATGTACAAATACACACAAGAATTAAAAGGAACAATGCATAATGCAGTGATGTGGAAATTAACACTCAGGAATGCATGGCTGTCACTACGTTGTGTGACACCTGATAGTATCACCCAACACCTTGCTGTGCAGCACCACTAACATTACTTTGTGATTGTTGTTGTGCACAAGTCCTTCACCTGTCACTTGTGTAACACATCAAACTTGAAAAAGGAAGCTGGCAAGATGATAAACCTCAGCAGATGCTCCAATTCCAGACACAGTGATGCTGATAAACTGCAAGTTAAAATTTTATTTTAAGCTCAACAATAATAGGCTTTTCGTCAGTGTCCCACACCAACTTCATCAGAAAACGAAACAACACATTCCAGCTTACACCTTAATAAAAAGAACAAAAGGAATTAATTTGGCAGCTTAAACTAGAAGCTTATCATTATCCAGGCTTAAATGGAATGTTATCCATTTCTTGTATTTTAAAATTAAGAAGTTTGGTTAGGTAATTTTATTGTGTTTATTTTTGTAGATTGTATCCATTTTAATTTCTTCATCTATTTTTTATCTATTTCAGCATGACTTACAAAAGTATGGATATTCCTTTTACTGCTTGTTCAGTAAGGTTGATTCCTCAGGGAAGGGTTTGAGCAAGTGTTGTGAATGTATTGGCTTAATTGCAAAGTAGTCATGTGATTTATGAGCTTCTTATTAAGGTGTACGCTGGAATGTGTTGTTTGGTTTTCTGATGAAGTTGGTGTGGGACACTGATGAAAAGCCTATTATTGTTGAGCTTAAAATAAAATTTTAACTTGCAGTTTATCAGCATCACTGTGTCTGGAATTGATGCATCTGCTGAGGTTTATCGTCTTGCCGGCTTCCCTTTTCAAGTTTGTTTTGTTTTGCGGCATTTCAGTTTACTTGTGTAACACATGGCAGTACAAGTCCCTTTGTGACGTCACCTTTGACAGTATTCCTGTGGAATACATTAGTCCATCATGACGTCCATAATGTCTGCTTAGCATTATTCTTATAAACACATATATTTCATTCCCTGTTACAACAATTCCTGTGAGTGACTCATGTCTCATTTTACAGACATGGACAAAAGTCTTTTGGGTAACACAACAAATTTTTCTTGTTCCTTTCATGGTTGCACATTTGAGATCGAGCAGCACTGATAACCATACTTAACTAATGGTAACTAACACTTCATGCTCTACGGCAAAAACTGATGAGAATTTGCATTTGTCCGCATGCATATGGTGCTCATGACACTGATATGCTTAGCCCTGCTGTGAGATAGAAAGCAATACTGATAGCAGTATGAGTAGATAGTTATTACTATAATTACACTGATAGTATGAATACACCATTATTACTATACTTATATTGATAGCAGTATGAGTAGACAGTTATTATATGTTCATAGGTTCATAGGGAGTTACTAGGCTATCTGCCTAAAGGCATTTATAAGCCTAGCTGGAATGTGTTGGCTTTCGCTGCTCCCTTAGATTAGTTCCCTGTACCTCTGTCCAGCAGAGCCATTGAAGTGATCCCTGGGGTAAACTTTCTATTTCCCATCCACTTGTCAAGGTTTCTCTTGAAGAGTGTTAGCGAGGAGCTCTCCCTTATGTAGATTGGAATCTTGTTCCAGAGCATGGGAAGTCTCTGGGACAGGAATATATCCCTCCAGCATGTCCTATTTATTGTTGTGGTGAGGTTTAGATCCCTGGAGCATGTGGCTTGAGGGGATATGGTTTTCTTTAGGTGGAGCATGTCCATCAATTCTGGGTTGGACATGGCCTTGTACGTCAGACAGAGATCACCTCTGAGTAGGTGGTATGCAACCGAGTACAGCTGGAGTTTCTTCAGTCGAGCTGCATAGGGCATCTGCTTGAGGCCAGTGATCCTCTTGGTGAGGTACTTCTGTGGTCTTTCCAGTTGGTGCAGGTGTCTTGTAAGGTACATCCCAAATGGGGAATTGTACTCTATGATGGGTCTGATGAGTGATGCATAGAGGGACCCAATGACATCTTTTCATCTGGATGCAAACCCGTTTGTGATTAGGTAGGCCACATAGAAGGATTTTCTAACCACTTTGGCAATGTGATTATCAAAGGAGAGGTTACTATCTACTTGGATCCCCAGATCCCTTATTATGTCTTCCATATTTAGGGGACTACCACCTATGTGGTAGTTTGTGGGTACTTTGTTTTTCCAAAGGGGATGACTATGCACTTTTTGGCATTTAGCTTGAGGCCATGTTTTTGACACCAGGTATCTGTCTCAGTGAGACCCTTTTGGAGGATGTTTGTGTTAGCTGGAGAGTCAATTATAGCCCCTAGTTTGCAGTCATCTGCGAACTTGGTCAGCCATAGTCCTCCTGTGCTTGCTTGTACCTCTGAGAAGTATATGCCAAACAGAAGGGGTCCTAGGACTGAGCCCTGGGGAACGCCACTTGTAACCGGTTTAAAGTCAGACCTAGCTCCTGCAACTCTTACCATGTGGGTTCTGTCCGTGAACCAGTTGGCAACCCATCTCGTGATGTAGGAGTTTATGTTCAGGTTGGTGAGCTTGTCTATAATACCTGAGTGGGGAATGATGTTGAAGGCCTTTGCAAGGTCTAGGTAGGCTGTGTGGACCACCTTTCCCTTATCTATAGCCTTAGTAACTGTCTCAAAGAAGTCCACCAAGTATAGGAGGCATGATCTGCCCTTAACAAAGCTGAACTGGGTATGGTCCAGTGTTTGGAGATTTCCTATGTCTCTGTTAATGAGATCCATGATGATGTGCTCCATAGCTTTGCAGACCAAGCTAGACAGGCTTATAGGGTGATAATTCCCAGGGTCCATTATGGCTCCACCTTTGTGGAGTGGAATAACCATTGCTGTGCACCCCTCTGTGGGCATGTAGCCTGTAGAGAGGCTAAGTTTAAAACAGTGTGTTTAGGTAAGGGGTTAGTTCATCTTTGAGCTCATGTAGGACACAGCCTGGGACACCGTCCAGTCTCATTGATGCTGTGTTTTTGGCTTTGGAGAGGGCTGTTTTAACCTGAGTGTCTGTGATTTCAGGGGCACTACATTCTTCTGGTATATTCATGGGCCTTTTTGGGGGTGAGAGGGGGGTGACGTTTGCACTGAACCTGTCTGCCAGGATGTTGGCTATATCGGTCGGTTCAGTGTATTTTGTGCCATTCTGCACTAACTCTGAGCACATCTGAGAATTCCCACTTAGATTCTTGGCATAGCTAAAGAATGCCTTGTGGTCATCTTTGGAGTCCATGGCAATTCTTCTTTCGAAGCTAGCCTTGGATTATTTTATGAGGGAACATAGTTTCTTGCAAATACTGATCAGGGATGTTTTCCCTTCTTGGGATTTTACTCTTTTCTGTACTAGTTTCCTCCTTCTGTTGTATAGCTTGTTTATGATAGGGGTCCTCAAGACTGGTTTCCTTTTCTTGGAGGAGTGAGTCTTGCTTTTGTTTGGGATAGCACGATCCATGCATTCTTGTAGGTGCCCGTAGAGTGCATTAGTAAAGGATTTTGCAGCTTGGACAGCATTATACTTTAGCTTGGGGGCTTTGAAACTTCCACCTCTGTCTTAAGTAATGTGAAGTTTGATTTTGAAAAGTTTTTCATGGTGGTTTCTTTGACCGGGGGTGGTGGCGGAATGTGGATATACAGAGTGATTAGTTTATGGTCAGATCCAACCAGCAAGGGTTTGACCTCCGGTTTGGAACACCATTCGCCCATGTTGGTGATGACCAGGTTCAATATGTTGTCACCTCTGGTGGGGGTGTTGACCAGTTGATCCAGGGCATTTGAGTTTATAAATTCTAGGAAATGCTGGGCAAGGGAGTTTGTACTTGAGTAGTTCTCCCAGTTAATGTTTGGGTAATTGAAATCACCCAATATCAGGGTGTTTGGTAGGACCTTTATGTTTCCCAGTGTTTCCAGGAATGTGAAGTGGGGGTCCAGGGACATGGTGGGTGATCTGTAGCAAGCTTTAATTTGAATAGCAATTTTGCCTGTTGTTAGTTGCATGTGGATGCTCTCTGAAGCATTGTGCTGTGCCACTAACCTGGAGGTGTGGGTATTCTTGATGAATATGGATACTCCCTCACCTTTTGTATTTCGGTCAAGGTTTTGTGGCCGAAATGTATTGTATGGGTTGTAGTCTGGTAGTGCTGGGGTGCTCTCTGGAGCCTTAAACCAGGTTTCTGTTACTGCACATTTATCAATTTTCTCCATACTGAGGAGTGCCTCGAGTGCGTGCATTTTGAGGTTTAGACTTCTGGCATTGAGTAGCATTACCCTCAGTTTTTTGTTACTTGTGCTATTTATGGTGGTGGGTTTGTCTTTTGAGCCTTGCCTAAAAAAGACACTATGGGGGTGGCAAAAGCCCTGGCTAGTATTCGAAAACCTAAGGGTGACAGGTGCAAGCCGTCTCTAGTGAAGCAGCGTGGCTTGTCGGGCATGTCATCCCAGGCTGACAGACACTGGATCCCCTTTGAATGACACCAGAAGCTTAGCCAATTGCTGAAACTGATAATTTTTTTCTCTATACCATGGTATCATTCTTGGTGAGGGCAGGATGCTACACAGGGTCAGGGTCATACCGGCCTGGGCTATGTGATCAGAGAGCTCTTCCATGTCTCTTTTCATGTAGTCCAATGAGGTATGGCTCAGGTCATTCACACCAACATGGACAATGACAGAGTCATATTTGTACTTGTTCTGGAGTGACCTGAGTGCTTGTGTTATGTGGCGGATCCTAGCACCTGACAGGCAGCTAACAGTAACCTTCTTCTTGTTCAGCCTAGTGAATGGGACGTCAGTGTGCCTGACTATAGAGTCACCTATTACTAGTGTGTTGGGTATGCTATTTTGCCTTAAGGGCTGTGATTGTGTGGCACACTGGTTTTGTGAAGTATGTGTTTCATGGTTTGTGTTGGGGGGTTGAGGTTGCTTGGATGTCTGCTTTGGAGGTCTCTGTTGTTTTTGCAGATTTTTATTTAGAGCCTACGAGTATGTTTTTGTGTATTTATGTGTGTTTTTTGCCAGTGCTGGTTTCATAGGTCTGTGTGAAACTGGTGGTGTGACTGGTCCAGTCTTGGGTTGAAAGAGCTTAGCTTCCAGTTTGCCTGTATAATTCCATCTCTCGCATGTATTAGTGTCTGGTGGGAGGAGGAGAGGGTTGTCTGTCTACATGATACAATTGTAACATTGCTTCAAAATGCCCAGATTCACCAGTTGGACTGGAGAGTACACCTGAAACTGACCTTTGGACATGCCTGGATAGGTACAGTGAACTGTTTTACTGATTGGCTGGTAAGGTCGAATAGAGAGCCTTATCCTTCTCTACAGTATAGGGGAGTCTAGTGCTAAGGTTTATTAGTGCTTGCTATGAGTTTTGAGCAAATGCCAGGATGAGAAGTGAATGGTTTGAGTGCTTAAGTTGAAAGTTTGTCTAGTTACAAGGGAAAAATTGAAGGGTAGACTTTGTGGAGCCGGGAATTGTTATACACTAGCTAACCGGCTCTGCCTGTCATGCAAAACCTTGGAAATGCGGGTTTTATAGTATGGCCAATAAACTACTAATTTCTGGACTGAAACCACTCCTCCAGGGACAGATCGGCTGCTCAAAGCTCCCTCTCTCACAGTGAACAAACTTCCTTCTATCCAAGTAAGGTATGGGCAAACACAGAAACTTGTAACACAGCCCTGAGTTCAGCACTAACCTGTAAACTCCACTATACTAGCTTAGAAAGGTGGGAAAACAAGTATTTTTGGGGTTTTTTTTTCAGAAAATAAAGCAGATACAATAAAAAAACACTTTAAATGCATAGAAATGGCTATCACTCTTGAGTGTGTAGCCTGCAACAGTTAAACAGGTAATTTAAACACAAAAATGAATTTGTTAAAGTGCAGGCAGTAAAATAAGTGCAATATGTAGCTGAAACAAGCTTTTTAAATCACAGAAACTCTAGAAAATCAGTGTTTTAGGTGGAATTAGCTAAAGGCTGCAAGAAAATGCAGAAAAATTATACTTAACCACTCCAAAGTCTCTTTTTTGTGTCTCTGCTTCTGTAGAACTCTGCAGGGCATCAGGCAAGAGCTTGTTGAGCTGTATACTGGAACAAAAACCTTGCAAATGTGGGTTTTATAGCAGGAAAGTGAAAGAGATAGAAATGAGCCCAAAATGGCCAATAAACTACTAATTTCTGGGCTGAAACCACTCCTCCAGGGACAGATAAGCTGCTCAAAGCTCCATCTCTCACAGGGAACAGAGAAACTTCCTTCTATCCAAGTAAGGTATGGGCAAACACAGAAACTTGTAACACAGCCCTAAATTCAGCACTAATCTAAAAACTGGACTATACTAGCTTAGAAAGGTGGGAAAACAAGTATTTTTTTTGTTTTGTTTGTTTTTTTTTTTCAGAAAGTAAAGCAGATACAATCAAAAAACACTTTAAATGCAGAGCAATGGCTATTACACTTGAGTGTGTAGCCTAGAACAGTTAAACGGGTAATTTAAACAAAAAATTACTTTGTTAAAGTGCAGGCAGTAAAATATGTACAATATGTACAATATGTAGCTGAAACAAGCTTTTTATATCACAGAAACTCTAGAAAATCAGCATTTTAGGCAGAATAGGCTAAAGGCAGCAAGAAAATGCAGAAAAATGATACTTAATCACTCCAAAGTCTCTCTTTTGTCTCTCTGCTGCTGTAGAACTCTGCAGGGCACCAGGCAGGAGCTTGCTGAGCTGTATACTAGCACAAAAACCTTGCAAATGTGGGTTTTATAACAGGAAAATGAAAAAGATAGAAATTAGCCCAAAATGGCCTATAAACTACTAATTTCTGGGCTGAAACCACTCCTCCAGGAACAGATAGGCTGCTCAAAGCTCCCTCTCTCACAGTGAACAGAGAAACTTCCTTCTATCCAAGTAAGGTATGGGCAATCACAGAAACTTGTAACACAGCCCTGAATTCAGCACTAACCTGTAAACTGGACTAAACTAGCTTAGAAAGGTGGGAAAACAAGTATATATATATATATATATATATATATATATATATATATATATATATATTTTTTTTTTTTCAGAAAATAAAGCAAATACAATCAAAAAGTACTTTAAATGCACAGACATGGCTATCACACTTGAGTGTGTAAGCTACAACAGTTAAACAGGTAATTTAAACACAAAAATGACTTTGTTAAAGTGCAGGCAGTAAAATAAGTACAATATGTAGCTGAAACAAACTTTTTAAATGATAGAAACTCTAGAAAATCAGAGTTTTAGGCAGAATAAGCTAAAGGCAGCAAGAAAATGCAGAAAAATGATACTTAATCACTCCAAAGTCTCTCTTTTGTCTCTCTGTTGCTGTAGAACTCTGCAGGGCACCAGGCAGAAGCTTGCTGAGCTGTATACTAGCACAAAACCTTGCAAATGTGGGTTTTATAACAGGGAAATGAAAGCAATAGAAATTAGCCCAAAATGGCCAATAAACTATTAATTTCTGGGCTAAAACCACTCATCCAGGGACAGACAGGTTGCTCAAAGCTCCCTCTCTCACAGTGAACAGAGAAACTTCCTTCTATCCAAGTAAGATATGGGCAAACACAGAAACTTGTAACACAGCCCTGAATTCAGCACTAACCTGTAAACTGGATTATACTAGCTTAGAAAGGTGGGAAAACAAACATATATATATATATATATATATATATATATATATATATATATATATATATTTTTTTTTTTCAGAAAATAAAGCAGATAGATTAAAAAAAACTTTAAATGCACAGAAATGGCTTTCACACCTGAGTGTGTAGCCTACAACAGTTAAACAGGTAATTTAAACACAAAAACGACTTTGATAAAGTGCAGGCAGTAAAATAAGTAAAATATGTAGCTGAAACAAGCTTTTTAAATCACAGAAACTCTAGAAAATCAGTGTTTTATGTAGAATTAGCTAAAGGCAGCAAGAAAAGGCACAAAAATGATACTTAATCACTTCAAAGTCTCTCTTTTGAGTCTCTGCTGCTGTAGAACTCTGCAGGGCACCAGGCAGGAGCTTGCTGAGCTGTATACTAGCACAAAAAACTTGCAAATGTGGGTTTCATATCAGGGAAATGAAAGAGATAGAAATTAGCCCAAAATGGCCAATAAACTATTAATTTCTGGGCTGAAACCACTCCTACAGGGACAGATAGGCTGCTCAAAGCTGCTCAAAACTTATTATAATTATACTGATATCAGTATGAGTAGACATTTATTTATTTATTTATTTATTTTATTTTACATTTATTGATCGGGAAAGTCAGACTGGATATATGTCCATTTTCAGCAGAGGCCCAGGGAGAAAAGCTCCAAATACAAATTAGTTACATCCAAGTGCAAAAATAATACTACTAACAGGTACAATAGAATCAAATGTACAAAAATACAGGTACAAAGATTGTGGCAGATACACTGTAATGAAGAAGGAATGTCTAAGCTTAAAATGGCACACAAAGGCACCTAGCCTAGTATTTTATGAACCTATACCCTCTTCAAGCGAATTTTTGACGCATGGATGGGAAATTGCAAATTCACCCCTGGGATCTCTCCTGTGTCCCTGCTAGACAGAGGCACAGTAAACTAATCTTAAAAGGGTACCTTCTGTGACCTACTTTACAGAGGCACAGTAGGCTAATCTAATAGGGAGGCGGAAGCCAAATACACTCTGGCTAGGCTTATAAATGCCCTAGGACAGATAGCCTAGTATCTACCTATGAACCAATAAAAAACAGCTTATTGCAACAAAACATGAGAACAGACAGGGCATAAAAAACAGATGTGCATATAGTTAGTAAGCATTTGGAAAATAAATCTGTCATGTGCATTGACAGTAAGAGTAAATAAAATGAAAGATATCAGGACAGTATTCCATTAGGCTTTCTGTAAGGAGGATTATTCTTACATACTAGCAGTATTTAAAGGGAGGTAATAGTTTAGGTGAGGTAAGTAAGTAGGGGCTTTACTAGGGGAGAAGGTAGGGAGAAGTTTGTAATATCTATCCAATACTGTTAAGGCAGGTGCATATCCTATGAGATCTGAAAAAGAGTTTCATTAAGTTTTTAAATTTGGCCACGGATGGTTCTTGAGTTAAGTCTGGCAGGAGATTATTCCAGTTTTTGGCGAAGTAGTTGGAAAATAGGGAGTCGTCAGCTGCATTGTTTGATTTAGTAGTATTTAGCAGAACTTTATCTGTAGATCGGTGTTTTCTAGGTTTAGAATAAGGACTTATTAAAGATCTGAGGGCAGGGACTTTATCAGGGTAATATAGGATTTTATGAGAAGTAGTGAGTTGGTTATAGAAAAGCAGATATGGGAATTCAAGCCAGTTTAAGTTTTTCAAGATTAGACCGTGGTGATTGTGGAAACTGAACCACTATCAAATCTGGCAACATGGTTGTAACAACTGGACAGCTTATTTAGTTCCATTTTTCCATTTCTGCCATGTTGGTCAGTATAGAAGAAACATATAAGACAGTACAAAGTAGGTGGGAGCGGGCAATGGTAGTTCTGGCAGTTGGGGTAAGAAATGCAAAGTTTCTATATAGGGAGCCGAGTTTTTTATTACTGTTTTTTATTGTTTGGTTTACATGCAGGTCAAATTTGAGGTTGTTGTCTATTATTACACTTAGTAATTTGGTGCTAGTATCTGGGTAAATTAGAGTACCATTGTTAGACATAATTATTACTGTAATTATACTGATCTCAGTATGAGTAGACAGTTATTACTATAATTATACTGATATCAGTGTGAGTAGGCAGTTATTACTCTAATTATTTATTTATTTAACATTTGTTTACCAGGAAGTCCGATTGGACACAGGTCCTTTTTCAGCGGAAAAAACTCCATGAGTAACAATAAATTTTAATGCATGAATTACAATAATCAATAAAGTAAACAAAATGTAGTATGCAAAAGAAAATACAAATTTGTTACATCTTGACAACAAAACCTAGACTTTGAACATAGCTAGTATTATTTGTAAAATATGACGTATGTCAAGATATAAGGTTACTAGGAATAAAGAATTAAACACCAGGGAAGAAGCTGGATATGGTTGGGGTGCATTGTGGTTATACTTTATCTTTATTACTTTATTAAGTATTACTATCTATAGTTATTACTGCAGTTATACTGATCTCTGTATGAGTAGACAGTTATTACTATAATTATAAGGGGCTTATTGGTTTACTGTTCTCCTGATAGGATGTGTGAATTATCAATACAGAATGTTGTGAATTGTGATCCACAGTTCTATGATGTCTGTTTCACAAAGCACATTGCCCGTCCTGAATATATGTGTCTTGATCCCTTCAACTATATGTTTTCATACAACTGTGATATGACTTCATCCACAGCATCAGCAGTTACTGCACTGCGTATCTAGTATCAGTCTATAAGAAACTGGTGACAGAACTGACTTACTCATTAGATATGAGGTGTACAATTTACCTTATTTGTAAGATGTACACTACTATCAAGCTTGGATAGCTCAGCTGCTGTTCTCCCTTTTAAGAGAGGCCACATGTGCTCCACCACACAGCTCATGTTATCCCTTCAGCTGTGTGCTGTCTGATAACTGTGATATGATTTTTCTGTGGTGTCAATAGCTGATGCACAAGTCTAGAGAAAGGAAAGTGAAGGTAGGTGTTTTATCCTGGCAGTATGTGCCTATTATAAGTGTATACACAATCAACTGGTAACAGGTAAGACTTGTTTACTCAACAGATGTGATGTGTAGAATTGTACTTAGCGGTGACATCTACACAGAGAATTTTTATCCCTCAAGTGTTGTAGTCTCTATTGAATGAGACAATATGCATTCTATTGCTCTGAACATGTTATTCCCTTCAACTGTGTGCTTTCTGACGACTGTGATATGACTTGTTCTGTTTTGCCAGCAGTTAATACACAGCTCTTGAGAATATAGATTGAGGTAGGCAGGTGATCAAATCTGGAAACATGAACCAAAGCAACTGGTAACAGCAGGAATGGCTTACTCAACAAATACGATGAGTACAATTCTACTTAGTGGGAATGCTTTCACAAGTGGAGGGCTTTGATCTGCCAGGTGAACACTCCCTTTTAAGGGACTCTATATGCATTCAAACACACTGCTCATGTTACCCCTTCACCTGTGTGCCTTCTGACAACTTGTCATGAGTTCTTGTGTGGCATCAGCAGCTAACGAGTGTCAACCGACTGTGAGTTACATAGACAGGTTTTTACATCCACAAATGTGTACCTTGTTTAAATGTGTAAAACAAGGAAAAGGTGGACATCGATAATATCATAGAATGGCTTAATCAACATATTTGATGTGAAATATTTTATTTGTTTTTGATGGGAGGGGGGTTTTGATCTCTTAAGTGTTGTACTTCCTTTTAAGCATGCACGGTTTAACACAATATGTTTTATGTGATCTATTGCAGAACTGTTAGCACAAAGCAGAATCATTTCTTAATGGTGGGAACTAGTAATTGCCATTTCTCTTTCTCTGGCAAAAACTTTGGAGAATTTGCCTTTGGCCGCATGTTTCTGCTGACTATTGTACAACAGAGATAAAAGTCTGCACTGAGGGCAACGACAGTAGTATAGGTCTGTGTAGACATTTATATGACAACTATCACAGATTCCACAGTTCACTGTAACCCTAATGTGATGTTCCAACCATCTGTAAGGTATGTTGAGCTTTGTGATCCCACAGTTATTGCTCTCTGTTGCATAATGCTCAAATTTTTTGTCAGTTTCCACTAATGTTGTCACACACCCTAGGGAGGCAGACTTTCCAGTCCCATCTGGTATACATCGTAGCAGTGCATGAAACAATTGTTTCTAGACAATAATAACTTACTACACAGATGTGTTCTGTTAAATTCTCCTTGGATACGACCTTGTGCTCACTTTTAACCTTGGATATGACCTTGTGCTCACTTTTAACCTTGGATACGACCTTGTGCTCACTTTTAACCTTGGATATGACCTTGTGCTCACTTTTAACCTTGGATATGACCTTGTGCTCACTTTTAACCTTGGATACGACCTTGTGATCACTTTTAACCATGGTCGTGTTTATTCTCCAAAGGCTGCTGATGATCTTCCTTCACAAGTGATTTCTGACAAGAGTTCTGTCACAGTACAGGTTTAATGACATCACATGTCTCCTTTGTACACAATTCTCACTTGTTATAATTGTCCCAGCTTGTCCAATTTATGCATCATAAAAAAGTGACATGCTGTTCCACCTGATATTTATGGTTGCCTGTCATATCCTTGAGGACTGCAGTCACTAAGGACTGATCTTTGCTGTGTCTCACATCATACCCATTACAACATACATACTACTGATACAACTGTTATTGGATCCACATTCACAAACCAAAGGAGCAATAGGTACAAATTTTTCCTTGTTTGTGCATTTATCCACACAGTTATTAGTGTGTTTGCCCAGTATTCCTGCATTGGGAGTTTGAGAGCTGTGCCCGTGTACAATTCAAAATGTCTTAAATGCCTGTATTTTCTTAAAACAGCTTTTCATGCTGAACTTGCCGGTAATGTTTAACATGTCCATGATTTCACACAATAAACTATACACCAGCATCAGTATTCATTGATTTACTTATCTGATGTTGTTGAGTGTGTGTTCACTTTCTTCTGAATTTCTGGTTTGTCATGTATAATCTTTTGTTAACATCATGCACACACATACGGTCATGCACTTTCCTATAACAACATGGCCATGAGCCTGTACTGTGGGCTCAAGGTGAGAGTCCTTATTGTAATATGTGCCTTGGCTTCTTGAATATTTGATTAGCAATGCTGCTCATTGCACTAACATGATTGATCATGGACCCTTATCTTCTGCATTACATAGACACTATGTTAATGAATCCCCAGGGAAGTGTTTAAATGTTCACATTACTGAAAACCCTAAACACTGATCCTACAAAAAAGTCACAAAAAGAAAACAATTTCCTTTTGCAATCTATAAACAAAACACTCCATAACACTAAGACCTAATGTGTCTGAATAGCGGTACTGTACTGGAAAGGGTTTTTCTAATGTAAGGTGCAGGATTAGGTTTAGAGTTATCAAGCATTATTAAGGTGGATAGCTGGACTTCCAACCCAAACTATACCACTATCCTAATCTCAACATGAGAGCACCAAAAACCACAACACCAATTGCAAACAACCCCAAAAATATACTGAATTATGAGACTGGTTATCACTGTCGACATAGAAACATGTGCTAATATGGATCCTGCCTGGGTCGGGGTGGAGTCTGGTGTTCAATATTCTGGGTTTCTCATGTTTAGATTTCTATGCTGTCATCTTGTGAGTCCTGTTTTAGCAGGGCATGGATCAATGTGTGTGAGTGTGTGTGTGTGTGTGTGTGTGTGTGTGTGTGTGTGTGTGTGTGTGTGTGTGTGTGTGTGTGTGTGTGTGTGTGTGTGTGTGTGTGTGTGTGTGTGTGTGTGTGTGTGTGTGTGTGTGTGTGTGTGTGTGTGTGTGTGTGTGTATGTGTGTGCATGTGTGTGTGTGTGTGTCTGTGTGTGTGTCTATATGCACATTTTTTCTCTGCTTATTATATTATTACTTGTGTTTGAATTTAGCAATTGTATCTTTTATATCTCTCTTGTGCACCAGCTGAACCTGAAAAAAATCCATCTGGATCAGTGCAGTATCCAAAATGAACTAATTAAAGTAAACAAAAAAATGAATGTTGAGTCAGGTGTAATAATTTATCAATAGAGTTAAGAGAATTCTCAGCATTATGAACAGTGGCATGCTGGCATTCCTTGCAGTATCATTTTTTTCATTAAGTACAGCCACCTTTGCTTCAGTTCTTGTTTATGTTTGTTTTTGTACTATTTAGATTAATGTGGTTTTCCATTAGATATAGATAGCTTTGTTTGATTTTTTACTTAACTAAATTACATAGGATTAGCAATATGCTTGTTTTGTGAAACTAAGACAAAACATAAACCCTAACAGGGATCATATTTTAACCTTCAGAGTATTTAAAGTAGTTGTTTAGTCTGAGTCTCAGGTTTTACAGATGACCCACACCATATAGAAGCCTCACAAAGGCTGCACTGAAGAGCTGCACATCACCAAGTCGTAAGATGTGAAGACATTGCAGTGAACTCATCACAACACCAGTTTAAAGGTCCCTGGATACCCTTAGTCCCATTTCTTTAATAAGGCAACCATACCTATATCAACATTCCTGGGCTAGATAATCTATGGCCCATGGGGGCGTCAATATTCCTCACATAAACAATCATTGGCCCATGGTGGTGGGGAGAGCTCAACATTCCTGTGCTAGATAACGTATGGCCCATTCTTTCCACACTGAGAATCCCTATCAGCTCTCCATTCCCTGGTAAGAATTACATTGTAGGAAATAGGCCATCTTATTTGTGATTGAGGGATGGCCAACCCACTTCCCTTTGGAGCAACCCCCTCTCCATCAACATCTCCTCTTAACTTTGCCATTGGTGTCTTCTGGGGAAAAGTATTCCTCTGCCTGAATCCTCCTCAGTTATTGACACAGTGACAGCATGAGTTCAGCAGGAGTGGACTCCCTAGGTAAGATTAGGTGCGACTGTTGTGTGAGCCACAACCTTCTCCATCAGCCCAAGATGAAAAGCCATCAGTGGTTCTACTCCCATCCTCCTCAGCCATCTCCTGCAGGAACCCAAGCTATTTAAACTTGGGTCACCTGCTGAGTAGCCACAGTGTTATCTGTCAATGCAATGGAATTGACTTGAAGACAACCCTACTTATCTAAGAATTTTATAATAATCACATATTACAAGTGGTGGCAAATGTTCATTAATCAGCTGTGATTTGATTGCATAAATAGATAAGATGCAGTTCAGTACGAATCATTTCAATGTGATATTGATCTTGATTGGAAAAGATTTGTTACTGACAGACCGCAATATAATATTGTGGCTTGAATCTGATCATCATGCATTTCTCTATAATTTAAATTTAGGCCTCAATATAATTAACTCAGAAATCATGTTAGACATCCCCCAGTACGTATAGAGTCTAAATGGGTACTTTTGTTTCATTTTACCTCATGACTGTCTACTCTGAAAGTGCCAATATATACAGCATCTGTCCTTGATTTTGTGTCCCACTGATTAAGACATGAATAAATAAATATTTATTTTTCTTCAGAAATTGGAGTCTTTATTTTGCAATGCCAAATTGGCAAACCTATCAATGTAGCAAATAAAACCCAAAGAAACCTAAAGGTATAACTGCTCACTGCTAGGAGCCTGTACAAGAAACTTCACATCATACAAGCCCTCCTCACTGTGAAGAATCTGGACATCTGTGACATTAACAAGATATGGTTTAATCCACAGAAAGTGCTCCCTCAGTGTACAGGTTCAGTGCCTTTACACATTTAGACCATAAGCTGCACAGACAGGGACAGAAGGTGGTGGAGTCTCAGTCGTTATTAACAACAAGAATAACTCTACACTGGTTAAACAGGATGATGTCCTGGAATTTATCCACATGCAAATCACCATAGATAAAGTTCCATACCATATTCTAACAAGCTATACGTCACCATTTATATCTCTAGAATTCCATAACTTGTACCTAGACCTACAGGAGACACTCATCATTAACAGTGGTGCAGCAGTAGCTTTGTCACCTCACAGCAAGAGGGTCTCTGGTTCGATTCTCAGCTGGGGTGCCTTCTGTGTGGAGTCTGCATGTCCTCCCTGCATTTGTGTAGGTTTCCTCTGGGTGCTCTGGTTTCTTCCCACATTACAAAGACATGCATCTGGACCATTTCTCCCCGGGCATCCGTTGAAAATTGGCTTTGTTCCAAGTCGGACTTTCCTGGTTAACAAATGTTAAATTAATTAATTGATTAATTAAACCAAATATCCTATTCACAGGAGACTATAACTACCACTCTATAAGTCTGGAAATAAACACTGCTTCATATTCACAGGCACAATAATTCCTAGACTTTATTAACACAAATACCCTTGACCAGAGAAACAGTACACTTACCAGAATTTCAAACACACTGAACCTGGTACTCACCAATATGGGAGAATGTTGCATACTCCCACCATTGTCACATCCTCACTGGTGAGATCAGACCACAATGCTGTCTCCTTTGGAAAAAAAATCAACTTGCTATCATTAGCAAACCCTGTAACAGTTTGGAATTATTCCAAAGCAAACTACATTCTGTTAAGAGATAGTTTGTCAAAATTCAATGCCCCTCCCAACTCTGAGTTCATAACAACTTATACAGAAATATTCACAGAGATCAACCATGTAAATTGTTGTATAGAGGCTGCTCTACAGACTAGAGGTAAGCCCAAAACAATCTCGATAAAGCCAAACCACACTGGTGAAATTCTAACCTTAATAGGATATATAATAAAGGGGGAAAATCATGGTTAAAATCAGAAGATCAACAACCATAATGATAGGAGATCTCTAATCATATTAATCAGAAAAATAAGTGGACAAATGAAGTCCAACAAAGCCAGTTATGAGGTCAAGATAGCCTCACAGGCCAAAGACAACCATAAGGCCTTCTACAACTATGTTTGAAACTTCAAAGGCAGCACACATCAGTGCGCCAAACTGGTGGTCAGTGGTACCACTTTCACTGAGCAGACTGACATAGCAAATTTGCAGGCTGATAAATTCAGCTCATACTTTACCCCCATTCCCCCCTTGTCTTTCTGCATGAAATACCTACTAGCATACTCCACCAAACTATTCAGAGGGAGCAGGTCTTGATGGTGCTCGTTAAGTCCAAAAACATAGCTTTAATGGGCCCTGATAATATCCCCAAATGCCATCTAAATAGCTGGAAACATGATCTATCATGACCACTTGAGTCACGTTTCAACTATAGCCTCAAAACAGGCTTTGAACTAAGAGAATGGAGGACTGCAACAGTTATCTCACTTCACAAGGGTGGACCATCAACTGACCCTGGAAATTACAGACCTATAAGTCTGACTAGTCTAATATGCAAAGCCATGGAATGAATTATCAAGGAAATTATCAACAAATACATAGAGGGAACCTTTAGTCACTGAACCTAACCCAGTTTGTCTTTGTCAGTGGAAGGTCATGCCTACTAAATCTGGTGCACTTTTTTGAGAAAGTCACCAAGGCAATGGATGAGGAGAAAAAGGTGTATAGCACCTACCTGGACTTGGTTAAAGCATTCAGTACAATACTGCACTCAAGCATAGCTGACAAACTTACTGAACTGAGCAAAAACCCCTACATAACTTGCTGGATTGCCAGCTGGATCACAAACAGGTCCCATAAGTCAAGATTGGTGAGTCCACCTCTACTAAGAGACTGATCACCAGTGGTGTACCTCAGGTCTCCATACCGGGACCAATCCTGTTTAACATCTACTTCTTGGAGGTAAAGACTAAAGTCAAGGGCCTTTGGCTGGCCAAATTTGCAGATGACTGCAAACTGGGAGCTATCATAGATTCCACCATGACACAAGCATCTTACAAGTGGGTCTAACACAGACAAATGACTGGTGCCAAAGTCAGGGATTAAAACTCAAGGCCAAGAAATGCATTATAGCACCTTTTGGGAAAACTGCCACAGAGGCTAATTATTCCATTGATAATACACCCCTAAGAGTTGGCATGGTAGTCAGGTATCTGGAAACATATGCAGGCAGTAATCTGGTCTTTGACCAACGTGTGGCCAAGGTGGTAAGAAAATCATTCTATATCTCCCAACCTATAAGTAAGGGCAGCATCCAGGTCCAAGGAAGTCATAAATCCCACTTTATTCAGCCTTAATCAGGTGTATCAGTGAGTATAATGCCCACTTCAGCATGCACCTGTCCAGATATAAGCAACAGTTAGAATGCCCAAAAAGGTTCCTTACCAGGAAAATCTAGGGCATAAACACATTGTCCTATACAGATCATCTCAAAGCCCTGTCTCTACACTCTATCTCTTACAGGTTACTGAGAGTTGCTCTATGCCTGGCATACAAGACATCCTTGGATCCAGCTTTGACAGAACTTTTGCACATCTACAAACTTAACAGCATCAGAATCACTAGATTGAAGGATTTCAATTTTGCTTGTGACATAAATAAAACGTGATAGTGAGACAGATGTGTGTCTCAGAGGATCCTAATGCTCTGGAAGAAGCTCCCCATCCATGTGAAGCAGAGTCCATCCCTGACCCTATTTAAGTGTAACCTTGACCAATGGATAGGAAATCAGAAATTTAACCCGGGTCTGACTCCCATGTCTCTGATAGACAGAGACAGACACTAATGCCCAAACTAACATACACCACCCACACAACCTCTAGAAACTTCCTAACATACTCCATCCTAATAAATTGCCACAATACACTGAGACACAATTGGGTTTGGTTGCACAGCTAGACTTACAAAGGACACTAAGACACAATTGGGTTTGGTTGCACGGCTAGGATTATAAAGGCCCTTGTGGCTGTTAGCCTAGTTATACCTATGAACCTATTAGTGTGATGGCATTTGGTTGAACATAGAGACAGGTTATATTTACTTTCTCATTTTTTTTAATTAATAGATTTTACTTTGCCTAATAGGCATATCTTGTTCTTGCTATATGGAATATGTTTATCAGACAGATTGTAAATCAGGTTATTACAAAATTTAATTTTGGCATGTACAGCAGATCTTTAGGTTCCCATACGCTGGCAGAAATAATTTCATTTCTTCTATTGTACTGATGAACCATGTTTCAGAAATGACTGTGATATATTTATTTATTTATTTATTTATTTACTGACATTTTTTACTGGGATAGTCCAGCTGGACTAGAAAGAGCTCATTTTTAGTGGAGGCCGCGGGAGAAAAGCTCAAAAACATACAGATACAAGTAATACAATAACATTTAAAATACAAAGTGAATGCAAGAAGAGATGAAGAGTTACAATTAATGCAATAAAATTTAAAATACAAAATTAAACAAAGCATAAACAATAGGCTTGACAGTTTTAGATATTCTGTCTAAGAGTAGATACCTGGAAGAATTCCATGAAGTTATCAGCATACAACATGTGAGAGATGTATCTATACTTTGAATTTGGAATCAATTCTCTCACATAACAACAAATCAGATACCAAAGAGGTTGTCAGCACACACGCTTCACTTTTTGCACATAACAAGCTCATAACACATAAACCCACATATGTGGAGGTACTCACTAGAAGCCTTCCTAAAGATCAGAAACCTCCCAAGCACAAACCTACTGCACACACTGCAGACCCAACAGAATCCACTACACATAATAATACACACAACAGTGTCTCAGCCAATAAGCCCCTAAGGCAAAACTCATTAAAACTAAATATCATGGTTATAGGTGACTTCATGGTGAGACACGCAGACGTCCCACTTACTAGGCTGGAGAAGGAGAAGGTCACGGTCAGCTTCCTGTCAGGTGCCAGGATCAATCAAACCACACATGCACTCAAGTCTGTCAACAAAAAGAATCATTATGACTCTGCCATAGTCCATGTTGGAGTGAATGACTTGAGATGTACTTCACTGGACTATATGAAGAGAGAGATGACTGAGCTATCAGATTATGTGTCCCAGGCAGGTATGTCCCTAGCCTTAAACAGCATTCTACCTTCACTCAGGATGATGGCTCAATATAAGCAAAAAATGATTGACTTCAACAATTGACTTAGCTTCTGGTGTCAAACCAGGTTGATCCAGTGTCTGTAATTCTGGGAAGATATGGTCAACAGACCACTCTGCTTTGCCAGAGATGGTCTTCACCTGTCACCCCTTGCCTTTTGGTTACTTATTGGCAAAGGTACCTGCCTCCCCAGTAGTGCCTTTTTTTAGGCAATGTCATAACAACAAAATTCCCAATGTAATAAAACCCACTAGAGACAAACTGAAGGTTATGCTGCTTAATGTTAGCAGTCTAAATCAGAAACTGCACTCACTGGAAGCACTCCTTACCTTGGGAGATTCCAATGTCTGTGCAGTCACAGAGACATGGTTCAAGGCCACAGAGAGCACCCCAGCCATGCAAGGCTACAATGCCTTTCACACTTTCAGACCTCAAAATGAGCATGAAAGAACCAAAGACAAAAGTGTATACATCTTCATTAAAGACAGATACACCTCAAGACTGGTCAAACAGTATGACTCTCTAAAGCTACTCTAAGTCCAACTAACTGTAGCTAAAACCCCCTTCCATATCATTGTTAGCTATATGTCTCCCACCAAGAACCATGTGAACCATTCTATGTACCTGGACCTACTTGAGTCACTCACTATACAGCCAAACACCTTGGTCATGGATGATTTTAGCTATTCTTCCATCGACTGGGAGTCATATATAAGTACAAACATGCTTGGCCTAAGGCTCCTGGACTTTGTTAATACAAATGTTCTGGAACAGATAGTCTGTACCTCATAAGGGGCTCAAATGTCCTAGACTTAGTACTCACCATCAGAGGCAGTCTCTGCATTACCCACTGTATGTTGCCCTCCCTGGTAAGGTCTGATCATCAATTAATCTTGTTCAAAGTAGCAATCATATCTGACCTCCTCTCAAGAGCAAAAAGGATGAAACATTTATCCAAAGTAAACTATAGCCTCCTAAGCGATGGCATAAATAGTTTCAAACCCCCTGCCACACACTGTCAACAATGACTCTGAACTAGTAGTGGATGGTACCACTTATACGGATCCTGAGGACATCACCAACCTGTTATTTGGTGCAAACCTCACCCCCTGTCCCCACCAGGCATACCCCAAAGCATATCTGTCACCAGTCCCCTACCTAGTATCTCCAAAAAGCAGGTCAGAACAGCACTCTCCATGGTCAAAAACACAGCCTCTATGGGAATGGATAACAACCCAGGCTGCCTACTAAATGGTCTAAAACAGGAACTAGTGGAACTACTTGACACTCTCTTCAACCACAGTCTAAGTACTGACTTTTTCCCAGCAGAGTGGAAAATAGGAACAGTAATTCCCTTGCACAAAGCAGGTCTATCAACCGACCCTGAGAACTATAGACCATAAGCCTAACCAGCCTTATCTGCAAAGTCATGGAGAGAATCATCATGGACCTTATCAATAAAGACATAGGTAACCTTCAAACTCTTGACCTGACTGAATTTGGCTTCGTTAAGTGTATATCATGCTTATTAAACCAGGTGGACTTCTTTGAAAATGGCACCAAAGCCCTGGATGAAGGCAGAACAGTACACACAGCTTATCTTGACTTAGCCAAAGTTTTGACACAATCCCCCACTCAGCCATCATTGAGAAATTCACCCAGCTGGGAATTAACCCATATGTCACTAGATGGTTAGACAACTGGCTCAGCAGCAGAATTTATACAGTCAAAGTTGGGGATTCCACCTCTACCAGCAGACCAATTCTCAGTGGTGTACCATAGGGATCTGTGTTGGGCCCCCTACTGTTTAGAATCTATTTCTCGGAAGTCCAGGGAAAAATAGATGGCCGGTGGCTTACCAAGTTAGCCAATGACTGCAAACTAGGTGCAATCATTGAGTCCCCCAATGATGTTGACATACTACAAAAAGGGCTTATACAGGCAAATTATTGGTGTCAAAGCCACAGACTTAAACTAAATGCAAAAAAATGCATTATCATCCCTTTCATCAAATGGAAGTTCCTGCAAATTACAATATTAGCAGTATCTCCCTTAGCTCAATTTGGGAACACAGGTTGATAATAACCTTAACTTCAGTCACCATGTATCCACACTAGTAAGGAAGGCTTTCTATGTTGCACATCTCATAAGTAAGGGCAGCACATCCAGAGCTAAGAATGTTATAACTCTGTACTCATCCCTCATCAGACCACTAATAGAGTACAACACTCCTGTATGTACCTCACCAGACACCTGCAGGTGCTGGAAAGACCTCAGAGGTTTCTCACCATGAAACTTCAGGGCCTTCAACACACTACATGGATAGACTGAAGGCCCTGTCACTGTACTCTGTATCTTATTGACTACTGAGAGGCTATCTGTGCAGAGCTTACAGAGCAGTCTTGGACCCTGCTCTAATGGAAGTACTGCACATCCGCAAGTCAAATGGGAAAAGATTCACTCACTCTATGAATCGTAATCTAGCCTGCAATGTTAATAGAGCATGCTGGAGAGACAGATATGTCTCCCAGAGATTGCCACTCCCCTGGAACAAACTCCCAAGTCAGATAAAGCAGAGTTCCTCAATGACCCTATTTAAGCATAACTTAGACAACTGGATGGGAGACAGTAAATTTACCCTGGGGGTGTCATCTATGCCCCTCTTGGGTAATGGCAGTTGGTGCAGATCATAGACTCGAGCTGCAAATATAGACCGTGCAACTTGGTGCATAAGGGAGTAAAGGTATAACATGGCCAGACTTACAACGGCTCTAAGGGCAATAGCCTAGTAACTTCCTATGTACAAAAAAAGAAAAACACATGAGCATATTTCCATGTATCTTGTCAGCTGTTGTCTAGTACAAAAGAGCACTAAAGGTACGACTTTTGGAAGTGTAGTACATGCTGTACGAAGAAGAAACGAAAGACAAATAAATGAGAAGATATTGGATGGATACAGAAAAGAGAGGACAATGGGGTATACAAGGGGGAGGTTTATGTTGGCTAGTACATAGACAGGATGAGTGAAAAGTGGGTTAATCCAGGTGAGAGGAAGAGAAAAAATACATATTTAGTCTGGTTTAGGGCAGAAGCAGATCCAAGTCTTAGTGAGGTATTCTTTTAAAGTAGATTTATAGGAAGCAACGTTTATTTAGCTGTAATTGTTAAGAGAAGAGAGTTCCAGGTTATAGCTACAGAATAAGGGTGCAGACACTGACCAGCAGATTTGTTAGGTTTATGCTTGACCAGAAGTTGTTATATTTTCTGATCTGATAGCTCTATTGGGTAGATAGTTGTTAAATAATGAACTGAGGGCAGGGCAGGCCATGGGTTTGTGAATTAATTTTTGGACAGTTGTAAGTTGTAGATAGAGAGATAAGACGATGTAAAAGTTCAAGCCACTTAAGAGAATGCAAAGCTTTACATTGATGAGTGGAATATTTAGCATTTGTAGCAAACTTGGTGATTTTGTTGTAGCACATTCCTAATTTTGTTTTTAGGGAGGATTGTAAATTAGTAAGTATAGAGGCACAGTATATGAGTGAAGGAAGCAGATAGGTGGAGACAAGAGTCTTATTTAGTAGAAGTGTTGAGAAAGTGTTTGTGCCAATAAGAATGTCAAGTTTCGGAAGTGTTTTTTTTTTTTTTTAATTTTATGTTGTATGTATAAGTCAAATTTTAAATGGTCATCAATTATTACTCCAGACAGTTTGGTGTAAGGAGCAACTTCAATTATTGTGCTCTTTTGTGAGAGGATAGTGAAGTGAGATTTGTTAGAGTTGTTTTGGGGTGAAGAGGAGTAACTCCCCAAAAGATCTCAAACTGATCTCCTAATAATTAACATCAACACTAGAAGTATTTCCAACAAACTCCAAGAACTGCAAGCTTTTATTACTCACTACTCTCCTGATATTCTAACTATTACTGAGTCCTGGCTAAAACCACATATCCCTAGTGAAGAAATCCTACCACTAGGTTATAACATCACAAGGCAAGATAGAACAAATAGGAAAGGTGGTGGAGTAGCAATACTGTTTAAAAATGAAATAAACCTAAAGCCATTCCATACCCCTCTACCTACTTTTCCTAATGCTGAAATCATAGCCTCTACCCTATCATTAAACAAGAATAAAACAATTAGCATTCTGTGCTGCTATATCCCTCCCGGAAATAATTCACCAGTCATAGAAGAAATCCTTCAGTGGCTTAATCTGAATTCCCCTCAAGAAACAATTTTACTAGGCGACCTTAATACTGACTGGCTAGCTTGCAGCTCCAGCAACCCCACCAACAAAATAAACCTCTATGGCTTCACCCAACTAATTCTGGAACCCACCAGAATGATAAAAGAAACCAAAAACAAACCATTATTGACTGGACACTAGTGAATAACCCTAAACATCACTATCAGACTGGTTGTTTACCTGATATGCTTAGTGACCATCTGCCCACTTTTCTCCTAAGGAAATATACAACTAGTCAAAAAGTCATTGCTTATAGACTAATCAGAGATTATCACAACTGTACCACAGGCAACCTAAATAGCATTCTAAAGCAATGTAACTGGCAGCCTCTAAAAACCCTTCACCTTGATCAGGCAGTAGAATACTTTAATAAAACATTCATCTCAGTTCTAAACTCCATTGCACCAGAGAGAAAGATCAAAACTAAAACTAACTATGCTCCCTGCTTAAGCAGGGACACAAGAGCCCTACTAAAAACCAGAGACAAGGCCTGGAAGAAACGGAAACAAGAAAACACCTATCAAACAAAACAAAACTATAACCAAGTCAGGAACCTAGCTAAAAAACATAATAAACTAGACAAACAAAACTACTTATTTGATCTCCAAAACAAACACCCAAATAATCCCCAAAAGTTCTGGCACAGTATCAACTCCCTACTGAAACCTGGCACTATCGCTACCCCCACCCCTTCCACCTCCAATGAAAACAATAATGATACAGCTTCCCAGTTTAACTGTTATTTCATAAACTCAATCCAAACTCTGTCCAACCAAATACATAACTCTAACAACTTAGCCACAACTGCAGGAACCCCTCCCTCCAGCACTACTAATCTTCCATCTTTCTCTCTCTCACCTGTCCCTACATCTAAAATCAAACAACTCCTCCACACCCTAAAACCTGCTACTCTTGCAGCAGACAGAATACCTGCAAAATTCCTAAAAATCACAGCTGACTCCCTATCCTACCCAGTCTCAATCCTAATAAACAGGTCCATTCAAGAAGCCTATGTACCTCAACTATGGAAAATATCTTACATTATACCTCTGCATAAAGGTGGAAAATCTTATGACTTTTCCAACTATTGGCCTATAGCTATACTATCCCCCTTATCCAAGCTCTTAGAGAAATGCATACATTACCAAGCCATGCAATACTTGAAAACAAGCAATCTTCTCTCCCCCACCCAAACACGATTCCGGCCTCACCATAGTACAAATTTTCTGCCCTTCTCTCCTTTACCAATCAAGTTAACTATCATAAAAACAACAATAACTATGTATCTGCTATCTTTTTGGACCTGTCAAAGGCATTTGACATGGTCTCACATCCTAAACTACTGGATGCTTTCCACTCTGGCAAAATCAGCTATCCCCCCTCTCCCTAACTCCATAGGGGTACCACAAGGCTCAATATTAGGCCCACTTCTCTTCTCTATTTTTACAAACAATTTACACACCACCTCCAAACAAGCCTCACTAATACAGTATGCAGATGACTCTACACTCATCTGTGCAGCCCCATCTGTCAACATCTTGCTAGAGCAAGTCCAAGAATCATTCTCTGCCATTGAAACTTGGATCACAAACATCCAACTTATCCTAAACCCCAACAAAACAAAACTTTGCCTGTTTACCCCTAACAAAACTAAAACTACTCCCGCTGATTTCTCTATCTTATCAAAAATGGAACTATCATTTCCCCATCCACCCACCCACACAAAGCTCCTAGGGATAGAAATAGACAACAATCTATCCTTTGATCTACACATAGCTCAAACTATCCAGAAAGTTCAAAAAAATGGGAACCCTTTAAAGACACAAAAACTTCCTCACAGACAAAGCAAGACTTACTCTAGCTAAAACTCACCTCCTATCAACACTTACCTACACTGCTCCAATCCTGACATATATTAAAAAATCACTTCTGGACAAACTAGAGTCGTGTTATAATAAAATAGCCAAGTTTACTAACAACTCCCCTTTCATAAAACATCACTGCCAAGTACTAAAACAATTATAATGGCTCGAATTCCCACACCTACTATCTTACTTACATCTCACTTATGCCTTCATCATCATAAACTACCCAGAGAAAACTCCAGCCCTACAATAGCTACTAACCTCTTACTCTTCCAGTCGCCCTCTCTGCTCATCAAACAAACCTCTCCTCAGTATCACATCTGCAAACAACACTGCAGGCAAAGCCCTTTTCTCCCACATCATAGCTAAAAAATGGAACAGCCTTCACACTAATATATCCTCTGCAGCAACAAACTCTAACTTTAAAAGACTATTAAAACCACATCTCAGGAAAAGCTGGATCTGTCCATGTATTACTTTAAAATTAGTATATCTTCGCTCCTCCTCGACAACACTCAACATCATATACACCTGTGCTTGCACACTCACATATACTCACTTCCAATTAAGCCACACTGGCTTGCTACCTCCTTCAGTGTACACTCACTAGGAAATGTAAACAGTCATTTAAAACAGCAAATGTAGTCACTACCATTCTTTTGTAATATTTTGTCTACAGATATTGTAAGATATTATTATATTCATGTAACCCTAGGAATTATTGTGATAGATTCTTGTATATGTCTACCTGTTAACATTTGTATTTTTATACTTATTTCATATTGCATTGTTCTTATTTTGTTTTCTTCTTGCCAAACATGGAGCTTTTCTCCCCGGGCATCCACTGAAAATGGACCTGGTCCAGTTTGATTTTTTTCCCAGTTAACAAATGTAAAATAAAAAAATAAAATAAATAAATAAATAAACTTAGTTTTTTGTGGGTTGAGTATCACTTGCTTTTTGCTAAGATGTATGTGAATGGAGGTAAAGGCCTCTTGGGTGATTTGTTGTAGATGGTACATGGAATATATATTGTATCAGAGTTCCCTGACAGGAGGAAATGTGACGGTTATTAATAAAGACATTAAAGAGGAGCAGTCCAAATACAGATCCTTGAGAAACATCAGTTCTGTTGTTTAGAAAGGTAGAGAGAGTCTTGCCATTTGACTGTTTTTTGATTGATAAGTAGCTAGAGAACCATTTAAGAGAGGGGGAGGAGAGACCAATGTTAGAGAGCTGATTTAGTAATAAGGGGTGACAGACTGCATCGAAGGCCTTTGATAAGTCAAGAAAAACAGAAAAAACTATTTTACCAGAGTCTCTAGCTTTATTAACAGTCTCCATGAAGGATATCAAGGCAGTCAGGGTACTGGGAGCTGCTCTAAATCAATGCTGTACTGATGGAAAGTGATTGCAGAGAAGAAAGTTTAGAAATTGAGCATGGACACATTTTTCTAGAAGCTTTGAGATCAGGGACAGGATGGCAATAGGACACTTGTTCAAAATATCCATAGAGTTACCATCTTTATGTAGAGGTAGAATAAATGAACTTTTCCAGAGATTTAGAACATTGGATTCAAGGATAAACCTGTTAATAAGTATACTAATAGAATATGCAATGGCTTCTGCTGCCAACTTTAAATAGTCTGTGGGGAGATTGTCAGCAGAGGTGGAGCAAGCTTTGAGTTTAAGAAGTAGTCTTTTTATGCTATTAGTTGATATAGAATTAACAGTGAAGTTAGAAGAGGTAAGGTTAGAAGTATGGGTTAATTTAAAGGAGGATGAAGGAGGAGGTGGATAGAGGGAGAGGACCAGCCTAATGTTTTGTTAATTTGTTATGTGAGGCTAGGGGAGGAGGAGGGGGCCTGGGAAGTGGTAGCAGGAAGGTTAGAAATATTTTCAATGAAGTGAGAGTTGAAAAGGGTGGCAATTTATAAGGGTGTTTTATCTGGATAAGGAGATGGATTACTTTTTGCACCAGGGTTGAGCATTGCAGAAATGGATGACCAGAATTTTTTTATGATTCATCTTGTTATTTGTTTGTGGTTTTAGATATTACTCTTTTTTATCTTTGATTACTTCTTTTTTTTACCTGGTTACAGAGTTGCTTAAATTTCTGAAGGTCTGAAGGGGTTTTGTTTTTCAGCCATTGTTTCCAGGCTTTTTCCCTAGCTGACATAAGAACTTCTGTTTATCTAGTTAGCCATGGGGCAGGGATAGTTTTGATTCTTTTTAACTGAAGTATCTATTTAGGGTATTCAGCAATGTTGTATTAAAATAATTCACAAATGACATTAATATCAAATTAGAATGAAAGGGAGATACCAACATTACGAGATATATTCTTTCTTGGGTCTCCTCCAGAGGCTTCAGGTTTGATATTAGTGTCATTTGTGATGTGTTTAGGAAAAATTGGTCCAGCCTTACTGCTGATGATAAAATAAAAGGTATGGTTGGATGTAAACCGAGTTATTTTACAAGAAATCACTGAAGCACATGTTATGCTATAAGAATTGTACTAATAGTTCTACCCCTATCCAAACCACAAAGTACATAAGGACCTTTACTTGCAGATCATGTAACTTTTGTCAGTAAAGTGAAAGCACTAATGTGTTTAGACATCCTAGTATAGGCAAGGAATATAAGTTTGATTTTTTATGATGACCCTTCCACATGTGACTTAGTCTGTTTACCATATGTAGAAACTGTCCATCGTTTTATGTAGGCAAGACTCTTAGACAGCAGATTCGTGAACAAGTTCATGAAATCAGGAAAGGCAATGACAAGAATGCACTTGTGAAACATGTCAAGATAAATAGTCATGCTCATTCTTTCATTTTTATGGCCATACAGTTGTAGAATTGTGACTAAAGAATGAGTAATTTAAGAAACAATACAGAATTGTTGGAACTCGGATGAATTATTCTATTACAAGCATGAATGAAGAGAATGAGAGGGAGAGAAGGTTGGATGATGTGCGGATAGTGAATCATGAAGTGCAGTGGATTAGCAAGGAGGAAGTAAGGATAGCTATGAAGAGGATGAAGAACGGAAAGGCTGTTGGTCCAGATGACATACCTGTGGAAGCATGGAGGTGTTTAGGTGAAATGGCAGTGGAGTTTTTAACTAGATTATTTAATGAAATCTTGGAAAGTGAAAGGATGCCTGAGGAATGGAGAAAAAGTGTTTTGTTACCGATTTTTAAGAATAAGGGTGATGTGCAGAGCTGTAGTAACTACAGAGGGATTAAATTGATCAGTCACAGCATGAAGTTATGGGAAAGAGTAGTGGAAGCTAGATTAAGAAGGGAGGTGATGATTAGTGATCATCAGTGTGGTTTCATGCCAGGAAAGAGCACTACAGATGCGATGTTTGCTTTGAGAGTGTTGATGGAGAAGTACAGAGAATGTCAGAAAGAGTTGCATTGTGTCTTTGGGAATTTAGAGAAAGCATATGACAGGGTCCCTAGAGAGGAGTTGTGGTATTGTATGAGGAAGTCGGGAGTGTCAGAGAAGTATGTAAGAGTGGTACAGGATATATACGAGGGTAGTGTGACAGCGGTGAGGTCTGCGGTGGGAGTGACGGATGCATTTAAGGTGGAGGTGGGATTACATCAAGGTTCAGCTCTGAGCCCTTTCTTATTTGTAATGGTGATGGGCAGGTTGACAGACGAGATCAGACAGGAGTCCCCGTGGACTATGATGTTTGCAGATGACATTGTGATCTGTAGTGAGAGTAGGGAACAGGTGGAGGAGACCCTGGAGAGGTGGAGATATGCTCTAGAGGGAAGAGGAATGAAGGCCAGCAGGACTAAAACAGAATAAATGTGTGTGAATGACAGGGAGGATAGAGGAATGGTGAGGATGCAGGGAGTAGAGGTGGTGAAGGTGGATGAGTTTAAATACTTGGGATCAGCACTTCAGAGTAATGGTGAGTGTTGAAGAGAGGTGAAGAAGAGAGTACAGGCAGGATGGAGTGGGTGGAGAAGAGTGTCAGGAGTGATTTGTGACAGACGAGTACCTGTTAGAGTGAAAGGGAAGGTCTGCAAGAGGGTAGTGAGACCAGCTATGTTATATGGGTTGGAGACAGTGGCACTGACAAAAAGGCAAGAGCCAGAGCTGGACGTGGCAGAGTTAAAGATGTTAAGATTTGCACTGGGTGTGACGAGGGTGGACAGGATTAGTAATAAGTATATTAGAGGGTCAGCCCAGGTTGGAAGGTTTGGAGACAAAGCCAGAGAGGCAAGATTACATTGGTTTGGACATGTGCTGAGGAAGGATGCAGAGTATATTGGGAAAAAGATGCCAAGGATGAAGCTACCAGGTAACAGGAAAAGAGGAAGGCCTAAGATAAAGTTTATGGATGTGGTGAGAGAGGACATGCACGTGGTTGGTGTGACAGAGCTAGATGCAGAGAACAGGAAGAAATGGAAACAGATGATCTGCTGTGGTGACCCCTGATGGGAGCAGCCGAAAGAAGAAGAAGAGGAATTGAAAGATATTGTCTCTTTAAAACTGCACTTAAAATCACATGCACTGTTCAGGTAGATTCATTGGATGCTTTGTATTTTTAACTGTGTATTTGAATGTATCAGTTTTTGTTTGTTTTTATGATCTGAAGACACAACAGTGGTGGCGTGAAAGCACTCATAATCTATTAAACGTTGTTTTATGATTCTTCAGCTGTGCTGTACCATCCTTATTTGTTGCTATTGTTTTATTTGTACTCTTGGTTTCTATGAGGATGCCTAATCTACACTTCAGTTTGTGCATTTTTGGGTTATTATAATGATGTTCTTTTTGTATAGGAGTGACTGTTCTATGGGCATAAGTAGGAAGATGGTCACTAAGTGCATTAGGGAAAGTGCCGGTTATGGGGAACATGCTGGGATCAGTGACAAGGATCCAGTCTAGGCCAAACTCTGCTTATTCCTGTGGTTACATCTAGTTGGAGGGGTGATAAATTGGATGAATTTGAACTTATTAGTACTTGAGAATGGGAATTTAGAGCTAAGGTTTTGCCAGTTAATGTTGACATCTCACAAAATGATAGTTTAATTGTTTATAGTATGAGTGATCCACGACAGAATATCTTCCACTACTGGTATGCTGTGGCCATGGGGCTTGTATAAAACTGTGATACATATGCTTTTAGTTTTTTTTTTTAAAGGAAATGAGAATTTCAGTGTTGGAGAACTTGGGGATAGAATTAGAGAAGGAGATTATGTTGTAGATGTTTCTAGAAAAAGTGCAATGCCACCAGCTTTTTTTGTGAAGTTCATCTGACCTAATAATATTATAGCCAGGAGAGAGAAATTCAGAGTCTTTTATGTGTGGCTTGAGCCAGGTTTCAGGTGTGGCAATAATATCAGATGAGTTGTGAAATATCCCGGCTTGAATGCCAGTAATTTTATTACAAATACTCTGGAAATTCAGAGTAACAAAGTTTAAGAGTTTGGAGGAAGTGTTAGATAGAGCTGAAGGGAGATGAATGGGATTGGGGCCTGGATTAGGGTGGATATCACCACACTGAGGTATGTTTGTGAATCTAAGGAAATGTAAAGTTGATATTCTATTGCTGTTTAGTCTAATAAGATGGTCCTTGAACTGGAAGATAGAACATTTTGGATTAAATATTTTCAATTTAGGGAAGAACAGTGAGTTTACTGGAAATAAACTGGGAGATATCATACAGTAGCAGTTAGATGGGTAGGTTTGGAAAATAGTGACAGACGCTGGCATGGAGAACAAGGAGGCAGGGTTAAGGGCAGTGGAAATTGTTAAGAGCATTTTTTTTAAATTCTCCCAATTTTTTGTTCTTTGTCCCACTTTTATTTATGGCTTTGTCTAGATTTCTTGCTCTGAAAGGTTGTGAAGTATGCCCTAAGAGTGTACCCAGTAGTAAAGGATTTGGGAACATATGCAGACAGCAAATTGGCTTTTGACAAACATGTAGCTAAGATAATAAGAGAATCATTCTGTTTCATCCAACTTATAGGTAAAGGTATGGCATCCAGGTCCAAGGAAACTCTAGTACTCTATTTGGCCCTTATCAGACCTGTCATTGAGTACAATGCCCCCTTTGGCATGTATCTAACCAGATACGTCCAACAGTTGGAACACTCTCAAAGGTTGCTCACCAGGAAAAATCAGGGCATAAATACCCTGTCCTACACTGATCACCTAAAGGCTCTGTCTCTGCATTCAATCTCAAATAAAAAGTGAGAGTGCAGGAGTGTAAAATCCACTAGTAACGCAAAAACACTCCTGTAACTGAATCAAGCACCCAGAAGCACAAACCAGGACAAAAGTTCACTCAGCAATTTAATGGAAAACAAGTGCAGCAAAGTCTTAAACTTCCACCAAACAGTTGTTGTGGTGGTACATAAAATCAGTAAAGTAAAACCATCCATCGCATAAATATCCAATGCAGAAAGTAAAGTAAGCGCTTTTGTCTAATCTAGTCACAGACTTTTTCAAAACCATAGAAAAGCATTGCATTCATGGTATAAATAATAGCTTAATCAATTAACATTTAAAATCAATTAACACTTTAAAGAAATAGGTTAAAATTGGGAAGTGAGAATTACACTTGCTGGTAAATTTGTAAAGAAATGTCTGTTTTATGTATATTCTTTACTTTCTAGCTGAATTGTTTTTCAAACCTTATAAAATACTTTTATAACTTAAGTGCCCTTTGTTTCAGTACAGGCACCAAAGATAAGTGGTCATTGATACCTGGTGGTTGGGTGGCATTTAGTGACAAACTGCCACATCAATTCCCTTCTCGCTAATTCATTACACCAATCTCCTCCCCTCTCATTGTATCTGACCACTTCTAAAATGGCAAACTTATATATTGTAAAGTAGTCACATTTCAGTACATGTCTGTGCAAAGCATTGTTGTGGTTATGAGTTTCCATAGCATATGAGTGTTCGTAAATCGTTTTTCTCAGGGGTCTTTCAGTTTTGCCTACATAAAATATATTATACCCCTGACAAACACTTACATAAACTAAACCCTTGGTTTGACAGTTCCCCCATGCCAAGTAAATTCTCTGCAGCAGGTTACCTATCAATATTTCTATATTTTCCAAAATAAGAGGACACTGGTTACATGTACCACTTTTATTTGTTCCCCTTCTTTCCTTCGTATTTAAAAGGGGATCTTCCAGAAGATGTTTCATATTGTGTTGTAACTTATATGAAAATAATTGTCCTTTACCAAGGGACTGAATTAGGTCCTCGTTACCCAACAAAATAACCCAGTTTTTATTGAGAATGTCCCTAATCTTGTGACCAAAGGAGCCATAATAGGTAACCATAGAATGTGAGTGAGTGGAACTAACCCCCTAGAAAGGTTGCTTCTTTCGAGGCTGGGGCACCCCCAACAAAGGTGTGTATCTAGTACCCCACTCACTCAGAATGTCCATACCCAGTTCACGAACCCAGTCCTCTGGGTAACCTCTGTCAGTAAACATTTGAATTAGCTGACCTAGTTCCCTCTTCAAACAATCCAGGGTTGAACACATAAAGAATAAAGATATAAGGATATAAGTCTGGCATTTTAGAGGTGGTCAGATACAATCAGAGGGGAGGAGATTGGTGTAATGAATTAGCGAGAAGGGAATTGATGTGGTAGTTGTCACTAAATGCCACCCAACCACCAGGTATTTTATCTTTATAGAACATGGAGCTTTATCTACTTCATGCACTATTGGTTACAAAAAAAAAAAAAAAAACAAAGAAAAAAAGTGCAAATGCAAGTAAAGCCCTTAACCAATACTGTTAGTACTTAGTGCCTAGTGTGAGACCTGATATTAACAGTGCTTAGATAGGTGCTAATTACACTGTGATAAAAGGAGGTACTGTCAGCACAGCTAGCTGGTATTTTGTAAATAATTATGTGTCATTTGTGAATATCATTTTGTGATATTTACAAATAACTTATTTTGTGATTAACATTTTGTGAAATCACTCCCCTTCAACTATTTAAATTTTTTGGCCATCCCGCTGTATTCCATAGTACCAGAATACAAAAGTGCCTACCCCCTTTCAATCAATCGTGTGTTTTTAAAAATAGTGGCTCTCCACTTAGAAAGCTAAGCGTTAAATTACCCATTTTCATATCTAACTGCTTAGTGTACACTGCAGTGTTTAGGATAAACCACTTTTTTCATCTTACCTTTAATCATCTATTGCAAGACCACCAACTATTGGAGAGCCACATTCTTCCTCTAAGTAGTCATCTTGGAATTAGTGCTTTTGTTTTCTCCTGGTGACAGAAGGAGTACTGGGACATTATTTCCTGCAGACTATTGATCACCAGAAAGCCTAATAACTGCTTTATAGGTGATAGCTTGGAATCTCTGCTTATATTCTGGTCCTGGTGAGAAAAGGAGCAGAGTTGAGAAAAAAAGCATGGTCATGGTGTAGCATCAGATTTCACAGGCTCCACTAAGGAAAATATATCTTCACTGGAAATTGGTTTCATATCAAGAAAAAGTGGATTTATTTTTGCAGAATTTGATAGTATTCAACATTCTCTTCAGGAATATCTACTTATAAATCGAAATTGGTTATAATTTCCAGTCAAACCCTTCATCGGAACAAATACTTCACTTCTGGGAAATTTTCAACATGAGTTATACTAAGGCAAACAACCAGGACTCCAGTATAAAAAAGGAGCTACAGACTTTGATAACAACTATTCAAGATCTCACAACTAAGACTGATATAATTGACTGTAAAATAGACAAATTTAAAGAAAAAACTACCAAGCAGATAGATATGCTTCATGAGGATTTAAAACAGCAAAAAATTCAAATTACTGGTATTGAGGAATAATTAACAGACTTTGATGGAGGATTGCTAGAAAATGAAAACAACATAGAATTTTTGCTTAAACAAAATACTTCATTACAACATAAACTGGATGATCTAGAGAATAGATCACGCTGGAATAATATAAGGATTTTTGGTCTTCAGGAAAATATAGAAGGAAACAATACGTCAAGTTTCCTTAACTCATGGCTGCCAAAATTTCTAGAGTTACCAGAGGCTTTTATCTTTTGGTATAGAGAGAGCACATCGGTCTCTCACATCAGGAAACAGTACCAACAGGAAATAACCTATATCTGTCATAGCAAAATTCCTATCATCTTCAGATAAAGACTTAATTCTAAAAACAGCCTTGTCAAAATCACCTTTAAAATACAATGACTCTATCATTCACTTCAATAATGACTATTCAACAATGGTAATTACCAAAAGAAAGTTTTTTTTACCTCTAATTAAAGAACTGAAAAAGGTACAGATTAAGACTCACCTCTTGTTTCCAGCAAGGCTGAAGATTTTTCTTCCTGATGGACCTTCATTGTTTGAGGATCTTGATTCTGCTGTGACATATGTTAAAAAATACAAATTACTGGAAAAAATAGAAGAGATGGAGTGGGCTAACCCCTCTCTTAAAAGAATGGCTCCTAAAACTACATGGAAATCTACAGAAAAACAAAAGAGACTAAAGAATAACAAGAAAGAATAAATGAGAAATACAGACTATTTATAAAACAAACTATTATTGTGGACTATGCTTTTATTAACAAGTCTGTTTTGATATGTTATAAATGCAAGATTTGCAGTTTCTAGTATGGGAAATAGATATATGCTGATTCACATGTATAAAACTTTTTTTTACTGAAACTCGGTTGTTTCCCGCCAAAAAAATAAGGGAGACAACTTTGAACATTCTCCTTACCTCGTGCAGTTCTCTCATGAGCTAATTATTCATTTTGAAAACTTTCTACAGTTTGTGGAATCATCTCATCTCTCTCTGAACTCCCACGACGATGTAAAGCAGCTGGATGACATCATCACCACGCGACGAACATTTCCAGGAAGCGCAGAACTGTATTTTGACTGTAACTTGGTTTAACAGTCTTTTTTGTTTTAAATCAACTGTTATTTTCTTAAAATGATCATTTATATGGTCGATGGAAAGATTACATATTACAATAACATAATATCTTCATCTTTTGTGACTTGAAGGAAGGATTACAGAACAGATAAAGGAAGAAAATGAAAAAATAAAAGAGTTGAGAGAGGAGATGGTTAGGAGAGAACTGTGTGAGTATTAAATGTAAACATCTATGTGCTTTATTCTTAGACCCTACAAGTGTAAATATTGATGGTAACATTCATTTTTGTATGTATGTATGTGTGTGTATATATATATATATATATATATATATATATATGTATATGTATAAAATATTTTTTTCTCTCCCTCATCTTTCTTTGAAGTATCACTGCATACTATGATTATGGTTACCATACTCAAAGTTAATATCTTCACAAATTTGTGCAATCTTTATATTTAAGTGTCATAAGTAAGGTTATGCATATAATTTCAGAATGTTTGTTTGCATAGCAAAGAATTGAATAACAAAAGGGGTATACTAAAAAGAACTTTGCAAATCGATATCTTATTCTGCCACTAGTGAAAGCGGTTGTATATACACATGTTTATAGTGAATACATCCCATTTGGGGGTGATAAAATGTTTATTTAAATGACATACTGTTTATAATTACACCTACATTTTCTAAATAGTCATTCTAAATATAACTATTTACACGGGATCCTAACTACATGTTAGCCTTGTTTTACTTTTGTTTTCTTCTCTCTCTCTCTCTCTCTTTTCATAGGTTCATAGGTTCATACTAGGCTATCTGCCCTGGGGCAATTATAAGCCTAGCCCGATTCTGTATGGCTTACGCCACCCCTTGATTTGAGTATACTGTGCCCTTTTTAAGGTTTAATTTACTGTGCCTCTGTCTAATAGTGACACGGGAGTAATCCCTGGGACAAACCTACGATCCAACATCCACTTATCGAGATTCTTCTTGAAGAGATTCAGTGAGGTGCTCTGCCTCACATGAACTGGAATTCTATTCCAGAGCGAAGGGAGCCTCTGGGTTATGAACCTGTCCCTCCAGCAAGTTCTATTTATTTCTGTGCTGAGGTTCAAGTCCCTCGAGTGTGGCTCTAAGGGATTTAGATTTACTGAGGTGGAGCATGTCCATTAATTCTGGATTTGACATAGCTTTGTATGTCAGGCATAGATCGCCTCGAAGTAGGCGGTATGCAACTGAGTAGAGCTGGAGTTGATTTAACCGAGCAGCATATGGCATCTGTTTGAGACCCTTGATCCTCTTGGTGAGATACTTTTGGGGTCTTTCTAATTGCTGCAGGTGTCGGGTAAGGTACATCCCAAAAGGGCATTGTATTCTATGATGGGCCTGATGAGGGATGAATAAAGGGGCATGATTACCTCTCTTGATCTAGATGTGAAACCCTTCATGATGAGGTGGGCTATGTAGAAGGTCTTTCTAACCACTTTGGCAATGTGGTTTTCAAAGGAGAGATTGCTATCAACTTGGGTCCCCAGGTCCCTAATAACTTTCTCTGTACTTAATGGGTTTCCGCCTATGTGGTAATTTGTGGGCACATTGTTTTGCCAAAGGGTATGACTATACATTTTTGGCATTTAGCTTTAAACCATGGCGCTGGCACCAGTTATCTGTCTCTGTGAGACCTTTTTGAAGGATGTTTGTGTCAGCTGGAGAGTTGATTATGGCACCCAGTTTGCAGTCGTCTGCAAACTTGGTGGGCCATAGTCCTCCCCCGCTTGCCTGTACCTCGGAAAAGTATATACCGAACAAGAGTGGTCCCAGGACAGAACCCTGTGGGATGCCACTTGTGACCAGTTTCGAGTCTGACATGGCTCCAGCAACTCTCACTCTGTGGGTTCTGTCTTTGAGCCAGTTTGCGACCCATCTTGTGACATAGGGGTTTATATTTAAGCTGGATAGCTTATCTATGATGCCGAGTGGGGTATTGTGTCAAATGCCTTTGCAAGGTCCAGATAGGCTGTGTGTACTACCTTCCCTTCATCTATGGCTTTGGTGACTGTTTCAAAGAAGTCAACCAGGTTCAAAAGGCAGAATCTGCCCTTGACAAAGCCGAACTGGGTAGGATCTAATGTCTGTAGGTCCCCAATGTCTTTGTTTATGAGCTCCATGATGATCCTCTCCATAGCCTTGCAGACTAAGCTAGTCAGGCTTATGGGGCGATAGTTTCCAGGGTCCGTAGAGGCTCCACCTTTGTGGAGTGGGACCACTGTTGCTGTACGCCATTCTGTGGGCACATATCCTGTAGTGAGGCTGAGATTGTATAGCTGTTTTATTTGAGGGATTAGTTCCTCTTGTAGTTCATGTAGAATGCAACCTGGGATGCCATCTGGTCCCATGGAAGCAGTGTTTTTTGCTTTGGAGAGGGCAGCCTTCACCTGAGCATCTGAGATGTTTGGGAGGCAGCCCTCTGCCGGGATAGATACTTGCTCTTTTGGGGGAGGAAGTTTGCACTGAACCTGTCTGCCAGGATATTGGCGATGTCTGTGGGTTCAGTGTATTTTTTGTCATTTAGAATCAACTCAGAACAAGTCTGGGAGTTGCATCCCAGGTTTCTAACATAACTGAAAAAAGCCTTATGATTGCCTTTGGTGTCCTGTGCAATTTTTCTCTCGAAGCTGGCCTTGGAGGATTTTATGAGGGATCGTAATTTTTTGCTAGTACTGATCAGAGATGCCTTCCCTATTAGGGATTTTGCTCTATCATGTAGTAGCTTCCTCCTTCTGTTGTACAGTTTATTTATGGCAGGGGTCCACCAGACTGGACGCCTGCCTTTGGATGATTGGGTCTTGGTTTTGTTTGGGATAGCATGATACATGCATTCCTGGAGATGTCCGTAGAATGCATTTATATAGGATTCTGCAGTTTGGGCTGTAGTTTCCACTGGACCTGGGGCCTTGAAGGATTCCACTTTGGTTTTGAGAAGTGAGAAGTTCGCTTTTGAGAAGTTTTTCACTGTGGTTTTCTGGGCTGGGGGTGGGGTTGGGATGTGGACATCCAGTGAAATTAATTTATGGTCTGATCTTACCAATGAGGGATATACATCTGGTGTGGAGCATAGAGTCCCCATGTTGGTAATGATCAGGTCTAGTATGTTGTCCCCTCTTGTGGGAGTGGTGACTAGTTGTTCCATAGCATTTGAGTTTATAATTTCTAGGAATCTTTGGGCTAACATGCTGGGGCTTGAGTAGTGCTTCCAGTCAATGTTTGGGTAGTTGAAGTCACCCAATATAATGGTGTTCTGAGAGATCTTCATGTTCTCCAATGTTTTCAGGAAAGCTGAATGGGATTCCTGACTTTGAGAGGGTGGTCTGTAGGATGCTATAAACTGAAAAGCAGTCTTGCCCACTGTTAGTTGCACATGGATGGTCTCCAATACTTCGTGCAATGCCACTAACCTGGAGGTGTGGATATCCTTGATAAATATGGAAACTCCCCCTCCTTTTGTGGTTCGATCCGGGTTTTGGGGCCGAAAAGCATGATAGGAGATATAGCCTGGTAATGCTGGGGTGCTCTCTGGAGCCTTGAACCAGGTTTCTGTCACTGCACAGATATCGATGTTCTCCATATTGAGGAGAGCTTTGAGTGCATGCATCTTGAGGTTAAGACTTCTGGCGTTTAGCAGCATTACCCTTAGTTTCTTGTTCCTTGTGCTGTCTATGGGGTGGGTTTGACTTTTGAGCCTTGCCTAAAAAGGCACTATGGGGTGGCAAGAGCCTTTGCCAATATCCGAAAGCCCAGTGGTGACAGGTGCAAGCCATCCCTAGTGAAGCAACGTGGCTTGTCGAGCATGTCATCCCAGGCTGACAGACACTGGATCCCCTTTGAATGACACCAAAATTTTAGCCAATTGTTAAAATCGATCATTTTGTCTTTGTACTGTGGCATCATTCTAGGTGAGGGTAAGATGCTGCTCAAGGTCAGGGTCATACCAGCCTGGGCTACATGATCAGAGAGCTCCTCTATGTCTCTTTTCATGTAGTCCAGGGAGGTCGTCTCAGGTCATTCACACCAGCATGTACAATGACTGAGTCATATTTGTATTTGCTTTGGAGTGACCTGAGTGCTTGCGTTATGTGTCGGATCCTAGCACCCGACAGGCAGCTCACTGTGACCTTCTCTTTATTCAGCCTGGTGAGCGGGACGTCAGTGTGTCTGACAATAGAGTCACCTATAACAAGAGTATCAGGTGTGTTATTCAGCCTTAAGGGCTGTGTCTGCTTGGCACACTGACTTTGTGGGTTATGTGTTGTGTGTGTTTTGTTTTGAGGTAGCGTTTGCTTGGATGTCTGCTTTGGAGATCTCTGTTGCTTAGGTAGATTTTTATTTAGAGCCTCCGAATATGTTTTTGTGTATTTATGTGTTTGGTTCGCTGATGTGGTGGGACTATGTGATACTGGAATTGTGTTGTGTGAGGTTACCTTCTCCTCCTGACTGGTTTCATCAGTTTTGAGTTGAGAGAGCTCAGCCTCCAGTTTGGCTAAATAGTTGCATCTCTCACATATATTTGAACCTGTTTGGAGGAGGAGAGGGTTGTCCGTGTACATGAGACAGTTGTAACATTGCCTCAAAATTCCCAGATTCACCAGCTGGACTGGAGAGGAAACCATTGACTGACATTTGGACATGCTAGAGTAATAGGGAAACTGAATTTAAGATGGACCAATAGAGGACAGGGTAATCGTAGAGAGTATAAGAGTAAGTAGTGCTTATGGTTTAATAGTGCTAACTTGTAGGATTACTTAATTGGACCAGTGAAGGGCCTTAGAATGAGAATGTGGTGTTTAAATTGAGAGCTAGAGCAGTTCTAAGGGAAAAAGTGAAGAGCAGACTTTGTGGAGCCAGGAATAGTTTAAACCCAATTAGGCGGCGCTGCCCGCTGTTGCGCTATGCTCAAAAACGCGCAAAACCACACAAAAGAGGGTTTTAAGAGAGGAAGATGAAGGAGTTTTGGAATTGACCCAAAATGGCCAATAAAACTACAGTTTCAAGTCAGTAACCACTCCCACAGGGGCAGGCAGGCTGCTCAATGTTTTTCACTGCCACTGATCAACAGAGACTTTCCTTTAGCCCAAGCAAAAAATGGCCTCACAGAAACTTACAAACAGTTCAAGAACAGCAAGCCTGTAAATGAACTTTTTTAAATCTCAGAAAAGTGGGAAAAAAGCAAGATTTTTTTTTGTTTTTTTAGAGATAGCAGAGGTTAACAAGTATCAACAAGTTATAACAGTGCAGTAAATGACCCTCGTGTTCATGTATATAAGCTAAATAAAGGGAAGAGATATAACAAGAGTTACAAACATGTTAATACAAAATGGAATTACATTTAAACAAACCATGGTTTGAACAATAACACTGTGTCCTGGATAACGTATTATATCTGATAACCTAATAGAAATGTTGTTTATACACACACCCTCTGTTATCTATGTTAATAGTAAGGCAGTGGGCTAAATTATTTAGTCCTTTTAAATAATCTGTTAGATATTTGCCTTATTTTGGAATGTAAATCATATCGTGAATCTATTAGGTTACATAGGTTTCTTATTAGATATGATATCTATGAACGTATAAACCTTCCCGATAACACTATATTAGGACAATTAATGTTTTCATTAGAATTTGCTTATCTTAATGTTTCTAACTTAAAGTATATAAAGTATGTTATTAGTGGAGTTTGTACTCTGTTGTTACAGTTTAGGGGTTGATCTCAGTGACAGATGTCATTGGGATTAGGAGGTTATAACTCCAGGTGGGGAGCATTGGGATGTTTGTTTTTATCTAGTGTATGCAATAATTTTTTAAAAAAAGAGTCTTTTGACATCCAGAGTAGCTTATTTACAGAAAATATAGAGAATAAAGCTCAAGGAATACATTTTTTTTCCTAAAGACATGAGATTTAATATTTTTACTAGGAACAAATTCATTTTTTTGTGGAAATTTTCACATTATACATATGATATTGATATGTTACAAACCCATCTTTCAGGTACAGTTACATAATATGATTATGTTGAAAGGTATGTCACTTAACATAAATGGTTTGAACAATCCGTATAAAAAAAGTAATTTGTTTAAATATCTAGCTTTTCATAAACCTAATATAGTATTCTTACAAGAAACCCATTTAACAAAACATACTATTAAATTTCTAGATACAAATAAATACACAAATATAGTAAGCTCAGAATGTACGAAAAAAAGAGGTGTAGCAATATTGTGGAACAAAACATTACCATTACCCAGAATAATCAAAACATACCAAAACAATAAAGGTTTGCTTTGCTTGGCTGTAATTGAGATGGGTAAGAAACTATATACATTAATAAACAACTATTGGTTACCTGGTATTGGTATTAATACTATTAGACACACATTGAATCAAATAGTTTCACTATCTGAGGGACATATCATTATGGCAGGTGACTACAACTGTATCTTAGACCCTAAAGATACAACCACTTCAGGAAATAAAAAATTACAGTACAAGCTAAACAACTTATAAATTTCATAGACTTATACCTACTCAAAGACATACATCATTTTGTGGATCATAACTCATTATAATACATGTTCTGTTCTAATAGATACAAAACATATTCTAGAATTGATAGAATATTTCTTTCCACATAGATAATGAATAACCTGACCAATAGCAAAATTATATCCTGTCCAATCTCTGACCATAATACTATCATATTTGAACTTAATATTAATAACACCCATAGTGTCCAAATTAAAAGGTTTCCAGCATATCTCCCACAACTTAAGGATTTTCAATTATTCATAACAGAAGAGACACAAAACTTCATTAATATAAACTCAGCATCAGACACACATGATATATTTATTTGGGATGCCCTAAAAGCATATTTGTATGGACAAATAAACAAATGGTTTCATAATATGATGAAAATATGGGATAAAGATATAAGAATAATACAGGATAAACTGGACTCACTATACACAAATAATAAAGACAACTTGTCTTGAAAGAATATAAGGGATGAGATATAAAAACTAAATGAGGAATATAGATCTATCCTACATCATAAAACAAAGATAACACTAGAAAAATATAGGCGTATTGCTTATTCTGTAAATCCTAAACATCTATCAAACCTTAAGAATAAGATCAAAAGATTAAATAAATATAATTATAGTAAAGAAATACATTCTGCAAAAAAGAAAAGAGAAGTACATAGTGTGCAAGATATATTAGAAGAGTTTAGATGTCACTTTGATGAAATTAATCAATCCATACAACAAATTCAAACACAAGATAACATAACAGATTATATTAACAAGAATATATATATAATAAACTAAACAAACAAAAAATTACTTTATCAGATATACAAAGTCAAGTAAGTAAGCTTAAACTAAAAAAAGCTCCAGGTAACGATGGAATTATTCCTGAAATATATAAGATAATGCCCAAAATGGCTATTTCCTTACTACGCAAAGTATATAATTCAGCCCAAAGTGATAATATTACACCCCCATCTTGGAAATATACATTTACATCCCCTATTTTAAAATCAAATAAAGACCCCAAATTATGTTCCTCATACAGACCAATATCTTTACTGAATATCGATTATAAGATGTTTATGAATATATTCACAGAAAGATTGAAGAAATTCTTACCCCACTTAATAGACGAAGACCAGACAGGATTTATAACTAACAGAAGTACTTTTGATAATATAAAACAAACCCTAGCTAGTATAGACTTCTCACAAAGGAAGAAAAGGAACTTATCATTAATTAATCTTGATATTAATGTGGTCTTTGATTCTATTAACTGGATCTATCTATTTACTCTTTTGGAATGCTTACATTTTTCACAAAATTTTATTAATCTTCTAAAACATTTACGTGAAGAAACCTATGCATATATCAAAATAGTGTCATATATTTCCAATAAAATGTCTATTACAAATGGCACCAAACAAGGATGTCCTTTCTCTTCTCTACTATTTACTTTGATCATGGAAGCCTGGGCAAATGAAATAAGAAACAATAAAGAAATAGAGGGTTTGGAAATGGATAAAGACAATATAGTCAAAAATCCAGCTGTTTGTGGATGATGTTCTTATCACCACAAAGGGAAATTACTCCTCATTCATGTCATTATATGACTCAATTAAAACATTTTAAATGATGTCCGGTCTATCATTCAATGACAATAAAACAAAAATTCTACCCATATATCCTAATAATAAAAACATAAAAAAAGGATGATAGGAAATAATACATATCACATTGCTAATGCAGATCACATCACATATCTTGGAATCATTCTTGCCAAAGACATTAAATCAATAATTCAATTAAACTATAACAAATGTTTACAAAATATCCAAGAATTATTTTCAAAATGGAATACAATAATATTTTCTACTGAAGAAAGACTAACCATTATAAAAATGATAATTCTTCCTAAAATCTTATACATAATACAATCCATTCAAATTCTACCCTCAAAAAGGTTTATAAATAAACTAAACGCTTTAATACTAAGATTCTTTTGGTCACAAAAAAAACCTAGAATTACTATTAATCAACATACTAACAGCTGGAAGAATGGTGGAATAGCTTTCCCAGATCTAAATCTCTATTCGATTTCTGCTATAATCAGATCAATTTCTCAGCTCTTAGATATAACCTATTTAGCTAAATGGAAATCGTTATGGGAAGTATCAGCCATGGAACTTAAAATGAGACCAACATCATATCAACTAGAATTCATAAACACACCTTTTATATGGATCTTAAAAGAATATTTTATCACACATACTAATCCTAATCATACTGCCAGTTACATACATAATATTATAATTAACTTTAGAAACTTTATATATACACATGTTAAATATGAAGACTACTTTTTATTTCCTATAGCATATACACAAGAGACTTTTGTTACCTCAGATATTAACAAAATTTCTCAACTGAAAAACAATGAACTCAAATACTGGTTGCAGCTAACTTATGAATAAAAGACTAGTTCAATGGATCCTATTATACAGGAATATAAACTTAATAATTCCTCATGGTTAGATATACAAACACTTATACTATATCTTGGTAATAAGCTGAAACTAGCTTCACCAACTAGCAAACATGACACCTGGATATTATAATTTCTTCAATCAACATTATTACACCAGCATACATATTCAGGTAGTATCTCCTTTATTTATAGACTTTTAAGAGAATAAATATTTTCTTGCACACATAACTATGGAGTTATTATAGTTTAATTATTCATAATTCCCCAAGTGAGCAAGATAAGGTGAATATGCTACAATCAGCTGGGAAAACATCATTTTCTCTGAAATGGAAGATTTACACATGGAGATTCATGAATAGATCCTTTTATACACCACAAATAATGGACAAAATTAATAAAAAACAGAACATCTGTAATAGATGCAACTCTAATGTAGATATTAACTGGGCACATATGTTTTTTGACTGTCCAACCTTAAATATCTTTTGGAATAAAGTAAATGACTTTTTACAAGCACTTTTTTCAGACAACTTCATATTGAATAAATCATTAATCATATTTAATACACCTGTTCCACAATGTGTTAGGAAAACCAAATACTCATTACTATGGACTATACTGGCAGTGGCTAGAAAGATCATGACAAAAAATCAGATTTCAGAACATCCTCCTACATTCTCTGAGTTTACTAATTTATTAAAAGAAGTTAGTCATTTACAGAAAAGAACCATAACCTCTAGAAATCTAGAAAGACATATGAATATTATTTATGGATTAACTTACAAAATATGTTGGAAAAAATTATCATTTTGCATAAAGGTAATTGACTTTCCTTGTCATTCATGAGAACAAGTTACAAAAGGAAGGTTATAGTGTATGTTAATGTATAAATACTGGATGTCTATGTACATACTTAAGTTTGTTTGCTTTGTTATTCGTATATTTATATTTAAATGCTTTAAATATATGTTATCAATTTGTAAATCTATAATGTAAGTTATCTTATATATGTCTATATAATTGTTTTCATTATAATCAAAATCAATAAAACTATTTAAAAAAAAAAAAAAAAACAAAAGGAGCAGAGTGCATTGATTCCTGACTGTTTCTGATTTGAGAGTGAGTATCTGTGCTTAACGTTCCTGCTTGGTTTGGTTGCTATTCAAGGCATCTACCAGGAAAAGGCTACAAGCCTACGGACGCTTGCATCATCTTGGATAAGGCTGTGGATCATCCAACAGGCTGTGGCCTGCTTCTCATCTTTGGATTGGTGTTAACATTTTGTTTCTGGTGAGAGATGAAGCAAAGGAACATTGTATCCCAACACAGTGAAGCTCTGGAAAGACCAGCATTAGTAGTAGTCAGGCAGTAGTCATTCATGCGACTCCCCTCTTTTCATAATTCTTGACAGCCTAATTCTTTGTTCTCTGTAAGAACTGCTTGATTTGTTTCTAACTTCAGAATATCTGCCTAAATACGTCATTCATAAATTTTCAGGGTCTATGTATTAGTTTCCCCTCAAGTGTTTGGCAGTGCTCTGTACAGACTCAGACACCTTGAGTGGCATTTTTCCTGTAAAAGCACAATTGAAATTTCTCCAATACCTAGTTGCACACAGGACAACTAGTTTGCAGTGACAAGCACTTTCCCCATAGTTGCAAACTGGATATTCCTGACAGTGATTAAAATTATCACTCCAACTGTCTAATCAATAAAAAAGGGTCTGTTGCCATGAATATGAACTTTCTTACTGTCTTCATTACCGGCTTGCTGGATATGGGCATCCGGAGGCAATGTAGATATTGTCTCATGTTTACTGACAAGAAATTAATTTTCAAACAAACTGAAATGGCATGTGAGAGATGTATTTACACAATGTCACTGGAGGCAAAAAAATCTCACATAAAAGTACTCCTAATGTCAATAAGGTTGTCAGTAATACACTACTGCACCCATCAAGCACAATTTGAAGCAGACATATCAATCCACATATGCTGAAGCACTTAAATGTAACCTTACTAAACCACAAAGACCTCCTAAATGAAGGACACATAACAAATACCCTCAGCAGCCCCAAATGCACTCTTTCAAAACAACACCCACATCAGCACATAGAGCTATATCTCATGGAGCCTCTACCTCTAAGCCCATAAGGCAAGCTACCACACAATCCAACATTCTAGTCACTGGAGACTCCATTGTGAGACACACTGATGTCCCTTTCATCAGGCTGAGTAAGGAGAAAGTTACAGTCAGTATCAGAGGCAAGGATCTGCCACATTACACAGGCACTAAGAACATTGGATCACAATTACCAATATGACTCAGCCATAGTCCCTGTGGGAGTAAATGACCTGAGACATACCTCCCTCAACTATATGAAGAGAGACATCATGGAGCTCTCAGAATATGTGTCTTAGGCTGGTATGAGCCTAGCATTGAGCAGAATTTTACCTTCTTCAAGGATGATGCCACAATACAAACAAAAGATTGACATTAATAAATGGCTTAGTTTCTGGTGTCATTCTAAGGGGGTGCAATATTTGCTTCCATGGAAGGAGATGGTCAACAGACTATGCTGCATTTTCAGGGATGGTCTGCACCTCTCCCCTCTAGGCTTTCAAATATTAGCTAAAACACTGTCTTCCACCATAGTGCCTTTTTTAGGAAATGCCAAACTGAAAGTACTTCTGATGTAGCAAATCAAAACCAAGAAAATCTAAAGGTATTACTACTTAATGTTAGGAGTCTAAACAAAACCTCCACTCCCTAGAAGCTCTCTATACCCTAGAGAATGCTGACATCTGTGTGGCCACTGAGACATGGTTTAAAGCCGCAGAGACCACACCAACAGTGCTAGGTTATAATGCCTTCCACACAATTAGGCCATCTACTTCACAGACAGGGACTAAAGATGGACGTGTTTCTATTTACATCAAAGATAAATATACTTCAAGCCTGGTCAAACAGGACAACGTACATGAACTGCTCCCATGTTCAAATCACCATAGGCAAAATCCAATACCACTTCCGTGCAAGCTATAGGTCCCTCTCTATGACACAGGAAACCCATGCCATGTATTTAAATGTATTAAAAATACTAACCATCCAACCCAATACCATGTTGGTGGGCAACTTTATTTACCCCACTATTAACTGGGAATCCTATACAACACAAAAGATACAGGCACAGAGATTCCTGAATTTTGTAAACACAAACTCCCTGGAACAGATAGTCAATACACCAAACAGGGGTGCAACCATACTGGATCTGTTCCTCATTAATATGGGAGAGTGCTGCATACCCATTACTGTAATGCCTTCCTGGTAAGGTCAGACTACAGAATGGTCTCCTTTGAAGTAAAAATAAAACCTGGAATATTCAGGAGATATTCTAAGGCTAACCTCCTGCTATTAAGTGAGAACCTGGCAAATATTCAAGCCCCCATAAACTCTGAGAACACTGCTGCCTATCCAGAAATGTTCACAGAAACCCTGTACAAGCATGTTAATAGCTGCATAGAGTCAGCTGTACCCACCAGGAAGAAGTACAGAACTAACTCAAAAAACAAGCCACCCTGGTGGAATCGCAAAATCAATTGGCTGTATAACAGGAGGAAGAAAGTCACGGCAAAAATTAAGAGGTGCAGCACCCAACATGATAAAATCCCTCTCGTCAAACTAAACAAACAACTCCGAGGACAAATAAGGTCTACCAACACTAAATTTGAGGTACGTTTGGCCTCCCAGGCCAAGGGCAACAACAAAACATTCTTTAGCAATGTCTGCAACTTCAAAGGCAACACACAATTGTGTGCAGAGCTCATTGTAAATGGAGGGACCTATACTGTGCCCAAAGATATAGCAAACCTCTTGGCTGATAAATTCAGCTCCAACTTTACCCCTCTATCCCCTTGAACCTTCTATCAGGAAATATCATCAAATATAACTCCCCCTACTATCACTAGGGAACAGGCCTTAATGCTCTCTCTCTAAGACAAAGAACACTGCATTAATGGGCCCAGACAATATCCCAAGATGTCTTCTAAATAGCATGAAACATGACCTATCAGGGCCTCTGGAATTGCTATTTAACTGTAGCCTCCGAACAGGTTTCGTGCCTCATGAATGGAGAAAGGCAACAGTCATCCCTCTGCAAAAAGTTGGACCATCTACAGACCCTGGAAACTACAGACACACAAGTCTCACTAGTCTTACATGTAAAGCCATGGAAAGAATAATCATGGAGATGATCAAAAGAGGCATAGTAAACCTCCAGATACTGAACCCAACCCAGTTTGGTTTCATCAAGGGAAGATCATGCCTACTCAGCCTGGTGGACTTCTTTGAGAAGGTCTCCAAAGCAATGGATGAGGGCAAAATTGTTCATGCAGCCTACCTTGACCCAGCCAAGGCATTTGGCACAATACCCCACTCGGGCATTGTTAACAAACTCAGGAAGTTAGGTACAAACCCGTATGCCACCTGGTGGATAGCCAACTGGCTTACAGACAGGACCCAGGAAGTTAGAATTGGGAAGTCCACCTGTACAAAGAAGCCAGTCACAAGTGGAGTCCCTCAGGCATTAGTCCTTGGACCACTCCTTTTTGGCATTTACTTCTCAGAAGTCAAGGTCAATGTCAGAGAGGTCTCTGGCTGACTAAATTTGCAGATGATTGCAAATTAGGAGCTGTCATTGAATCTCACACTGACACAAATGTTCTCCAGGAGGGGTTGACACAGAGAAACAACTGGTGTCAGAGCCATGGACTAAAACTAAATGTCAAGAAATGCATAATAGTATCCTTTGGGAAGTCATCCATCCATGGTAACTATCATACTGACAAAACACCCCTTAGAGTTGATCCAGTTGTCAGGGACTTAAGGACACACATAGATAGTAATCTAGACTTTGACCATCATGTGTCTACAGTGGTGAGGAAATCATTCTATGTTGTGCAACTTATAAACAAAGGTATGGCATCTAAGTCCAAGGAAGTCATTGTTCCACTATATTTGGCATTCATCAGACCTATCATTGAGTACAATGCCCCCTTTGGTGTGTACCTATCCAGGCATATCCAACAACTGGAACATCCACAGAGACTCCTCACTAAAAGAATACAGGGTTTATGTAAAATGTCCTATGCAGACCACCTTAAGGCCCTATCCCTATATTCTGTCTCCTACAAGCTTTTGAGATGAGAGCTACACCTGCATATAGGGCATTGTCAAACCCCACTCTGATAGACCTCATGCATATCCAAAAAACAAACAGCATCAGAATTTACCCATTCTAAAGACTTAAACCTTGCCTGTAATATAAATAGGACCTGCTGGAGAGATAGGTATGCATCCCAAAGACTACCACTTCTATGGAACAGGCTCCCCATCCATGTGAAGCAAAGTTCCACCCTAACCCAATTCAAGTGCAACTTGGACAATTGTATGGGGAATCAGAAATTCATCCCTGTTTTGGCACTTATGTCTCTAATGGACACAGGTAACCTGTAAATTATTCATCTCCCAGGCCCATGCTTACACTTATCAAGGGTATCAGAAGTTTTCAGAGATTTGGGATGCATGGATAGGCTTAAAAAGGCCCTTGTGGTTGTTAGCCTACTATACACCTATGAACCTATATCAAACTAATTTATATAAGATGTTTGTGTTACAAATGTATTAGAACTGTATGTCATGTGTATATCAAACTGTTCTGTACAAATGTTTGTGCTGAAAAAGTATCTGTAAAGTTCTTGTGCTTATAATGTATCCACAGTGTGCCCTACTAGAAGAGAACAGAAATGTACATACACTATTGTAACTGTTTAAATGTATATGTTAACAGAGGAAATCAGAGAGTTAACCTCAGTCCAGCAAACTTTAGAAAAATATCTGAAATTAAATTATTTTATAGGCTAGCTGCCAGGTTTCAATGCAGCTAGAGACACAAAGATTATACTTGGAAGCTTTCTGTACTGTCTTCAGGGTGAACTAATTGTTACTCTGAAAGCATAAAGGAATGCAATTGTTTTATGACTTCCAACATCTGCCGAAGATCCTTGTATGAGCATTTTTACAGGTAGATGCTAAATAATGCCAGCTTCAGTAATGGGGGTTTGAATGAGAACTAGAAGTCAGATGACCAGAAATTATGTCATTCTGCAAGCTATCTTAGCAGTAATATTTTAGATATTATTTTGAGATGTCACTCAGTAACACAGATCACTCTGGATTCAGTCTTGGACCTGACAAGAACCATTCACCACAACATCTGCCTCAATGTAATGAAATAAGTTTCTAGGGAACAGTATAATTCTCTTAGGTGCAGTCAGGAATATTGTGAAGCTTAGTTTAGATGTTTTTCTTTATTTATGTGAGCCTGTACTGCAAATACTTATTTCCTTTGGTTTTGAACTCTGATGCCACTGTAACTATATATTTAATATTGTCTTGTTCTTTTAAGATGTATTATTAAATATAGTTAAACCTCTCATTGTGGATGATCTGTGTAGATGTATTTAAGTTTTGAGAGTACTTGCATGTTTATTTGGTGACACTGTGAGGGTCACTCCTAACAGCCTTGTTCTTGGTCAAACTACCATTTGTATTAGTAAGATTGGACACCCTTTGTTAAAGATCTTAAAGTAGCTGATAAGGAGTGACTGGTGGTAGTGAAAACTACTTTATAGTCTGGACAGAAGGAGGCATAGCCTGTGCCAGACTTTCCCAGGTGTGTGTGTGTGTGTGTGTGTGTGTGTGTGTGTGTGTGTGTGTGTGTGTGTGTGTGTGTGTGTGTGTGTGTGTGTGTGTGTGTGTGTGTGTGTGCATAAATCAATCCTTAAATAAGTGTGTGTGTCAGCTACTTGGGCAGGGACACAAAACACTGGTTGGACCGAGAGGGTGCTGGAGGTCTTGGCTTGGTCACTCATCTGAGATCTCAGCTCTATAGCTGTGCCAGTGGGGAGTCTTATGGTTATCTGGAGGAAGAGGGAGAAATCAGCCCCAGACTGACTGTGGTTAGTGTGCTCTTAAGGGAAATTATACTTCATGCAGAGAGCTGCATCTGGAAATACTGTGTGTGTACTTGGACTCCTCTCAGTGAGCATCCCCACTGTTGCCAGTGGTGAGAATTGAGGCTCCTTGATTACTGGCTCAGTGGGGGGTCATCACATACACAATCTATAGAACACAGAATTAGCTACAAGTGACACAGGATAAGTCTGAGTTGTAAGGGTTGAGAGTGTACTTTTCACATGATGACATCATCAGTGTGATGCAGAAAAGGTGTTCTTGATAAAAGTAGGATATGGTGATGGGGTAGTCCTCTCCCATGTTAAAATCTTCCCTTGAGTGAAACTTGATACAGCTTGTCTGTACCAACCTACTTTTAGATCTACAGATCACAATGTTAATTGCAAGCATCACAGAAGTCTGACTATTAAAGAGACAGAGTGCACTTTTTATAGGATGACCTCATCACTGTGTTACAGAAAGGCTGTTTTTTATTAAAAGTGGGATAATACAGAGGAGGTTGTGTCCAAAGTTAAAGTTTTGTCCTCAGCGGAAGTGAGCACAACACATTTGTTGATTAGAATTTACACATCTGCCACTAGAACCACACACACATGCGCCCACACACACACACACACACACACACACACACACACACACACACACACACACACACACACACACACACACACACAAGCACACACAAGCTCACCACTGTAAGATTTACCTTATACCTATTTTGTTATACAATATAGAGATAACATGGTATTAACAACAAGCACAAGTCTGCATCTTAATGGGAGAGAGTGCACATTTGACAGGATGAATTCATCATTGTGTTACAGAGAGGAAGCTTGTGTTAAAAGTGGAATAAAATGCAGAGTGAGTTGTGTCCAAAGTTCTCGGAAGTGGACACAGCACATCAGTTGTTGAGGCTTTACTTACTGGCAACTACAATCACACATAAAAGTTCACCACTGTGAGAACTGAACCTCTACCTACCTGGTTATACAATCTACAGATGGTATGAATCGCAAGCTCCACAGAATAAGTCTGATTTTAATGATCTGAAAATACAGATTTGTAAATAATAAAACTTCGCACTCTTTGGAACATCAGCTACTGTGCACCACAGGGTGTGGAACAAACGTATATGCCTGACTGGCCAACATAACAACATTGTGCTTGTCCCTTGTAGTTACATACTTCTGTGCTAACGTCTATTTACTGCCATCCATGTACATTGTGTTACTGTGAGGGACATGTACCCATTTAACAGTTTGGGGTATCAGTGACAATGACCATTGTAAAACAGTGGATTGTCAAGCAAGCATTCATGACAGTTCATGTCAGAATGATTGCATGCAAATAGTAACCATTTATTGTGTCACTGTTAATTGTCATGGTGCATGCTTGCACAATATGCATTGAAAATACAAACAGACACTTCCTAAATATGACAGTGCACTTCTGAATAACAGTGATGGATTAGCTGTCAAAAGGTTACACACCATTGTAACAAAGTTGCAAGTGTAACCGTCTGAGTGCAGACAACCATTAACAGACTCAATGAAATCAGTCTACATCAATGTGAAATGCAGATACTTTGTTTACAAAATTGCAGTAACACATAGACAAGTTTCACCAAGTCACATAATTATTTGTTGTAATTTTTTATTACCCCTCTCTCCCAGGTACAGCTCATTTGTACTGCTGTTGGTAAAGTATTCACACATGCAATATCATATCTTGAGGTGTTGAACTTAGAATGGGGATCAGCAGCATTCCGTGATGCTCCATGCCAATCATTGTGCAAATAAGCAGTACACACATGACAACCATGTCAGAATCTGATAGAAAACAGAGCAGATATGTGTTATGGTCATGTTTCAGATGTCGTGATTTGCACATTTGTCATGACAGTTGCAGTTCTTTAATCATTAAATGTATGCTACAGATGTATTATGAAACACATGATGTACAAAGTATGGCATGTTACTGCTGATGGAAACATTGCTTATGGAAACAGTTTTGAATCAAGGAGGTGTATTTGATGACACAGAAGGGGTGGGGAGAAGTGGGCAGTTTGTGACAGGAATACACAAAGAGATATATTAAGACATTAGTTTCTGCCTCATTTGTTTACATATTTATGTTGTGTTACTCTTCACTTTGTCATCATAATTATTCAGGCAAGATCTGTATGAGACAGTGTTCCCAACAGGAAGCAGCACATTAATACAGCAGCAGGATAATGGGGTGTTAAGGAAAGGGGTAACCAACAGTTACAGCCACAGGAGTCATACAGAACAGTCAAAAATACTCTGGCATGCATTGGTATTTAAATCTTGGCAGAATTCCAAAAAGATCTACAGACCTGTGTACTATCTAACTACACCAGATATGAACTCCTGCTTCAAAAAGTTTAAATCTGACAACAGACTGAGGCAAAGAGAATGTATGTATTAGTCTTTGTTGCACTTATGACAACTGTAAAATCCTATAATGTGCATATTACATCCATTTGTCTAATAAATATGAAACAGTAAAAAGTGAAATGCAGAAGTGGTAACACATATGGGCATGGAGGCAGTGATAGAGACACATATAAGAATATAATATACACATATGGGCATGGAGTCAGTGATAGAAACACAAAAAGAATGTAATATACACATATGGGCATGGAGGCAGTGATAGAGACACAAAAAGAATGTAATATACACATATGGGCACGGAGGCAGTGATAGAGTCACATAAAGAATGTAATATACACATATGGGCATGGAGGCAGTGATAGAGACACAAAAAGAATGTAATATACACATATGGGCATGGAGGCAGTGATAGAGACACATAAAGAATGTAATATACACATATGGGCATGGAGGCAGTGATAGAGACACACAAAGACTGTAATATACACATATGGGAATGGTGGCAGTGATAGAGACACATAAAGAATGTAATTTTTAACATCCTTGGAGACTGTTAATGTTACGTTTTTCCTGATAACTATTCTGTCGTGCTATGTACAATCACATGTTTTTAATAGGGAAAAAGCAAAGGTCAGAAAGTATAACCATGACTGAGACGTAAGCAGGATAACGGTGTTTTTCTAAGATATGTCAACAACACTTACACACATAATAGTAATATAATTAAAACATTAAGTATGACTTTTACATATTTCTGGATTCAAACACTTGACACTATGCCAAAACCACTTCGCAAACAAAAATTATGTCAACACACCACACAGGAAATGTTATTTCACAATCTTAATGTTATTGTTTTGAATGGACAGTCACAAAACAATGAGCTAAGGGAGAATGTAGCCATCAGGTTTCAGCCCAGTAGTGACAATTTTAACATTATATGAGATGTACATTACAGCCACCAGCATAATAAATGATCCGGTCCACAGCAGAGATGTGTTATGTTAAGGTGTTATGTTCCATGATTTACACATTTGTCATTAAGCCAGGAATATTTAGGTAGCATGCATCCTAACAGTAATTGCAAATGGAACATCATATGTGGTATATAGGGTATATAGTCAATTCTTCATCCTGATCAAGAGAAGATTAGCCAACCTGTACATAGCCCAGTGAGGTAAGCACAGTAGTGTAATTGGTAACAAAGTAAAACAGCTGAAAGTAAACACTCACAAGATTTTGTCATAAGCTGTGTACTTCCATTTCTCCTACATTGTGGAAATGCAGAGGAGACAGACTGATGAGACAGATGGGGAGAGATACATAGCAGAGAGGAAAGCAGGGCCATATACAGGGGGAGAGGTTGGTGGGGACATACACAGGGGGAGAGGGATGCAGGGACATTGAGGAGGGAGGCAGGGATATACACAGGGGAAGAGGGAGGTGGGGACATACACAGGTGAGAGGGTGAGAGGGAGGCAGGGACATACACAGGGGAGAGGGAGGCAGGGACATACACAGGGGGAGAGGTTGGCGGGGACATACACAGGGGAGAGGGAGGCAGGGACATACACAGGGGAGAGGGAGGCAGGGACATACACAGGGGAGAGGGAGGCAGGGACATACACAGGGGAGAGGGAGGCAGGGACATACACAGGGGAGAGGGAGGCAGGGACATACACAGGGAGAGGGAGGCAGGGACATACGGGACATACACAGGGGAGAGGGAGGCAGGGACATACGGGGGGGAGAGGGAGGCAGGGACATACACAGGGGAGAGGGAGGCAGGAACATACACAGGGGAGAGGGAGGCAGGGACATACACAGGGGAAGAGGGAGGCAGGGACATATGCAGGGAAGAGGGAGGCAGGGTTATACGCATGGGAGAGAGAGGCAAGGACATACGCAGGGGAAGAGGGAGGCAGGGACATATGCAGGGGAAGAGGGAGGCAGGGACATACACAGGGGAGAGGGAGGCAGGGACATACGCAGGGGAGGGGAGAGGGAGGCAGGGACATATGCAGGGGAAGAGGGAGGCAGGGACATACACAGGGGAGAGGGAGGCAGGGACATACGCAGGGGAGAGGGAGGCAAGGACATACGCAGGGGAAGAGGGAGGCAGGGACATACACAGGGGAGAGGGAGGCAGGGACATACGCAGGGGAGAGGGAGGCAGGGACACACAGGAGGAGGCAGGGACATACAGGGAGGCAGGGACATACACAGGGGAAGAGGGAGGCAGGGACATACACAGGGGAGAGGGAGGCAGGAACATACACAGGGGAGAGGGAGGCAAGGACATACGCAGGGGAAGAGGGAGGCAGGGACCAAGTAGATTATGACAACAGCAGGATAATGGTGGCTAAAACAGTATGAAGGCAACAGCTACACATAAAATATTGTACTAAAAACATTCAATAACAGGTTGCTAATGTCTGGATTAGAACCCTTGAAACTAATCAAAAATCACTTGACAGATCAGAGCATTATCTCATCATCCCAGAAAGTAACTCTTACTTCATAGATTTTAATTTAAACAATTAAAAGGACACTGGCAACATACTGTAGCAGAACGAGTGCACAGAGACAGAAAAGATGGAGAGGGAAATAGCAACAGTATTGATGGTACATTAGGACCATCTTTATGGTGTGTTACTCGTAGGGTTTTCCTCATTATTACTATGTCATGCTCTGTACAATAAAGTGCTTGTTACAGGGACCAAGAAGGGGTTGGAGAGTGTAACCAACATTAAGACATAAGCAGGATAGGGATGGCTCACGAAGTGTCCTGCTTGGAATGGAATATTTTTGCAAATGATTTCTTGCTGCACTGTTCAAATGGAATGTTAATAAAATGTTGGAAAGGGAAATAAATACAGATGTTTGCAGTTTAACATATGATAGGCATATAAAATTTCATGAAATAATAATTTGACATGAAACTGTAATCACGCCCATGACATTACGCTAAAGCACCAGTCTACTCACACAAGAACTATCTTAGCACACCACATAGAAACTTCAAACTCATTCCATCCAGCAGCCTAAGAACTGTTACAGTAACTGTATTAAGTGAGTGCCTTTACTTTGCCTTTACTCTGTATTCCTATAATGGAATCAAGCACATTTGCAGGAAGTGAACATTGTTAGTGAGGGTGAAATTAAACTCTTTAGCTTTTGCCGTATGAAGTTAAATACCATTCACCATCACTCAGCACATATGAGTTATGTGAACTTCTGCGCAAATGGTGACAACAGCAGCTAAAGGGTTTTTTATGGGCCATTTGTGGCCATTTGTGTTGTGTGTGATTTTTTTACTAGATTAAACATGTGAAAAAGAGGTTGCTGGGACAGTGGTGAAAATGGTGGTGGCAAGTAGAGGGTAGGACACAGGTGTTAGGTGTCTGTGCTGCCTGTGGTGCTGCCACTGCAGCCACCTGTGGAGGTATGGTGGTCAGTCTACCTCCCTGAACTGATGGTCAGAATGTTTTTAGCGGCAATATATTAAAAACATACATACATATAAACACACGCACACACACACACACACACACACACACACACACACACACACACACACACACACACACACACACACACACACATATATGGGTCTACTTTGTTTCATTGAATCTCATTTCACTGAATTTTATTTCACCCCGACCACTTCGGTGAAAACTCAAATTACTGAAAACTCATTTCACTGAATCTCATTTCACTGAACTGCATTTAGTATATATGGCACTGTGTAGAGTACTGTAAGGCAAGTAAAAGGTATATGCCCTTTTCCCCACTGTAGTGCAATCCTGGAGTTAGTATATATTGTTAGGAGGGGTGTCATTGGCACAGCCTCCCACATTGGGAGGTGTGGGGAGGCATAACCCCCCATTTAGTTTGATTACATATTGTCTTCTGGAGAGAGTTAGTCATTGGTGTTGCAGCTATGCATGTGTATTGTTTAAAATGTATTGTTTTGAAGTTTTTGTTAAAATACAATATAAAACAAACAAGGTGGAGGGCTACGAATATAGTTCCATATAGTACATAGAAAAAAAATAATGTAGATTCTTTTTTATATAATGTTGATCATAGTATAGTAATAATGCTTAGACGGGTCATCACTTTTCACAATATTTGGTGGGCTAGATATTATGCTACTCTCCTAGATGTGGTTTGGATGTAGGAGTAAGTCAGGACAAAATGTTAGTAAGTAAGAGGGTTGAGACAGTAAGTAAGAGAGGTGAGACATAAGTAAGAGGGGTGAGATGTAAGTAAGAGGGGTGAGATAAGTAAGAGGGGTGAGATGTAAGTAAGAGGGGTGAGACATAAGTAAGAGGGGTGAGATGTAAGTAAGAGGGGTGAGACATAAGTAAGAGGGGTGAGATGTAAGTAAGAGGGGTGAGACATAAGTAAGAGGGGTGAGATGTAAGTAAGAGGGGTGAGACATAAGTAAGAGGGGTGAGACATAAGTAAGAGGGGTGAGATGTAAGTAAGAGGGGTGAGACGTAAGTAAGAGGGGTGAGATGTAAGTAAGAGGGGTGAGACAGTATAATAGCTGAGATGCTGCTGCTAGTTTAGTTGTTACTAAGCAGTAGATTTGAAGCAGCATCACTGCGTACTGAGGAAAAATTAGTGGGAAAAGTAAGGCAGACATGATTAGTAAACATTATGTCTAGAGGGTAAAAATTGGGCAGCCAGGGTGGTGCAGTGGTTAGCATTGCCGCCTCACAGCAAGAGGTTCTCCGGTTCAATTCTCGGCTGGGGTGCCTTCTGTGCGGAGTCTGCATGTCCTCCCTGTGGTCGTATGGGTATCCTCGGGGTGCTCCGGTTTCCTCCCACATCCCAAAGACATGTAGGTGGATTGGACACTCTATATTGGCCCTAGGTGTGAGTGTGTGCATGTGTGTGCCTTCTGTGGAAGGTTGGGTGCCCGGCTGGCAACTTGACACCGTAAAACTCCACTGCCAATCATGAGCGGACAGGTGATCTGCTGTGGTGACCCCTAACCAGGAAAAGCCGAAAGAAGAAGAAGATGTCTAGAGGGTAAAACTGAGTCAGTGTTTCTGGTTGGTTAGATGGGTAGAAAATCTGGATTAGTGGATCTAAATAAAAAAACAGATGGATTAGTACTGAGGATGGTGAAGGAAAGAGGCATATAAGTGTTAAGATGGGAACAGGTTGTTAAGTGATTGTTTGTCCTGGGGAGTCACAGGAGCATAGCCAGGTATTCATAATGTGTGCCTTGAGGAGCTTTTTAAATTGTGTGGTGGAGGTATTGGAGGTCAGGTGGCTAGGTAGGGTATTCCATGCCTTTGAAATAGAGCAGCTGAAGAGAGATTTCCCAGCTTCATTATTATGTTTGATAACATCTCAGTGGTTCTTGGTACTAAATCTTAAGGTTCTTGTCTAGAATGATGTGTAATTAGGTTCTGGAGCATACCTCTCACCTGTCCAGCATTTTGCCTCATATTCTTAGCCTGTTCCTCATACAATTTGTGTTTTTCTTGCAAAGCATTGACAACTGAAGTCACTAAATAAGGCCATATATTTGTGTTTCACACTTGTTTCACACTTCATATCCATCAGAAAATACATCATAACACAAATCCAAGTATTCTAGCAACTTTCTAACTTTATAAGAGAAATATTTAAAATCTGTCCCTATTTATGGGCCTTTGTCCCCAGTTATTTTAGGCTTTGCCCAGATTTTTTGCACTAAGAGTTTGAGAGGTATGTTCTGGAGTGCTGGGGTTTTAGCTGGGAAGTACTATAGTTTGTGTGCCAAATATATATATATATATATATATATATATATATATATGTATGGATCTAAGACTAATTACCGATGACACGTTTCAACAACACTGAAACGGCTGAGCATACTTTTGCGAAAGTCTGCTAAAAAAAAACAAGATGTAAAAAAAAAAGATAACGGTAATCACGTTTATGCACAACCCCACCGACTTTTATATTCTCACTCCGAGATCACACTATAATGGAGAAAAGGGAATATTCCCTTATCCCCACTGTGCCACGATCTCAACAAAAGCCATTTTCTCATGGTTTATTTTTTTAGCTCAGTTTCGCGAAAGTGTGCTCGCCCATTTCAGTTTCGTTGAAACGTGTAGGCGATCATTAGTTTGTGTCTGCAGACACAAAGTAATGGATCTGTACAGTGTAGGCGATCATTAGTCCTAGACCCATATACATATATATATATATATATATATATATATATATATATATACATATATATATAAGGTCTATGTTATATATTCAAACTTCCAAAATGTCGAATACCATATGTTGGAGACCATATGGTCGATATTTGAAAGTTCAAATATATAATAAAAAAGAAAGAAAGAAAAACATACCTTAACGGTGTGAGCAGGGGGAAAAGCCCCCCTGCACTCCCCATGGGGGCTTGCACCCCCACACCCCCCTACTTAAATATTCCAACTCCGAGACCGCACTTCAGTGCAAAAAATGGAAATTCTCCCATTCTGCACGGTACGGCGCCGTTAAAGTCAACCTTTGAACACTTGCAATGTCGATCATATGGTCTCGACCATATGACATTCGACATTGCAAGCGTTCATTTATTTGACATAGACCCTATGCATATATATATATATATATATATATATATATATATATATATATATATATATATATATATAGATATAGATATATAGATATAGATATATCCATATATAGATATATAGATATATATGAGGGGAAACAAAAAAGAGAAATTTAGATTGATGGCATTTCACATTACTTAATTATTTCAGTACAAAAACAATATAACAAATACATAAGCACACCTTAGTGACATCCAGATATGATGGAAAGAGATGAATGTGTTATAAAATCAATCAGTCATTTACAATAGTATGGTATGACAAATAGAATCATGTATTTCACTGTGCAATATCAGTCATCTGCTTTCTAAGGTAATAACTGTATTTGCCAAAATCTAATTATTAGTATCATACAGTACTGTAGTTAATATCTTCCAAATGGTGTACATGTTGTCTAAAGCAAGCACCAAGAGCTATTGGAACAGGCACGTAAACGTGATATCAAACTTAATGTATGCCTGCTCAAGGTGATATAGAGTGATGGACTGAAGATATTCCTCGGCCTTGCATTCAGAGCTGATGCATACTTACTCCTTGCCTCTCATTGGTGAGTTAGTCTCTACTGATGTGCCTCAGGGTTTTCTGCTATCTCTTCTTCTGCTGTATAGTACAGAAATGAAAAAAATAAATAAATACACAAAAGCATAATGAATAACTGTATCTGCTAGGTAATTAATGCCACAGGGGTGTGTGCAATTTTTAATTCATCCTCACACTGGCACAGGAGGTCTCACTTGTGCCTTTTCATGTCACTGTAGTGATGGCATCATTCCTTCTCAGTGCATGAGATGCCAGTTGCGCTGGAGACAGTCTTAGCCAAGCTATTCCAAGCCTCAGCCTTATACTGAGACCTAATATATTCCCCCTGCAGCAGCCTCCAGCTGTTACACTTAATGAGTGGCACAAAAATCCTGGACTCCTCAACATCCCTGCTTTGTTCTCTTAGTTGAACACCATCCCTATCATCGCCAGCCATGTCTGCAGCAGTCAAGCTAGAAATTTGGCTCTGAATTGGTGTCCATTTCAGATCTCATGTGTAATAGTTTGTGCACAAAGATGCACAGCCTTACCAACTGCATTTCCACAATTGAAATTACAGCAATGGTCTGCCAGACACATTGGCACTGATTAAATAAAATGCACAGAAGCTGTGAAAAATGGCAGTGATATTTGGCCATGTGTGGTGCTGAAACTATTGATACATGTTCCAGTGTTAAACATTGAAATGTCTCATGGTGTCTGTTTTAATCATTGCCGGTTGTAGAACAAATGGTATAACTTATGATATACTGGCTTGTTGGGAGTTGCACACTGGCAAGACTGAGTAGTACCAAGTGGGAATCAAACCCAAGAGAAAAAAAAAAGGCTACAATGACTAGTATTGCTTTTTAACGGTCAGGGCCACACAAGAACTTACTTTTTCATGTGGTAATTAGAGGTATAGTAATGTAGCAAGGACTTGAGATATATGTCTGAGATGCCTGCATGTTTATGACTTTAATTAGCCATGGCACTGCAATTCTGTGTAATAGACAGTATTTGTATTTGCAAATTCATTTCAGATGCATGTAGTTGCATGTCTTGAGTAATACATGTTGGGTTATGTTATATGCATACTTCACAAGACATACTGTCCTAAACTAATCCTTTTGATATGCGATAACTCATGCTAATTATAAAAAATACTGAGCACATTGTATCTATACAAGTGCATTCTAAATTAAATATCATCTGTCACATTTACCATAATTTACGCATATTATATTGGGCTTCTGTAACAAGCATTGCTGATATATCTGTTACAATAATCATAGTTATGATACTCATTTATATTTAGTGTTACATTCCTAATCAAAATGAGAATCTGCTGCGTCTCAAGCCATCCGCTGCTACAAGAATGAAAATAATTATCATTCTGTACGTCTGCTGATAATTCTTACTGTATTTCATACGAATCCTGTATTAATTGTCACATTCCTCACACTTTAGTTCAGTTCTGCTGATAATTCTTACTGTATTTCATAAGAATCCTGTATTAATTGTCACATTCCTCACACTTTAGTTCATTTCTGCTGATAATTCTTACCGTATTTCATAAGAATCCTGTATTAATTGTCACATTCCTCACACTTTAGTACAGTTCTGTTGATAAGTCTTACCGTATTTCATAAGAATCCTGTATTGTCACAGTCCTCACACTTTAGTACAGTTCTGCTGATAATTCTTACTGTATTTCATAAGAATCCTGTATTAATTGTCACATTCCTCACACTTTAGTACAGTTCTGCTGATAATTCTTACTGTATTTCATAAGAATCCTGTAGTAATTGTCACATTCCTCACACTTTAGTACAGTTCTGCTGATAATTCTTACTGTATTTCATAAGAATCCTGTATTAATTGTCACATTCCTCACACTTTAGTTCATTTCTGCTGATAATTCTTACCGTATTTCATAAGAATCCTGTATTAATTGTCACATTCCTCACACTTTAGTACAGTTCTGTTGATAAGTCTTACCGTATTTCATAAGAATCCTGTATTGTCACAGTCCTCACACTTTAGTACAGTTCTGCTGATAATTCTTACTGTATTTCATAAGAATCCTGTATTAATTGTCACATTCCTCACACTTTAGTACAGTTCTGCTGATAATTCTTACTGTATTTCATAAGAATCCTGTAGTAATTGTCACATTCCTCACACTTTAGTACAGTTCTGCTGATAATTCTTACTGTATTTCATAAGAATCCTGTAGTAATTGTCACATTCCTCACACTTTAGTACAGTTCTGCTGATAATTCTTACTGCATTTCATAAGAATCCTGTATTAATTGTCACATTCCTCACACTTTAGTACAGTTCTGCTGATAATTCTTACTGCATTTCATAAGAATCCTGTATTAATTGTCACATTCCTCACACTTTAGTACAGTTCTGCTGATAATTCTTACTGCATTTCATAAGAATCCTGTATTAATTGTCACATTCCTCACACTTTAGTACAGTTTTGCTGATAATTCTTACTGCATTTCATAAGAATCCTGTATTAATTGCCACATTCCTCACACTTTAGTACAGTTCTGCTGATAATTCTTACTATATTTCATAAGAATGCTGTATTAATTGTCACATTTCTCACACTTTAGTACAGTTTCAAAGCTGAATTGTTTCCACTGCTGCTGTAGAACTTAATTGCACTGCATCTGCTGGATTCAGAACAATTGTATCTACATTTTGTGATTTCCCTGCACTTGAGCTCTAAAACCAGCATGTTTACATTAAGAAGGTTTTTTGACAACACTCTTATGGCAGAAGTGTGCTGTGAAGAAGGCCTTTGGCTGAGCAAGTTTGTTGATGACTGCAAGCTGGGAGCAATCATTGACTACCCAAATTATGTTGATATCCTAGAGAAAGGTCTGACACAGACTAATGATTGGTGTCACAGCCAAGGCCTCAAACTAAATTTGAAAAAGTGCATAATAATACTCTTTGGGAAATCAAATACCCCTGCAAATTACAACATTGATAGCACCCCCAAGAGTGGGCTCAGTGGTGAGAGATCTGGGTACTCAGATAGATAGTAATCTGAACTTTGATCACCATCTGCACATGGTGATGAGGAAATCCTTCTATGTGTTTCAGCTTATAAGTAATGGTATGGCATCCGGATCTAAGAATTTCATAGTACCACTGTACTCAGCCCTCATCAGACCAATAATCAGGTACAATGCACCCTTTGGCATGTATCTCACCAGGCACCTGCAACACCTGGAGCATACTCAGAGGTTTCTCACCAAAAAACTACAGGGTATAACCAACATGTTATATGTGGCCAATTAAAAGCCCTATCACTCTATTAATTTTCCTACCGATTACTGTGGAGTGATTTGTGTCTGAACTACAAGTCAGTCTCTGACCGAGCCCTGATGGAAATGTTTCATATTTGCAAAACTAACTGCACCAGGGTTACCCCCTCCAAAGATCTAAACCTGATCTCTGATATGAATGGATCATGCTGGAGAGACAGATATGTGTCAGAGAGATTGCCCCTCTTCTGGAATAGCCTTCCTATTCATATGAAGCAGAACCATTCCTTGACCATCTTCATGTGCAATCTGGACCAATGGATGAGAAATTGCAAATTCACTCTGGGGGTAGTGCCCATGTCTCTGGACAGAGAGAGTCTGTAAAAATCGTCAAAACCCCACTTGCTGACTCATGTTATCTTTCTACTAGGCATAGAAAATTGGGTAAAATATGAATAAAACTGCCTAGTTTTGTAATGGCTCTTGAGCCATTAACCTAGTAATTTCCTCTGAAATTATGATCCTCGAATAAAATACCTTAGGGAAGCCAAGAACAAATGGATGACCAGGTAGGCTGCCTTAATAAAGATACGGTGGGATGTCGGTGAAGAAGATGGGCTACCGGTAAAGCCTTGAGAAAGGCTGTGCGTACCCAAGCGCTTATGGTCGAAGGCTGAGTAAAGCCTTTAGAAAGACTTTGTATACAGGTCGTAGTTCCGGCTGGTCCGGTCGCCTGGTGAGAAGAACCGCTAGTGCGGCAGCTAGAAATCAAAGATGAAACACACAGAAAAAAACAGGCAAAACAATGTAAATGTGGCTCGGCTAAGGAGCTCTGCTCGCCGTGGTGGCAACAAATCAACGTAGTCGAAGTTCAGATTCTAGAAGGTCGTACTTTACTGAAGTAAAAAGTAAAAAGACTGGTAGCCCAGCTTCTTCACCGACATCCCACCGTACCTTTATTAAGGCAGCCTACCTGGTCATCCATTTGTTCTTGGCTTCACTAGGGTATTTTATTCATGGACATTTTTCCTCCTCTGCATAGGAGCTTAAATACCCAGGTCCCAAAGACAATCATTTCCTGCTGAACTTATGATCCTATGAATCTGACCTCTCATCATACTATCTGTACCTTTCAACACCTGCCCTCTCCCCATCCATAGGGTGAACTTGCATCTTTTTCTTTTTTTTCCTAGCGTAGTACACTCTACTTGTAATACTTTTGTATATACTGATTGTCACATTTAATTGTCATTTTTTTATATCATCTTTATTTTTATATCACTGGTGTCTCCTCATGATTTATTGTATCCTACGTATTCTGCTATCAAACTGTATGTATATATCTGTTTTTTTTTTTTTATTACATTTGTACTAGTACTTTATTTGATGTTATTTAACTCTCTAGAGCTTTTGTCCCTGGGTCTTCACTGAAAATGGGTATTTATGACCCAGTTGGACTTTCCTGGTAAATAAATGTCCATAAATAAATGCATCTATCAGTCTGTTGAGGGGTCTTTCCATGTTTATTTATTTATTTATTTATTTTACATTTGTTTACATGTGTAAAATAAGTTAGTATTACATGTCAATGGCAGAAAATAGTGTCTAACCGAAGGCTGCCTTTAAAGGTATATAGAATATTACTCAAATGCTTGCATAGGATATTAACCTTATCTTCTAACGAGGTCTTGCCTTTGACTTTCTATTGTTTAACATACATTTATTTAATTATACTAATACACAACAGATCTCTAAAATATCCTAAATCATTATTTATTTCTTTATTTTACATTTGTTTACTGGGATAGTGCGACTAGCTGCAAGCCCATTTTCAGCAGAGGACCGGAGAGAAAAGCTCCAGAGGTATGCATAACATAAACATATACATTTATATCACAAGTACATGAAAAATACATTTACATGGCATGTATCACTAGAACAAAAATATATACCAAGTTAATGTGGCAAGGCATGAAAAATACCTTTACATATCATGTATAACTAGAACAAAAACATAAACTAACTTAATGTTGTAAGCCCAGTTTACAAAGTATGCTATATCATCTTGTGATATTTACAACAGAAATCTTGATAGATACTTTTGAGGATGTTAGTTACTGGTAAAAGGTTTAGTTCTGCTAGTTTTATTAGTGTAGATAAAAAAGGGATGAAATAAAAGATTTGAGGTGGGGATATGTGTTTACATATGTTAGTTCTGTTAGTGTAATTGAGACAGGGGAGAAGAGAAGATTTGAGGTATGAGAATAACTTGGTATAATGGTAGGGGTTCTCATTTGGTAAGTGTTCCTATAAGGAAGACATGCAGGGAAGGCAGGGTGCCATTAACCTGGGCTAGTGCAGGAGCAGGTCCACTTGCTATAGAGGTGGTCTTTTAGTTGTTTTTTGAATTGGGTTGGGTTTGTAATGTTTAGAATATGCTGGGGAATTGTGTTCCAGATTTTGGAAATATAGTAGGAGTAACAGCTTTGTTGTTGTTTTTGTGTGGATCAGAGTTGTCGAGTGTTGGTATATGTTTGGAGTATTTGCTGCAAGGCTGGGGTTCTGTCTGGTTGGAACACGAGGTGATGGGAGACAATGAACTGGGTGTAGGTTAAACGTTGAGAGTGTTCTAACCATTTTAAGTGCTGTAGTGAGAAGCAGTGGTGGAATCTGTGTGTGGAGTTTGTGGCAAACTTATCTATTTTGTTGTAGCAGGATTCCAGTTTGGTAAGGTTGGTTTTGCTAAGGTTGGTTAGAATGGGAGAGGCGTAGAGTAGATAGGAGGTGAGTTTGGGAGATGTCTAGTCTAGATTGGTTAGTAAGGAATGGTTTAATGTGGTAGAGAGACACTAGCTTGATGTGTGTGTTTTTTAATAGCTTGAGAAAGGTCTAGGTCACATTTCAGTTTGTTATATATTATACTCAAGACCCAAAATTCCCATCCAGCAGGTGCCCTTATATTGTAAATGTCATCAGTTTCTGACTCAAGTGCCCACAATATATTTGAATAACAGGGTACTCCCAGATCATATGAATCATAATCATATGATTTCCTCCATACTTCCAACAGTTCCCATCTGATTTCCCCTTTAATCTCCAAAATTGACATTGTGTTAAATACCAGTGGTAAATAATTCTCAGTTCTTGGTAACAAGACTGGCATCTTAGGATATCTAAGGGCATACAGGCCAACTCCCATTGTCCATCTGTGAGGTCTATCTTCTCCTGCTTCCTCCATCTATTTCTTGTTAAGCACTTTAACACTTCTGTCTTATCACCTAGAACATCCTTACATATCAAGCCCACCCTCCCAGAAGTGATGCTTTTTCAGCCAGGTAGTTATGTCTTTCTCATAGCTGTGTCAGTTGGTGATACATAAAACTGTCTTGGTCTTGTAAATTAAAGGCTGTTTTAATACATGCAATGTTTTGAAGACTTCTACTTGATTTCTCATTCACTACCTGCAACCAGTTTAAGACTCCTTTGTTTACCCAATGTGTCTTGTGTGTTTCACCCATTTGTCCTCTTATTACCAGATGGTACCATATACAGTCAAAGGCCCTCTGCCACATGCAAGGTCACTTTTTCTGTAAAAAGTTGCTTTGACCATTCAAAAGGTAATTGAGATTGACTCATATGAGCTATGCTCCCAGCTTGTGGGGGAGAGGAGAAGATTTACCACTGCTTCAGTCTGATAATCAGGTTTAGTTGAGAGACCATTACACAACTCATGTGGCCATTCAGTCATTCTTTCCCATTAGGGTCCACTGAGTAAGCATTTGCTGCTGCAAAATCCCATAGATGAAGATTATAAAAGTTATGAAATGGAAACCATATATCATCTTCTCTCGATAATATATGTCTCTGTTCAGAGAGTACTCCATTTACAGTTTTTCTAGGCTTTATCTGCTTAAGTGTCTACCAAAACTGGTCTCCTCTCTGAAGCTCAGCTTCTGCTTATGATATTACTACAATTATGATTTCTGTGTGCAGTTCAACTTCCTGGTCTAAGTGTTTTGTGTGCCTTTCCCCCTTTTCATATTATTTCCTCCTGGAGGTTATACAGCTCTTTAAATGTTAGTGTTAGTGATCTATCCTTAGCTCTTCTTCTGAGACCTTCCATCTCCATGATATCCCCTCTCAGGGCTCTTTCCCATCCTTCCCACCATACCTGATTGTTGTAGTGTCCCTGGGGTTTTGTGCCTCTGCACTTTCTTGTAACTGGTGATCATGGTAGCACTTTATCCTTTTTAGAGTTCCGTCTGAAGTGAGCCCATCTCCAATAGGTGTTTCATGTAGAGTCACTATCAATCTGGATCATTAAAGAAAGAGGAGCATGATCTGAGAGCCTATCTCACGTATTAAGGGTGACTGAACTTTCTGTCTGAAATAATTTTGTATACAAATATGATCATTTCTACTCCACTGTTGAGTAAGACTTCTAGAGAAAGTTAGTTTAACTATTCCCAGGTGGGATCCCCTCCATATATCTATCCATTCATAAAGATTACATCCAATCTTTATGCCATACCTGATAATGATTAGTGACTTTCTTTCTTACCATGAGGCCTGTTTACACTGTTATTAGGTGTTAGGTTGAAGTCCCCCAACAGTATACCAAACTTTGAGGAAGATGACACCCTGGTCCAGTGCCCTAGTAGGTTATTGGGTGCATATAGATTCCCTATGAGCCATTCTTTTTTGTCGCTCTAACGTTCCAAAATTAACCATCTACCAGTTCCGCTCATTTAAATATTGCAGGTACGGATGTCTAATGACTCATGAAAAGTAAGGAGGACCACCCCTCTTACCCATCTCCCACCCCCAATTCCACTCCTTTAAACATTGCAGGCATGGATGTCTAATGACTCATGAAAAGTAAGGAGGACAACCCTCTTACCCATCTCCCACCCCCAATTCCACTCCTTTAAACATTGCAGGCATGGATGTCTAATGACTCATGAAAAGTAAGGAGGACAACCCTCTTACCCATCTCCCACCCCCAATTCCACTCCTTTAAACATTGCAGGCATGGATGTCTAATGACTTATGAAATGTAAGGAGGACAACCCTCTTACCCATCACCCATCCCCCCAGTATAATGGTCCACATAACCTGCGGGTAAAACTTAGAAGCAAATTCATTAACTTCTCATACCTTACGTTTAGCTTCCTGCTGGCAAACAAGCTGTGCTCCCCTATTTTCTGATACTCTACTGGATTTTTTCACAAAGAATAAGGTGGAAACTACCCCCAGATAAAACCTTAACCCCTTGCATGGGTGCCTTTGCTGTCACACATGGAACTACCTCATTGCTCCATGTTAACTATACATTTATTTATTTTTATTTATTTATTTTATTTTACATTTGTTGACCGGGCTAGTCCAGCTGGATAATTTCCATTTTCAGTGGAGGCCCGGGGAGAAAAGCTCCTCAGATTAAAACAAGGCTATAGAAATTAAACAATTACAATAAATGCCTGAGACACAGACAGTGAGCAACAATGGATATATATTAGTTTAGATCAAGTAATAAAAAACACATAGTGCTATCTACGTATTGAGAAAGGCATTAATTCTTTACAGTACAATTATGTTAGGATGGGGTAATTACATATTTTAAAATGTATGTACATACTTATAAAAGACAATGTTTGTCCCTCTTTTTTTTTGAGAACAGTCGTAACAGTACAGTCATTGAGTCATTCGTGACCACAGAGAAAGATTGCAGTTTTGACATAAGGAATTATGATAGTAGAATGAAGATAGTAGATTAGTCTGGATTGGTACAAGAGCAGAGCCAGAAGTTGTTCAGATGTAAAAGAAGTTGTTTTTTAAAAAGATGAAAGGAGCCAAGAGAGGTAATGTGTGAGGGGAGGTTATTCCATATTTTGCCTACTGAGTTGGAGAAGAGGCAGTTACCTGCAGAATTTGTAATTCTAGTTGTGTTGATTTGTAGCTTTTCATGGAGCTTAGCTGTTTCAAGTTATTATAGGGGGTCAAGAGGTTACTAAGAGCAGGTGTCTTTGAAGGTTGATATAGAATATTATGTGTTATTAAGAGTTGTTGATAGATAAGTTTATTAGGAAGTTCCAACCAGTGTAAGTGTTTTAAGTTTATACAGTGGTGAGTTCTATACTGGGATGCTGTGGCAAAACGAGCTATATTGTGGTAGGATGTAGTCAGTTTCCTAAGGTTGCTTTTAGAGAGGTTAGTGTAAATAGAGGAAGCATACAGTAGGGTAGAGATAAGATGTGATTGTGCTAAGGTGGTCCGTGCTTCAGGTGTAAGGAAGGGTTTAATTCTATACAGTGACCCAATCTTTTTATTAACTGCTTTTATAGTGTTATTGATGTGATAATCATAGCTAAGATGATTATCAATAGTAACACCAAGCAGTTTGGTAGTAGAGTCGGGGGAGATGAGGGAATTATCACTTGCAGTAATAGTAAAGTTTAGTTGAGAAGATTTGTGGGTAGGTGAGAATAGTAATAGTTTTGTTTTCTTAGGGTTGAGGAGAAGACATCTTTTGAGAACCACTGTTCGGTAGAAAAGGTAGATTGTGTCAGTGACTGGAGTTCAGATTGAGTGGAAGCTGTGCAAATAATGGTGGAATCATCTGCATATTGTATACAGGTAGTGTTTTGGATAGATGATTGGAGATCATTAATAAAGATAGAGAATAAGAGTGGGCCTAGTATAGATCCTTGAGGTACTCCTAAAGAGATAGGTAGTAGAGCAGATAGAGAATTTTTCCATAGTACTGCTTGTTGTCGGTTTTCAAGATAGGATGAGAACCAGGTTAAGGAAGAGAAATCCAAGGCAAGGGATTTTAATATATGTAGAAGAAGTGTATGGTTGACCATGTCAAGGCTTTTGACAGGTCTAGGAAAAGAGAAGAGGTTAGTTTGTTGTTGTTACGGTTACAGTTGATGGTGTTGGTAAAAGAAAGTAGTGCAGTGGTAGTACTATGTGAAGGTCTAAATCCATGTTGAGTGTTAGCTAGTAGGTTGTTATGAAGGAGATGGTTAAGTAGTTGTTTATGTATACATTTTTCCATGATTTTAGCTAGTGGAGATAATAGCGCTATAGGGCAAAGTTAGAAAGGTCAGTGGATTTACCTCCTTTGTGTAAGGGTATGATATGTGATATCTTCCAGATTGTTGGAAAAGTACTTTCTTTTATGGATCTGTTTATTAGGATAGAAACAGGGTAGGCAATAGATTTAGCTGCTACTTGAAGGAATTCAGCAGGAAGTTTATCTGCTGAGGGGTAGTGGGTTTAAGTTTTGTAAAAGAGATTGTATGTAGGAGGTAGGTATGGGTTGAAGTTGAAGGGGAAGAAGGGAATTGTTGATGTTACATAAGAGCAGTTGGGAAGCATCAGGAGATAGGTGGTTAGCTAGACTTTGTATGGAAGTAGTAAAGAAGGTATTGAAGTTATTGGCTATTAAAGAGGGATTATCAGGGTCTAAATTCTGTGGGTTGGGTGTAACTACTTTGCCTGGGGTAAGTAGATTATTGATAGTAGACCAGAACTGTTTTGGTTCTTTTTTGGTTCTTTTTTGGCTCTACATGCTGAGCTGACCTTCCCAGTGGGATATCCAGAGCTCTAACAGGTTGGTAAAATTACCTTTGATGCTATAGAGGCATCTATGTCTGACAAAGCTCACTTGGTAGCTGTTGGAAAAAAAGGGATATCCTTAGAAGAAAGAGATAGACCTCCAAAATACCTCCTCTACAGTTCTGACTAAATGACTTTGCAATAAAGAACATACATGGCAATCTTATTATCATAATTCCAAAGTCAAAATTCATATGAGTATGTTAATTTTACATAGAATATTTTTCATCTTCATCTTAATTTGAACTTAAACATTGTAAACATTTTTATGAAACTATATGTGACAGTCCATAAAAGTGTGTAACAGCATCACTTAAGGTGGAGAGTCTAGACCCATGTGGCCTGTTCATAATAAATAAATGAATGAGTAATCAATAATGAGTTAGATTAGACCAATGTAACATGTGGTATTAAAACAATACAAGATCCACCAACATTTTACCTAAGGACACGTACCTTTTCATTGAACATATCACCAGGTGAGATACTGAGAGCAGTTCCTTTCCACATATATAGGAAATGGCAACAGAGTCAAGGTTGTAAAATAAAGTTATTAACAGAGAGGGGAAGAATAGAATGTTATAAGATGCACCATCTTCATTAGGGGTACATGCAGGAGAAGTACAGGAGGGGGGGCACCTATGATTCAAAACAGAAGGAGACTTAAAAGGTAGCATTTACTAACATAAAATGAAATAAGGAATCCTCAGCCTCATGATGGGATCCAGGTCTTTTACTACACCTGAAGGAATAGACAAAACAAGGCCCTTAACTACACCTGAAGGAATAGAGAAAACAAGGCCCCTAACTACACCTGAAGAAATAGAGAAAACAAAGTCCTTAACTACACCTGAAGGAAGAGAGAAAACAAGGCCCCCAACTACACTTGAAGGAATAGAGAAAACAAGGTCCTGAACTTCACCTGAAGCAATAGAGAAAACTAGGCCCCTAACTACACCTGAAGGAATAGAGAAACAGTGTCCTTAGCTACACCTGATAGAAAAGAGAAAACAAGGCCCTGAACTACACCTGAAGGAACAGACAAAACAAGGTCCTTGACTACACCTGAATGAATAGAAAAAACAAGGTCCTTAAGTACACCCGAAGGAATAGAGAAAACAAGGTCCTTAACTACACCTGAAGGAAGAGAGAAAACTAGGCCCCTAACTACACCTGAAGGAATAGAGAAACAGTGTCCTTAACTACACCTGATAGAACAGAGAAAACAAGGCCCTGAACTACACCTGAAGGAACAGACAAAACAAGGTCCTTGACTACACCTGAATGAATAGAGAAAACAAGGTCCTTAAGTACACCTGAAGGAATAGAGAAAACAAGGTCCTTAGCTACACCTGATAGAACAGAGAAAGCAAGGTTATTTACTACACCTGAAGGAACAGAGAAAAAAGATCCTTAGCTAGGAATACAGAAAACAAGGTCCTTAAGTACACCTGAAGGAATAGAGAAAACACATTAGTTCTGCTGACTGCATAACAGCAGTAATGATTAATGACTGGCATTTGCTGATCTTCCCAGTATGCCTCACTGTATCAACTACCCACCTGCTAAAAAGTAAGAAACATCATTAGTACATTAAATTCTACATAAAAACATATGTGACTTAACTACAAGAGTTAACGTATTTGTTTTAACACCAGAATAGCAGAACAGGAGTCAGAACTGCAAAATGCACTGTTTTATGATGTCTTTCACTTCCGAACATGGGCAGGTTCTAAACAGCAAGGCTCTTTCAATCTCTTGACAGATTGTAGATGGTTAAAATCTGGATAAATATGGCAGTTATGAGCTCTTCTGTAGCTATGTTCATTCATCTGCAATGCTTCTATTCAACATTTTCAAATCTTTGACTGTTCAACATTTCCTAGGCGGAAAGGCTGGAGAAGATATCCAACCAGGCTCTGGCACTAGTAGACTTGTGTTTGCCTAGTGAAAGTCTTGGACCTGTCTTACCCTGCTGATTCTTCCTTTCTATGGGGCACATTGCTTATTTTACAATACATCAAGCTTTCCTAGGGAGGATTTCCTGCTGTTATTCCTCACTAGAGCTTGTTTATTTTGGCTGATTGAATTGGTCGGTGTCAATACGTCTCTCTCCTCAGATAATTAAGGTATCTGATTCTCTTGCTGCTTCAAATTAATGAGGATGTTACTGCTGTTGGTTCTACATGGTGCCAGCATCATTTATAGCTTTCACAAAGGGGAAGTTCGCTCTCTGTGGGAAGCATGTTTTCTGTGAGGACCATGACAATGGTTTACGGAGCTTAGACTTTGATGTTTTTTCCATGACAACTCCAGATCCATCTCTTTATCTGTCCAGTGCCCCTCTTGATTTCCTTCTGTGGCAGATGTTATCTGAGATTTCAGCCCCTGAAGAAAGCTGTCCTCCTCTTGCTGAGAGTGTAGTGTGGACATGCTGCCATTTTTCACACTTGACGGATGGCTGTCTGCAGTATCAGCACTAACTCAAATACCTTTTATTTTATTTCCACCAATGCCAGCCATAGGTGATATAGACAATGCCAACAGTGTATTATGAATTGCAAATTATTAACACGCCATTTTACTCTTCTTGTGCTGTTGCTCTGTGACATTACCCAATCCCTTGTCCTAGGTGGCATTACCCACTCCCGTGTCCTAGGTAGCATTACACAGTCCCTTGTCCTAGCTGATTGGAAAGTGATAAGGACTTGTTGAGGTGAGTTCCCATCTTTTCCTCCCCTTGACGAGCAAACCTGGGGTATCTCTTCAACTGCTAGATTTGAAAAAGGTAGGCAGAGTTGTGTGTTGCTTGCAGTACAGGAGAAGCCTCTGACTCTTGTACTACATCTGTGACTCCAGTTTCCATCATCCAGCTTCTCTTGAGGTGCAGTACAATCTTCCTACAAGTGTTGAACAGACTGGGCTGAGTCCTTCAACATTGTCTGCAGTGATTTTGATGCCTGTTTAAACTGCTCCGCTTCAGTCTTTGGGTGCACTACTCTTGACTGTTGTCTGGACACTGACACATGGCAGGCTTCCATCTTAGAAACAACAAAGGATCAACAGACATTCATCCAAAAAGCTTTTTTACATCGCTCCAACAAGCCTACTGGGTCGCTGTCATTTTCCTGTAACATGCTATAAAATAGCAAAAGGCATTTGGACTGAAAGGAGCTGATTAACTGAGCATATATAAACCACACAGTTTCACAAACATTGGGGAGAAACGATGACCAAACTGAATCACTTCTTCACAAAAATAATACACAGTATCTGCAGTGATTTTCTGTAAGCAAGAACAATCAAGAGGATGCTTCTAGCATCAGATAATTGCGCTTGACAAGTTGAAACCTCATTAAATTTAGACTTGACCAAGAGTACATAAGCTGATTGAAGTACATCATTGCAAATATATCATGCAAAACAGAACTGCACAGTGTTGTTATATATAACATTTATTACAAAATTCTTCCACTAAACAAAAGTAAACCCTTGTATTATTTTTGTTATTAACAATAATAATGATGATTATAATAAATGATAAAATTATTGATATTATTACTGATTTTATATCATCATCATCCTCTTCCTGTTTATCTGCACATTAACTACTCATGCTGTGTGAGTAATACCTCCAGTAGTATCTCTCTTCTTATAGTCTATATATTAATGGTCATTACTACACCAGGGCTGCGATTGAGAATGCTCAGTGGTGATCAGCATACTAACACACACACACACACACACAGACACACACACACGCACACACACTCACACACATGCATACCTACATACTTACACACTTACACATATACATGTATGCACACAAGTATAAACATGTACACACTTACAAGCATATATACATACATACATATTTAACAGCTTACACACATGCATACATCCACACAAGTATACACATGTACATACATACATGCATACATACATACATACATGCATACATGTATACCTACATACCTACACACTTACACACACGCATTCATGCACACAAGCATACACCTGTACATATATACACACATACATACTCACTTACAAACACATGTATGCACACAAGTATACACGTACATACATACATACAAATCTACATACTTACCCACTTACATGCATGCATGCACTCAAGCATGCACATGTACATACGTACATATGTACGACATACTTACCCACTTACACACATGCATGCATGCATGTATACACATGTACATACATACATGTATACATACAAACATACATGCATACATGCATGCAAAAACAAATAAAGCATAAACGCAAGCAAACTCCACCCCCAACACAACCCAAATGGCACATAGCCCACAAACTCAGTGTGCCACTCAACCACAGCCTATAAGGCATAACAACGTACCCAACACTCTAGTCATAGGTGACTCTATAGTCAGGCACACTGATGTTCCACTCACTAGACTAAACAAGGAGAAAGTTACTGTCAGCTGCCTGTCAGGTGCCAGGATCCGCCACATAATGCATGCACTCAGGTCACTCCACAATAAGTACAAATATGACACTGTCATTGTCCATGTTGGTGTGAATGACCTGAGATGTACCTCCTTGGACTACATGAAAAGAGACATGGAGGAACTTTCCGATCCTGTATCCCAGGCAGGTATGACCCTAACCCTAAGTAGCATCCTGTCATCACCCAGAATGATACCACAGTACAAGGACAAAATGATTGACTTCAACAATTTGGCTAAGCTTCTGGTGTCATTCTAAGGGGATCCAGTATTTGTTTTCCTGGGATGACATGATCGACAGGCCATGATGATTTGCCAGAGATGGCCTGTGCCTGTTGCCCTTAGGATTCCGTTAACTGGCTAAGGCTCTTGACACCCCTATAGTGCCTTTTTTAGGCAAGGTTCAAATGACAAATTCACCACCGTAACAGGTAGTGCTACTCAATGCTAGAAGTCTAAACCTCAAAATGCACTCACTCAAAGCACTCCTTAAAATGGAGAACATTGACATCTGTGCAGTGACAGAGACCTGGTGCTCCAGAGAGCACCCCTGCATTACCAGGCTACAATTCATAAAACACCTTTTGGCCACCTAACCCAGAATGAAGCACTAAAGGCGGAGGCGTGTACATATTCATTAAGGATATCCACACCTCCAGGCTAGTTGCACAGCATAATGCATCCGAGATTATCCAAGTGCAACTAACTCTGGGCAAAACCGCAATCCAAATTGTAGCTTGCTACAGACCCCCCACCATGCCCCAGGATTCCCACTCCTCATTTCTTGATACACTGGAAAGTATTAGGGTACAACTCAACACCCTAATAATGGGCGATTTCAACTACCCCACCATTAACTGGGAAAACTACTCATGTACCAACTCTTTTGCTCAATGTTTTTTGAATTCATAAATTCCAGTGCCTTGGATCAACTTATTCTCATCCCCACCAGGGGCAGCAATATCCTAGACCTGGTCATTACCAACATGGGAAACCAGTGTTCCACACCAGAGGTCAATTCCTCATTGGTCAGATCCGACCAGAAGCTAATCAGCCTAGACATCCACATCCCACCCCCACCCCCAATTAGGGAAACTATCATAAAAAACTTCTCCAAAGCCAACTTCACACTTCTTAAGACAGAAGTGGCAAACTTCATGACACTCATGCAGACGGACAATAGAGGTATGACTGCTGAATCCTACACAAATGCACTTTATAAGCACTTACACGAGTGCATGGATCATGCTATCCTAACAGAACCAAGATGTTATCTTCCAAAAAAAAGGAAGCCAATCTGGTGGTCCTCTGCCATAAACAAACTCTACAACAGAAGAAAGAAACTGTTGCAAAAAAGAGTAAAATCCCATGACTGGAGAAACTCCCTGGTCAATCTCAGTAAGAAGCTGAGATCCCTCATAAAATCCTCCAAAGCTAGTTACGAAAACAAAATTGCCACTGACTCTAAAGACAACCACTAAGCATCCTATAGCTATGTCAAGAATCTCAATGGGAACACTCAGATCTGCTCTGAGTTATAGCACAATGGCACTAAATATACAGAACCAACTGATATTGCCAACATCCTAGCAGATAGGTTCATTGGTAACTTTAGCCCCCCTCTCACCCCCTAGAGGGCCCATCTCTATACCGGAAGAATGCAAAGTTCCTATAATCACGGCTGCACAGGTAAAAAACACACTCTCCAAAGCCAAGAACACAGCATCCATGGGACCTGACAATATCCCAGGCTGCGTTCTACATGAACTACAGAATGAACTGGCACCCTTCCTAAGTACTATGTTCAATCATAGCCTCACCTCAGGCTTTGTACCCACTGAATGGCGCACCATGACGGTTATCCCACTCCACAAAGGGGGAGCCATGATGGACCCCAGGAACTACTGCTCCATTAGCCTGATGAGCCTGGTCTGCAAGGCCATGGAACGTATCATCGTGGAACCCATAAACAAAGACATTGGTAATCTCCAAACTCTGGACCCTACACAGTTTGGATTTGTAAAAGGCAGATCATGTCTCCTAAACCTGATTGACTTCTTTGAAGCAGTCACCAAAGCCATAGATGAGGGTAAAATGGTTCACACAGCTTATCTAGATCTTGCCAAGTCTTTCGACACCATCCCCCACTCTGGAATTATAGATAAGCTCACTAAACTAGGTATAAATCCCTATGTCACAAGATGGGTTGCCAACTGGCTCACAGACAGAACCCACACTGTGAAAGTAGTGGATTCCAAATCCGACTTCAGACCAGTGACAAGTGGAGTACCACAGGGTTCAGTCCTGGGTCCTCTCCTGTTTGGTATCTACTTCTCTGAAGTGCAGGCTAACACAGAATATCTTTGGCTAACAAAGTTTGCAGATGACTGCAAACTAGGAGCCATAATCGAAACTCCTAACGATGTGGACAAACTACAAAAGGGCCTCACTGAGACAGATGCCTGGTGTCAAAGCCATGGCCTCAAGCTCAATGCCAAAAAGTGTATTGTCATCCCCTTTGGTAAAAACTCTGTACTCATGAACTACCACATAGCTGGTAGTCTACTTAATGCCAAAAATGTGATAAGAGACCTTGAGACACAGGTGGGCAATAGTCTCTCCTTTGATAATCACATTGCCATAGTGGTCAGTAAATCCTTCTACGTGGCTCATCACAAAAGGATTCTCATCCAAAAAAAAGAGGTCATTGTTCCCCTCTACTCGTCACTCATTAGACCCATTATAGAATACAATGCCCCTTTTGGTATGTACCTCACAAGACATCAACAACAACTGGAAAGACCACAGAAATATCTCACAAAGAGGATTACTGGCCTCAAACAGATGCCCTACGCAGACCGTCTCAAAAAACTACAGCTTTACTCCATCGCATATCGCCTACTCAGGGGTGATCTCTGCCTAACATACAAAGCTATGTCAAACCCAGAGCTGTTGGACATGCTCCACTTAAAGAAATCCCAATCCCTCTGAGCTACATGCTCTAGGGACCTAAACCTTGTCACCACAATAAACAGAACATGCTGGAGGGATAGATTCCTGTCCCAGAGACTTCCCATACTCTGGTACAGACTACGTATCTATGTCAAACAGAGCTCCTCATTAGCTCTCTTCAAGAAAAAATTTGATGATTGGATGGGAAATGGGAAATTCACCCCAGGGATCACTTCTGTGGCTCTGCTCAACAGGGGCACAGGAAAATAATTTTCTTGGGTGGCGAAAGCCAAGGTACATTTTTTGGCTAGGCTTATATAGGCCCTAGGACCAATAGCCTAGTACCTACCTATGAACCTATGAACCTAAATATAAAAATCATGCATCTGATTTTTTTTTGTTTGTCCTAGCATTCTTTGTATGCATATTTTGAACAAAAACTATATATTTTTTTAAATGCAAGTGGTATATACCTATTTTAGGCACCTAGAAATAAGTATTCATTTTGACTAGCATAAATGACTTCTTGCTAAATGTCTAGACTACATATTGACAATGTCTTCACATTATACATGCACTAATAAAATTACTGCTGGTACTTTGATAAGCTTACATACAATTGTACTGGCCCCTTTAACTCTTTCATATTCACATTTAAACCTTATGTGTTAAATATTAATATGTTCAAACAGAATTATTTACCAGAAATTCAGATATCTCAGATTTTTTAACATTTTAAAAAATAAACTACCGTTAGCTGTCAGACAGAGACGCTGCAAGGATCTTGTAAAAACATTTATTATCCACAAATAAGCACTTTCATTCATGTAACAGTAATGAACTTTTTCAGATAAGTTAAAAAAAAAACAAAAGGCAATTTTTTAAATAAGGTTCAAAATGATCATCTGATATAAGGATGATGTCATTAAACCCTCCCATTTACATTTCTTAAAGTGCTAAAGGGCTGCAAGAAGTGCTATTTAAAGTGCATAAACACAGTAATCTAAAAAGTGTGAGAGTATCCATTCACTAAAAGCTCTGAATAAATAAACTTATTAAAAATATATATTAAAAATAGCACAACCAAAAGAGAAAAAAATTATAATGTTTTAACAATACAAATTTTCATTGAGATTATTGACATGTAAACATACCAAAATGGAAATAATAATAAAGGTGCTTTATCTGGTTAAAGCTTTATGTTTTAAAATACAATGGATCGAGCAATAAACATTCAATCCTCACCAGCTGCAAGCATTTAAACGTAGCTGCCAAAATATTTTTTTTTCTTCTCAAACCAGTGGCCATGGACCCCCTTTCATACTGATACTGACCTTCTCTATAACCAAGCATTTGAAATGGTGGTTAGGGTACATGTGAACATGTTTTGGTAATGCATTATGCATATGTATTCTTTTTATATCATATTTGTGTTTATAAATCTGGTCCCATAATCTACATTCAATTTTGCCTATATAAATAAACGGGCAGGACTGGCATAATCCTATATATACAACTCCCTGGGACTCACAGCTGTATATACACTTTATCTGATACTCCTTACTGCAGATGTTAAAAGAGTCATCAGATTCACAAGAAAAAATATATTTACAATATGGGCAATGCTCACATTTTTCAGTAGTGGAAAAACAGAATGTAGATCAGTTCCTCATCTGATGAGCAACACAGTTTTAAATCATCGACAAACAAGATGAGAAGTCTTTGTATGTTGTTTTCTAGGAGCCAGATTATAGCTATGGAGTAAGCTGTTAAGTAGACAACGTAATGGGTTAAGGGCAAGGCAGAATAGCAGCTGTGACAGAGAGTCAACCTGGAATATCCCCCTTGAATTTTTATCCCTGGAATAATAATTTGTCCTTTATCATGGCTTAATTGCAAAGTGATCTGCCATTGTTTCATGGTCACTGTAATGCACTTGATCAGTGTAGGGTGTACCTTATACATTTTTAAGCACTCGTTTATCCATGAATGTGGGCTACAACCAAATGCTTTTTTTTGCACTTGATCCATGCCATGCTTAGATTCTTCCACTTTTTGTAGTTTTCCACTATGACTTTATTTAACAACAAATGGTCCTGTGTTCCATACAACTTTCTTTTATTGCCCTTTTTTTCTACTGCCATAATTGCGTTTTCTTCTAAATGACTATAAACTCTATCAGCATCAATTCCCATGTATAGTTTATACATTTTCGGAAGGCAAGTTGTTGGTCTATAATTTTTAGGGTAGCTTGTAGGTTCACTCTTAAGTAGGAGCATTGTTTTTCCTGTTGTTAGCCAGGGGTGCACATATAAATAGTTCTTACTCATTGCTAAATCTTCATTCAAAAATGTTAATACTTTTAGCCAAAAGTTAGGTACTACATCTGGGCCTGGGGTTTTCTAATTAGAGGTGTTTCTTAACCTTTTTTCAATCTCTCTGTCTGTTACTTCATCCCATTTCATATCCTGTACCTTTAAACTTCTTATTTTTTCTTTTATTTCTTCTATCCATTTAGCATCTTTGTTATGTTCCACAGGATCTTCATAGATAAATGTATCTATTTCTTCTTTTTTTGCGATCTTTCAATTGTTTTCACCTTGTTTCCCAATTCTCTATAAAACTTTTTTGCATCATCAATAAATTGCTTATTCTGTACTTTTCCTTTATATTTTTCTGTGTGTCATCTAAGTTTTTCCACCTGTGCTGAGATTTTTAGTTTATTATTTGTGATACTGCATGATAGTTCCTGATCTGTTCTAATACTATGCATTATTATTATGATGTCTATTTTTCTTAGTATTTTTGTTGATCTGTTCCCTTATCTGCATTCCTCTAACAGTGACAGTTCTTGTCTTAATTGCTTTATAGTTTTCTCTAGTCAATACTTCCATGATGATATTCGATTTCTGCCCTTCCTTTCCCTTACTACCCTGTGTTCATGTGGTAGAACTTTATCAGTTATTAATTTAGCAGCACAGTAATATATCTTGTTTACTTCTATTATATTGCATGGATCTCTATGGACAGTCCTAAGTACTGTGTTCATTTTGTTTTTTCAGACTTCTGACTTTTTGGGTTTTATTAACCTTCTGCAGTCTATTTCTTTCATTGATCTTAACATGTCTATCTATGTCTATTAAATCAAGCAACTCTTAACTCATTTTCTTCTAAACTGATGGCACATTTTTTTGTTTTTGATTTCCTGTGGGTATCCTATAGAAAGTTCTATAGTAATTTCCTGTGACACATTCTGATCAATTTCATCCTCTGCCATCTGTTGCTCTGTCATATGGGAACTCACGGGCCTATCACTCATTAACATTGACTGCATCAGAGTTACCACAGATTCCTGTTCCTTCCCTTGCTGTCCAATGTCAAGTGAACATTTTTACTGGTTTCCTGTGGAAGGCTCCAAAATATCTTCATATGACACCTGACCAATTGCTTCCTATTCCACTGGTTTCCCCTTAATTTGGATATCCATTGCTCTATCCTGTTGTGGTGGTTTCTGAATTAGATTTTCTACACTGAATCCTTAACTTCACAGGTACTCCATAATCTCAATTTCTGTTTTTTTTAACTTCTCCATTACTAATCCCCTTTTCTACTTTTCCTCTTTGTCTTCTTATTTTTTTGGTATTGTAAAGTTTTCCATGTTCAGATTCCTTTGCCTGTATTTCTCTTCAAATATCTTTAGTGCTGCTCTTTTTGTATTGGTTAGTTTTGCTTTCTCCTTCGCATAAATATTACACCATATTAAATCTCTTTTTCTTTCCCACATCCATATTTCCTCTTCAGATGTCTCAAGATCTTCCTGATTCTCCTTACTTTGGGGACTCACTCCATCATGCTGTAATGCAACATGTGTTAGATCTTCTACACCAAACCCTTCACTTTGCAGGAACTCCATAACTTCAACTTCTATTTTTTACCTTCTACTTTACTAATATTCTTTTCTACATTCTGTCTTTGTGATATTATTTTTTTATTGTGAAATTTTCCATATATGGATGCCTTTGCCTTTATTCCTCTTCGAATATCTTTGGGGCTGTTTTCTATATATTTATTAATTTGGCTTTCTTATTTGCATAAATATTGCACTAGCTTTTGTTCTATATATTTTCAGACTTCCTCAGATGCTTTTTCCAAACAGATCAAAGTTTCTTGATCTATATACTGTTTTTCACAAATCTGTTGTATTAATGAAAACCATTTTTTATTTGAAGCTTCTGACAGTTTTTCTTGTGGAAGTATTTTTTTTTCCTCTAATTTCTCTCCTAATCATTTTGCATATGTTGCATCTGGAAATTCTGGGCTTTTTGCATAATTATAACAATACACAGTCCCAGGGATTCAATAAACTCCATGCAGGAATAGTGATATTCCTGCACAGAGTGAACCATGTTCATTTACCCTTAGCTTTAATAGCAGCACACCTTGCATATTCATGAAGGTGTGCTGCTGCTAAGGCTAAATGGACATGAACACTACTGAGTGCAGGGGGCATGTTTAAGTAGTGCATGCACATCTAATATACCCCTGCACTCAGAAAGTGCTATACAGCACATTCAAAATGTATTTCAGTGTCTGCGCACACTGAAATAAAATAAAATGAGTATTTCAGTGTCTGCGGACACTGAAATGGATAGGGGAACAAGAAAGCAATGCAGGGTGTGTGTGACAGGTTATGTCACACACCCCCTGCATTGTAAAAGCGCCATACGGCCATACCCCTCCACTGTACACATTTCTGCAGAATGCCCAGATGCCTGCCTCACATACATCTCAACCTCCTAGAGTAAGAAAGCTGTATAAAGCCATAAATAATAGGGTGGACAAAGGCACAAAAATAGGGACACTTTTTAAATATTGAAAGTTGATAGAATAAGAGGTTTGCATTAGCACGGGCTCCCTGAAGGGCATGAAGACTGAAACCAAATGTCTGCCATTGTACAAGTGCCATATGGCCATACCCCTCCACTGTACAGGTTTCCACAGAATGCCCAGATACCTGCTTCACATACGTCTCAAACTCCTAAAGGAAGAAAGCTGTACAAAGCCATAAATAATGGGGGGACAAAGGCACACAAGTAGGGGCACCTTTTAAATATTGTACTTACAAACCCAGAAAGTTGATAGAATAAAAGGTTTGCATTAGCACAGATGTCCTGAATGGTATGAAGTCAGAAACCCAAATGTCTGTCAGTATGTTCAGACTTAAACCCCAAGTGATTTGCCAATGATTTGCTAGAAAACCACAATCACACTTCCTAAGTCTGTAAGAGCAATAATTTATATCTGTCCCTATGTGTCCCTTTACAATTTCCCTTACTGTGACTGACAAGGAGTACAGATGCATATAAATAAAGTGGGTTCATTAAATATCTTTTTTTTTAACATCCTAAGGTATGTTTAAGTGTAGCTGAGTGGGTGTGCGCGTTATGGCCTTTGCTTAGCAATGCTTAAACATCCCATAGGAGATAAATAAAAATGCACAATTAAAATCCTCACGCCGAGATAGCATTGTAGCTAGAGACCCGGCTTTGCATACAGACATTCACATGTCGAGTATCAAGACAGGCACTTTCTTTTTACAGGGAAAACAGAGTTAAAATTATTATTTTAAATTTAAATTATGTAGTAATTGATATTTGTCAACCAGGATAGTGTAGCTGGTCTAAAATGTAAGTGTGAGTGCATATAACATGTGAAATGACCCATGTAGACAAGTGTCCTATACAGTATAGTCACACCCCATGGTAATGTAATGAAAGCACATAGAGGGACATCATGTAAAGTAAATCATATACACTTACTAATATGTCAGTAATGATTTATTAAAAGTCACCAGTCTGATGAGCCTGATCTGTAAAGCCATAGAACACATTATAATGGAACTTATAAACAAAGATATTGGCAACCTTCAGTCACTGAACCCCACCCAGTTTGGTTTCATAAAGGGCCGATCTTGTCTCCTCAACCAGATTGACCTCTTCAAATCAGTCTCCAAAGCCATGGATGAGGACAAGGTGGTTCAAACAGCCTATCTGGACCACACCAAGGCCTTCAATACCATCCCCACTCTGGAATCATAGATAAACTTACTAAGTTGGACATTAATCCCTACGTCACTCGATGGGTTGCCAGCTGGCTTACTGACAGAACCCACATTGTAAAAGTAGCCAAATCAAAATGCAGCTCCACACAAGTGAGTATCAGGGTTCAGTCCTGGGACCGCTCTTGTTTGGCATCTACTTCTCAGAAGTACAGGCCAGCAATAAGGGAATCTGGCTAACAAAGTTTGCAGATGACTGCAAACTGGGAGCCATTATTGAATCCCCAAATGATGTGGATATTCTACAAAAGGGCCTTACAGAAACAGATGCTTGGTGCAGAGCCATGGGCTCAAGCTCAATGCCAAGAAATGTATACTTATCCCCTTTGGGAAAAAACATGTACCCATGAATTACCACATAAGTGGCAGTACACTAAACACCGAAAGTGTGATAAGGGACTTAAGGACACAGGTGAACAGTGGTCTCACCTTCAATAACCATATCACCACAACAGTCAATAAATCCTTCTATGTGGCACACCTCATCACTAAGGGCTCTTCATCCAGAATAAAGGAGGTCATTGTTCCACTGTACCCTATTCTTTTGAAAAACAGGAACAAGTATATTACTACTCAAAGTTTTGCCAACTGTAATACCACAGGTGTGATTTATATTGCTACATGTGAAATCTATGACTCTTTTTATGTTGGCAAGACTGAGAGGAAATTGAGGCAGAGAATTTATGAGCATTTATATGAGATAAGGAAAAGAAAAGACAATTAACAATTGTGGCAAAGCTAAATTTCAGTTTTTTGCCATAGAAGTAGTCCCACAAGACCCCAGGGGAGGGCTTTGGGAGACTCGGTTGGAATATCAGGAGCTATATCGGCAAATTATTCTTGATGCAAGTTCTGCCCCTAGTTTAAATGAAATGTTATCCTTGAAACCTGTGCTAAAATTGAGATCAGCTAAATTATAGTATGTTATTATTATAATATTTGTATTTATATTTTTAAATGATTTTATATATTATATATGTAAGCATGTTATGGTTTATTTTAATAATAATGCATGTATTTATCTTTTAACAAGACGAACATGCATTTAATTTAATTTCCACAAGATGGTGCTATTTCATTGTATTTTTGGATTTAATTTAGCTTCTGCTCTTGAAAAAACATTTTTAGAAGCATGTTAGGTTTGTGTTGGTAATACTTATATTTAATAAAGCAATTTTAACCAAGGTTTATGTTTGAAGTATTTTATATAACATAATATATATACATATCTATTTATTATATATACTTTTGGTTTTAACTTTTAGATTCATTCACCTTTATTTATTTTATATTTTATATTTATTTTACATTTGTTAACCGGGCTAGTCTAGCTGGATACATATCCGTTTTCAGTAGAGGCCCGAGGAGAAAAGCTCCAATACAAAATGGTAAGTACATATTTAAATTACAAGATTCAAAGTAGAGTTACAAAAAAGAGAATACAGATTACATATAGAGGAAAGAAAAAAAATTACATAGATGTTATATAAGACAGAAGGACAAACAGGAGGTTATACAAAAAAACAATGTTTTCCTTATATTAATGGAAAATAGACTGGAATCAGAAATCTTCCTCATTACAATTAGGAATGAGAGATTTTAGAGATCTGCATAAGGGAAATGGGCTAGGGGGATGTGGGACTAGAAGGTATGGGATATGTAGTTAGCCAGGTTCACGACATGGACATATCCATTGTGTGGAGAGATATTCCTTAAGGTTGTATTTGAACTGATTGAGCGAGGTAGTAAGTCTAAGGTTGTTTGGCAGGGAGTTCCACGGCTTGCCAATGGAATTGGCGTAGAGGGCATCCCCACCTGAGTTTTTAGCTTTAATGGTTAGGATCTGGATGCTGTTGGATGATCGGAGACTATTGAGGTTAGTGTATGGAGTCAGAATGCTGCACAGTGAGGGAGTTCTATCAGGATGGTTGATTATTTTATAAGCTTCGGCGAGTTGGCTAAGTTTGAGGAGATTAGGCAGTTCCAACCAGCCAAGGTTCCTCAGGTTAAGGCAATGGTGGGTTCGATAAGGGGAACCTGTAATAAATCTAGCAATGTGGTTGTAGGCAAGAGAGAGCATGTTAAGTTCACGTTTATTGAGGAAAGAGAGGACTGGGGAAGCATAGAGGAGGGAAGAGAGGAGATGGGTACGGGCAATAGTTAATTTGGTAGTGGGAGTTAGGAAGTTTTTAATTCTGTACATGGATCCTAGTTTTTTGTTAACAGACTTTACTGTTTGGGTAATGTGTATGTCGAATTTGAGCTTATGATCAATAGTAACACCTAGCAATTTGGTACTGGTGACAGGGGTTATGAGGGTCCCATTATTGGATTTAATATGGAAGGTTATGTTGTTAGTGTTTGGGAGTTCTTTACCTAGGGGTGAGAAGACGTTGGGGAAGAATAGTAATAATTTCGTTTTAGCTGGGTTGAGTAGGAGTTTTAAGTCAATGAACCATTTTTCAACTAGTGAAAAACAGTGTTGTGTGATCATTTGGAGATTCGAGAGGGAGACGTCTGAGCAGATTAAGGTGGAGTCGTCGGCATATTGGATGCAGGTGGATTTAGGGATGACTGATTGAAGGTCATTTATGAAGATGGAAAACAGAAGTGGGCCCAGTGTCGAGCCCTGAGAAACACCAATGGTATTAGGGAGCAGTCCTGATATTCTGTTTTGCCACAGGACAGCTTGTTGCCTACCAGTGAGGTAGGCATTGAACCAGTTTAGTGCTGGAGTGTCCAGACATAGGGTTTCAAGGATGTTAAAAAGGAGTTGATGATTGACCATATCGAATGCTTTTGATAGGTCCAGAAAGAGGGCAGAGGATATAAGTTTGTTATTACGATTGTTGTTGATAGAGTCAACAAAGGAAAGGAGGGCAGTAGTTGTACTATGGTGGGGGCGAAAGCCGTGCTGGGCATTGGACAAGAGATGATTAGAGGTTAGATAGTGAAGAAGTTGTTTGTGGATGCATCTTTCCATGATTTTCGCTATTGGGGACAGGATTGCTATTGGTCTATAATTTGACGTTTCCATGGAGGTATCTCCTTTGTGAAGCGGAATGATATAAGAAGTCTTCCAAATGGAGGGAATGTTCATCTCAGTTATAGTTCTATTGATAAGGATTGATATGGGGTAGGCTATTACATCAGACGCAATTTGTAAGAATTCCGCAGGAAGGTGGTCAGCCGCTAGGGTGGTTGGTTTGAGTTTTTTTAGGAGGGAGCATATATAAGAGGAAGAGACTGGCTTTAAATTGAAAGGGGTAGGGGTGTCAACATGCAGTTGAGCAGCAGGTTGGGGAGTGGAGGTTAGTTGACTGGCTAGAGTTTGGATAGTCTCAGTGAAGAAGGAGTTGAAGGTGTTGGCTACTTCTTCTTGCCCTTTCTCAATCAATTTCTCGGGGGTTGGGGTGGAAGTTTTACCTGGGTGCAGAAGGTTGTTAAAACCTGCCCAGAATTTCTTTGGGTTGTTCTGGTGTTTTTGCTGGAGGTTGCAGAAGTATTGTTTTTTATCTTGGGTAATAGCAGTTTTAGTGGCGTTTCTTAGTTGTTGAAATTTATAACGATCTTGGGAGGTTTTAGTGGCTCTCCATTTATCCCAGGCTTGGTCACGGAGTTTGATTTTGGATTTAGTATCTCTAGTTAGCCAAGGTGCTATACGAGTTTTGGATCTAATTTGCCTATGTGGGGCATGTGAGTCAAGTATCTTAAGGAATGTGTCATTGAAGTGGGACACACTATCATCTAGTGATAGAGTTTTTAGTATGGTCCAGTTGCAGGATTTCAGGTCGGCAAGAAATAGTTGTGGGACGAATTTTTTTTTGTTTCTGATTAGTCTATATAGGGGGGGTTAGAAGTTGGGCATTTATGTTTAATGATATAAGTTATTAGGTGGTCGCTGAGGTCACAGGGAAGGGTACCAGTGGTGTAGTTATTTGAGTCCCTATTAGTAAGGATCCAGTCAATAATACTTTCTTTTTGAAGTGAATTGCCTATTCTGGTTGGGGATAGGATATTTTGGGAAAAACCATGTAGGTTAATAGGTTGTGGAGTTGTATGGGTAGAAAAGAGAGACCAGTCAATGTTGACGTCTCCAAGTACTATGGTTTCTTGTGGGTAGTTGGTGGCTAGCCAGCTCAGGGTTTGCTCCAGGTTTTCTGTGTTCTTCCATGGTGGGATATAGGTTACAATAAGGTTGATGCGTTTTTGAGTGTTTAGGCAGATCTGTAGGGCAATAATTTCTAGGTTAGAGATTATAGGAGGTTGTAATTGATTCTTAAGGATGTTCAGGGTATTTTTAAACATAATAGCTATTCCTCCACCTTTTTTCTTTGCACGATCAGCCCTGAGAATATTATACCCGAGTGGGAGGATCTCTTCATTCTTAGTAGTGGGTTTTAGCCATGTTTCGGTTAGACACATAATGTCAGGGGACTGTGTAGCTATGATGGCGTGAAGGTTGTGAACTTTGTTATTAATGCTTCTTAGGTTCAGATGTAGTATTAGAAGGGAGTCAGTAGAATTTCGGGTTAATTTATAGGGGTTAGAGTTTGGCATAGTGGTCGGACCTGGGTTTGGATGAATATCTCCGTCAATGTTAATACAATTTTTCAGGTAAACTAAAAATCTTTGTAATTTAAATAGGATTTTGAGATTAGTTTTGTTATGTGGAGTTTTAGGGTGTTGAAGTGTGGGGTGGACTATTTTGGGGGATACAGTTTTGTCCCGGTAGATTGAAGGTGGAATATAAGTGACATGGAGATTGTATTGGGAGTTGGTGTGGCGCTTAGGGAAAGGAATACCTATAAGAGTTTGGTTTTCATATGTTGTTAGGATATAAGTGGTGATGAGAAGTATAACTATGATGGGGGTAATAGTATAAATGAAATTGGCCATACTGGAGATAAGAAAAGGGTAGTGGGTGAGGGAAGAGACTTAGTGTGGGATTTATTAAAGGGTGTGGGCCTTGAGGTGGGAGGAGTAATGGGGTGTGACAAGGGAGCCTTGGATTTGTTAAGTGGGAAAGTGGGAGGGACTGTTTGTTCCTATACAAGTAGGGATACTGGAGACGGGTGGGATAAGGGGGCAGGGAGGGGAGCGGAGTGGGGCCTACACCGCCAGGAGATTTGCAGGGTCTTAGAGGTAACAGTAGTTTCTAGTAGAACTCAGCACAGAGGAGTTACAAGTACAGGTCTTTATAATAATGCAGGGAAAGAAACAATTTTCCAGGCTTTATAGTATTTAAGTATTCTAGTGACAGTGTCAGGTTCTTGACTAGAACAGTATAGTTCACTATGAATACGATAATAATGCTTTGAGTTTACCCTGTGTTTTAAATAGAGTTTAGGTTGCAGGTTTAGTTTTCGTTTTGAAGGTATGTACTGGTTATAGGATTCTCTGTAGGTAGTGGTCCAGATGGGCGCGATGTCAGGTCTTGGGAACCACGGGAAGCTAGGTAAGAGAGGGGGCTACCTGTGATACAAGGGAGAGAGATATGAATGTTAGAGTTACTAAGGTTGAAATTAGTAAGAGCAGGCTAAGACAGCTTTACTGTTAAGCCACCAAACACACATGCACAAGACCAAGTTACGTAGTAGTTATGGGCACAATGACACCTAGTGTACATTTAAAAAAACATTAAAATACTATAGAATAGCTTCAAATGACTTCATATTCATTAAAGTGTACATTTAAAAAAACATTCAAGTACTATAAAATAGCATCAAATGACTTCACCTTCATTAAATACACATGCAGATACTGTGTAATAGCTTCAAATGACATTAGACCTTAGTCGCTATGTGTTTAGGTAAAAAAGACGTAAGTGTCGTCAACAACACGAGTAAGCCTTTACGTTGGATCATTCACAGCTACAGCTGGGATAATGACATTAAGTATGCATTAAAACACATTTAGATACTATGAATTAGGTTCAGATGCCTTCATATACATTAAATACGCATTCAGATACTGAAATATAACTGCAAATGACTTCAGATCTTAGTCGCTAATGTGTTTTGATAAAAAGACACCAAGTGTGCGTCAACAACACGAGTAAGCCTTTACGTTGGATCATTCACAGCTACAGCTGGGACAATGACATCACGTATACATTAAAACACATTTAGATATTATGAAATAGGTTCAGATGCCTTCATATACATTAAATACGCATTCAGATACTGAAATATAACTTCAAATGACTTCAGATCTAGGTCGCTAATGTGTTTTGATAAAAAGATGCCAAGTGTGCGACAACAACACATGCAAGCCTTTGCGTTGGATCATGCACAGCTACAGCTGGCAAGCAGGCACGCCAGAGAGAAATCTAGTATCAGGAGTAGAGAAATAACACAACAGTGCAAAGCACAACGCTCCAGATCACACCCGTAGTCATTCAATAAGGTAATTAGTCCATTTAAGAGTTACCTGTAAGCCTCGAGAGGCGACCGGGCAAGAGAAGAGACAGAACAAAATGCAGGTTCAGTTTAAAGTTAGCGGTGAGCAAGCAGGATGATTTGTAAACTTCCTGACGTCAGCATACACTACACCGCCAGGAGATTCGCAGGGTCTTAGAGGTAACAGTAGCTTCTAGTAGAACTCAGCACAGAGGAGTTACAAGTACAGGTCTTTATAATAATGCAGGGAAAGAAACAATTTTCCAGGCTTTATAGTATTTAAGTATTCTAGTGACAGTGTCAGGTTCTTGACTAGAACAGTATAGTTCACTATGAATATGATAATAATGCTTTGAGTTTACCCTGTGTTTTAAATAGAGTTTAGGTTGCAGGTTTAGTTTTCGTTTTGAAGGTATGTACTGGTTATAGGATTCTCTGTAGGTAGTGGTCCAGATGGGCGCGATGTCAGGTCTTGGGAACCACGGGAAGCTAGGTAAGAGAGGGGGCTACCCTGTGTTTTAAATAGAGTTTAGGTTGCAGGTTTAGTTTTCGTTTTGAAGGTATGTACTGGTTATAGGATTCTCTGTAGGTAGTGATCCAGATGGGCGCGATGTCAGGTCTTGGGAACCACGGGAAGCTAGGTAAGAGAGGGGGCTACCCTGTGTTTTAAATAGAGTTTAGGTTGCAGGTTTAGTTTTTGTTTTGAAGGTATGTACTGGTTATAGGATTCTCTGTAGGTAGTGGTCCAGATGGGTGCGATGTCAGGTCTTGGGAACCACGGGAAGCTAGGTAAGAGAGGGGGCTACCTGTAAGCCTCGAGAGGCGACCGGGCAAGAGAAGAGACAGAACAAAATGCAGGTTTAAGGTTCATGTGTTTTAATGCATTTTTCATGTGTAATTGAATTTGTTCACTCATTGGTTCATTTGAATTAGATTAGTTTATTTATTCATCAAAGGAAGAGAGGTTAGGTATCTGATGAAGTTATTGTGATGAAAACTTATGTGAATTAACTTTACAGCGTTATTGTGTTGCTGCTTGTGCTTTGTAATTTTGTTTGCTGTGCTGCTGTGATTTAGCTTGCTGTGGATTGTTTTTGTGCTTGTTCATTAAAGCAGTTGTCTGTTTTGCTGAGCTCCATGTGTGCCTTATTTTAGGTTTACATTATTCCACTGTACTCATCCCTCATTAGACCCATTATAGAGTACAATGCCCCATTTGGTATGTACCTCACAAGACATCTGCAACAACTGGAAAGGACACAGAAATACCTCACTAAAAGAATCACAAGTCTAAAGCTGATGCCCTATGCTGACCATCTAAAAAAAACTCCAGCTATACTCTGTCGCATATTGCCTACTAGGAGGTGATCTCTGCCTAACATACAAGGCCATGTCAAACCCAGAGCTGTTGGACATGCTACACTTAAAGAAATCCCAATTCCTCAGAGCCACATGCTCCAGGGATCTAAACCTTGTCATCACAATGAACAAAACATGCTGGAGGGATAGGTTTCTGACCCAGAGACTCGCCAGACTCTGGAATAGACTGCTAATACATGTGAAGCAGAGTGTCTCTTTGAACCTCTTCAAAAGAAACCTTGATGATTGGATGGGAGATAGTAAATTCACCCTGGGGATCACATCAGTCACCCTGCTAGACAGGGGACCAGGGAAGTAAATATTTTGGGAAGAAATCGCCAGGGAATTGTTATGGCTAGGCTTGTATAAGCCCTAGGGCCGACAGCCTAGTACCATCCTATGAACCTATGATATTCCTGCCTAACTGGAGTAAGCAGGATTAAGTGGTGCTAAGGGAAGCTAAGAGGACTTACCCATCTGTTAGCATCACTTAGCTCCACTCAAAACCATGCAAACCTGCTTACAACTGCTTAAACGTGCCTTAATCACTCTGTCTCCATCAGCCCTTGTTCTGCCCAGCAACAAAATAATCAGCCCTGCCAAGTCCAAACTCAGGATACTGGCACTATAATCACAGCAACATACCACTAAACCATTTGAGCTGTGGGAACTTGTAATGCTTTTACAAACATATCATTGAATTCTGGACATTTAACATTAATAAAAAAAAATCATCACTTCCAAGTCTTGAACCTAGGATCCTGAGAACTACAATTATAGCAATGTACCTCTACACCATCTCAGCTGCAAGAATTTGTAATGTTATTACAAACATATCATGCACTACAGTCATTTAATATAAGGGAAAAATATATATGCGTAATGTTCATATACATGTACATGTATATATAAATACAAATGTATCTCTCTCTCTCTCTCTCTCTCTCTCTCTATATATATATATATATATATATATATATATGTTGCTGTTGTGGTCTTCTGGCTTTTCCCGGTTAGGGGTCGCCATGGCGGAACTCTGGTCCGCTAATGATTGGCAGTAGATTTTGACGAACGCCGAGGTGCCAGCTCGATGTTCAACTTTCAACGAAGGCACGCCCATTTACGCATGTCTTTCGAATGCCCACCAAACTGCGGGGAGGACATGCAGACTCCACACAGAAGGCACTTTCCGGACTCCAGCCAAGAATTGAATGGGAGAACCTCTTGCTGTGAGGCAAAAATGCTACCGCTGCACCACCGTGGAATATATATATATATATATATATATATATATATATATATATATATATAGTCCAACTGGATATATGTTTATTTTCAGCGGAGGCCTGGGAAGAAAAGCTACAAGATAATTATAAACATTGAACATTTAGTAAATGCTAGTTTCAAGCAGATTACAGTCATAAGCAACATATATATATATATATATATATATCTGCAGATAACCAACCTCTTACTGCAAGACATTTGTAAAAAGCCTGATAAAGTGGGGGGATAAAGGGAAACTTCTTCTTTCGGCTTTTCCCGGTTAGGGGTCACCACAGCAGATCACCTGTCTGCTCATGATTGACAGTGGAGTTTTACAGTGTCGAGTTGCCAGCCCGGTGCCCAACCTTCCACAGAAGGCACACACATGCACACACTCATGACTAGGGCCAATTTAGAGTGTCCAATCCACCTACAGCATGTCTTTGGGATGTGGGAGGAAACCGGAACACCCAGAGGAAACCCACATGACCACAGGGAGGACATGCAGACTCCACACAGAAGGCACCCCAGCTGAGGATTGAACTGGAGCATCTCTTACTGTGAGGCGGCAATGCTAACCACTGCACTACCGTGGCTGCCCAGATAAAGGGCAAACAATAGTGACATATTTGAAATATGGCTGTTATACGCCTAGAAGTCTGCTAGAGTAGCATGGTTTAATTTAACATAAAAGTGCTGATAGATTCCAGATCTGAAACACAAATGAATGACATCATTTACTGATGTCAATACTGACATCATCCCAGTGATTTGTCAGAAACCCACAACTGTTATGGGAAACAGACCAAACATATGAGCCACGCATCTGGAGAGTGTCTAGATATTCTGACAGTGGGGATGTATGACTGCAGTCGTGTAATAGAAGAGAAAAAACTGTGAGAGCTGTCAACCATTGCACCCAGAACCTTCTGAACCACAGTAAGACCAACACAACACTACCCCAAATCAGCTCTTGAGAATTACCCATGTATTTCCAAATATATCACACACTACAGGGATGAATCTGTAGGGAAAAGCAGATATGTCCACCAACAAACATTTGCACCACAGTCACAGCAACGTACCAGTACCCCAAATGAAATCTAGAGTAGAACGACTGTTAGAATATACATGTCCTGATTGCCAGTCACACGCTACACTGACATATACTGCCCCAACTCACAGTCTACTGGGAATCCTGAGGTGTGACAGGACATTTCACAGTCTGCCCCTACAAACATATCCACCTGATGGACCACCAGCAACTGTAGCAGCATGCACATTCAGATAGAAATGGATCTATGACACTCACATCTGCTACTCTCCCTATTCAGCCCAACAAACATTTACACACAACACTGCTACACAATCTTGGTAGTCTAACAATGGCCAGACATACATAACTATCAACTGTACAGATTTCCACAGAATGCCCAGGATGTGGGATCATATTTATAGCCACTGCCGCATGCCACTTCCAGGTGTCTGCTAAGTCAATGGGATGATATCAGGAGGGCAGTCAATGAATAATGATATACCATACCTCTGAACCTCTCACTGCAAGATATCTGGACAAAGCATGACATACTTGGTGGACAGAGGGCCGAAAAGAGGGTCATATCTCACATAATGGTGTTACAAACTGAAACAGTTGCTCAGAGTGTTCATCGTTCTATATAGGTAAAACTATAAGAAAATTAAAAAATAGAATAATTGAACACAAATCAGAGATCAATAGTGCTGTAAGAACTAACTCCCTATATAAGCACATAGAGGAACATGGAGTTAAACACAGATTTACATTTCGTGTTATACATGTAGTTGAGACAACACAAAGAGGGGGTGATATAAACAATAAACTGGAGTTGAAAGAATATGACTGGATACTTAGGTTACAGGCAGACAAACCTCCAGGAATAAATGATGTGGTAACATTAAAACCTGTTTTAAAGTTTTTACAACAAACTAAATTAAAGTGAAAATACTATGTTTTATTAGATACATGTCATGTGACTACTTGGCTGCAAGTCATGTGATATTGACCCACACTATATAAACATTCTGTTTTTAACTACTGAAATGTATGCACTGAAGAAGGGTTTTTACCTGAAAGCTTTGCTGTGTTTTTTATATAAAGAGTTTATCTTCCAGCGTTTGCGTAATTTTTGACTGTTGTCTTCTATTTCTACAAGAGTTCCTGACCTGCTACTGGAGATATTCCTGAGGTCTTGTGCAGCCAGACTTTTCGTTGGTAATGGAATCAGCAAATTTGAATTTCTCAGTTGAAACTCTAATTACTACTGAGATAAATCCATTGTTGAACTATGTACCTACAAACTCAGCTAATTATGGAAACAATGTTACTAGGAATACTACACATTCTGTTGAATTTATGAACAAGTTACAGCTACTGGAGAAAAAAACTGACTTCATTTAAAAGGCTGCAATGGCAGCGTTTCAGTTTTTGTGCTTATCTCGAGAGAGGAATAGTGCCCAGAGGCCTAAGAATAACTAAGATGCCTTCATATGGGAATGTCTTTCCTAACTTGCTTAAACGCTGGCAACAACTTAACCTGCAATTGAGCCTGGACTATATGAGTCTAATGAATGACTTTTTTGTGGAGGTAGAACTAGATCTAAAGAAAGAAATTTGTTGTCTAGATAAAGAGTTACGCGATTCGCAAGTCTTCTCAGATAATACTGAAAATTATGAACAACTGTTCAATAGAATTAATTCACTAGATAAAAGAATGGAGGAGCTGAAAAAGAAAAAGCTGTTACGTGATGTTAACGATTTTGCGTTAGGTCACATCTTCACATGGCCTAAAATCACGAATAAAACTAACAATAATGGGGTGTTTAATCATAAACACAATAAAAATAAAGCATTAGACTCCTTGGATACTTTTGAAGAGACACCGATGGTTTCGGCGCAAACAGAAGTGATCACTGTAGTGGAACAGACCAACCAATTGGATCACGCGATAGCGATAACTCCCACAGACGTACCGAACGTTGACGTGAATACATCTAAACATGAGAAACATCCCACAGAGGGTAAAGAAAAGGGATCACAGCAACGCGGAAAGTTACAACAAACTACACTCAACCTGAAACGTTTCCAGTTGATTCAAGCAGAAGTAGTACCGGAACAAGGTTTCCAAAAAGACAGAATAGCTTCAACTAGTACATTAACACCAACCAAAAGGAAAAATAGCAACCCTTTAGGACTCAGCAAACATGTCCGACGATAGAACAAGGTACATTGAATTTATCAAGCTTCATGTTAACAGAAGCACATTATTCATTGCTACAAAAAGGCTTGAATTTTATTCCAACAGCAAGCGATGACTTGGTAAATGTAATAACAGATCTGAAACTGTTCGTTAGGACGATAACTTTAAAGATGTTATTTGGCAATAAGTGTAATGCTGAGTCTACATGTAAACGGAGAAGCACATTCATACCGAGTAATGTACCCGTATTGACAGCGTTTCACGATTTATGTGAACAAGAAATTAGAACAATATATAATGGTAACTATAAATGTGAAAGTACAGCATTGTCAAAGAACTTTAACTTGAATAAGGAAGAGCATAAAGCATTGAAAACATTAATTAATAACAATGATATTATAATTAAAATAGCGGATAAGGGTAATGTTACTGTTGTAATGGACAAAGATAAGTATATACATTCTATGGGAATTCTGTTGAATGATACCAAAGCTTTCAAAGTGATTAACCATAGTGATGTTAAAAAATGTATTAGCACAATCAATATGGTCATATATGAATTACAATTACAAGAAGATATAGATATAGATCTTTTTAATTTTCTTACAGTACCATGTCCCCTTATACCAAGATTATATGGAGTTCCAAAAATACACAAATCCACCACAGACCCACCTATGAGACCTATAGTCTCAGGTGGAGGGTGGATTATTGAACCCATATCTATCTATTTACAACAACAATTATATCCCTATATGAAAGGTTGTAGTACTGTGTTAAAGGATACTACTGATTTTCTGATAAAGCTAAAACAGTGGCAACAGTCATCAAGAACAAAAATAAAATCACATGATAATATTATCTTGGCTACGTTGGATATTACCTCCCTCTTTACAGTAATACCAAATGATTTTGGTATTAACTGTATAAGAGAATTTTTAATGCAACAAACTTCCTATACAGCACGTAAAGTAGAAACTATTTGTGCACTGTTAGATTTAGTTTTAACAAACAACATATTTTTGTTTGACCAACAAATATATCTACAAATATCGGGTGTAGCTATGGGTACTTCCATAGCAAACACCTATGCTAACCTGGTATTATATATTTGGGAGCAGAAATTTATACTAAATGAAGACAATAATTTTGCAAACAACATAGCATTTTACCAGAGATTTGTAGATGATTGTTTTTTATTGTGGAATGGGACTGAGTCTCAGTTGAAGTCATTCTTATTATATTTGAATGAAAGTACTAATTTTTTAAAGTTTAAAATGGAAGTTTCTAAGGACAAGATAGTGTTTTTAGATCTATTGTTGAATAAAACTGTAGATTCCTTTGAAACTAGTATATATCAAAAAGAAGTACACTCAGGACGATACTTGAATTCAGGCAGTATGCATCCTCCCCATGTATTTAAGAGTATAGTAGGATCACAGTTGGGCAGAGTTAGTAAATTAAACACCAATGAGGTTATGTTTAATATACAACTTGAATCTACAGTACAGGAACTACTTTCTAGTGGTTATAATAGTAGATTAGTTTTGGAATGCAAGAATAAAACCATAGCCCTAAGGAATACTACTCTTAAACCCACATATATTGAGGGTACCACAATGGGTGAAGCAAGGGAACCTGACAAGAAAGTAAGATTTGTTACTTCCTATAACTCTAATACACATTTAGTACAACGGGTTATAGAAAAAAACTGGCTCATACTAATGGCATGTATGGAAGTAAGGAAAATATTAGATGACAAACCATATTTTTCTTTTAGAAACATGAGAACACTAAAGCAACAATTGTGTTATAAAGATTTTCATACGTTGAAAGCCAGTAATATTATAAAGCCAGGAATGTACAAATGTTATAATTGCACATGCTGTACAGATATTCATGAAGGTAATAGTCACTTATTTAAACATCCTGTTACCAGGAGAGTTTATAAGTTTCATGTCAAAGCTACTTGCAACACTACCTCGGTAATATACATGGCGACATGCTCAGAGTGTTCATCGTTCTATATAGGTAAAACTATAAGAAAATTAAAAAATAGAATAATTGAACACAAATCAGTGATCAATAGGGCTGTAAGAACTAACTCCCTATATAAGCACATAGAGGAACATGGAGTTAAACACAGATTTACATTTCGTGTTATACATGTAGTTGAGACAACACAAAGAGGGGGTGATATAAACAATAAACTGGAGTTGAAAGAATATGACTGGATACTTAGGTTACAGGCAGACAAACCACCAGGTATAAATGATGTGGTAACATTAAAACCTGTTTTAAAGTTTTTACAACAAACTAAATTAAAGTGAAAATACTATGTTTTATTAGATACATGTCATGTGACTACTTGGCTGCAAGTCATGTGATATTGACCCACACTATATAAACATTCTGTTTTTAACTACTGAAATGTATGCACTGAAGAAGGGTTTTTACCTGAAAGCTTTGCTGTGTTTTTTATATAAAGAGTTTATCTTCCAGCGTTTGCGTAATTTTTGACTGTTGTCTTCTATTTCTACAAGGAAACCGGAACACCCAGAGGAAACCCACATGACCACAGGGAGGACATGCAGACTCCACACAGAAGGCACCCCAGCTGAGGATTGAACTGGAGCATCTCTTACTGTGAGTTGGCAATGCTAACCACTGCACTACCGTGGCCGCCCAGATAAAGGGCAAACAATAGTGACATATTTGAAATATGGCTGTTACATGCCTAGAAGTCTGCTAGAGTAGCATGGTTTAATTTAACATAAAAGTGCTGATAGATTCCAGATCTGAAACACAAATGAATGACATCATTTACTGATGTCAATGCTGACATCATCCCAGTGATTTGTCAGAAACCCACAACTGTTATGGGAAACAGACCAAACATATGAGCCACGCATCTGGAGAGTGTCTAGACATTCTGACAGTGGGGATGTATGACTGCAGTCGTGTAATAGAAGAGAAAAAACTGTGAGAGCTGCCAACCATTGCACCCAGAACCTTCTGAACCACAGTAAGACCAACACAACACTACCCCAAATCAGCTCTTGAGAATTACCCATGTATTTCCAAATATATCACACACTACAGGGATGAATCTGTAGGGAAAAGCAGATATGTCCACCAACAAACATTTGCACCACAGTCACAGCAACGTACCAGTACCCCAAATGAAATCTAGAGTAGAACAACTGTTAGAATATACATGTCCTGATTGCCAGTCACATGCTACACTGACATATACTGCCCCAACTCACAGTCTACTGGGAATCCTGAGGTGTTACAGGACATTTCACAGTCTGCCCCTACAAACATATCCACCTGATGGACCACCAGCAACTGTAGCAGCATGCACATTCAGATAGAAAAGGATCTATGACACTCACATCTGCTACTCTCCATATTCAGCCCAACAAACATTTACACACAACACTGCTACACAATCTTGGCAGTCTAACAATGGCCAGACATACATAACTATCAACTGTACAGATTTCCACAGAATGCCCAGGATGTGGGATCATATTTATAGCCACTGCCGCATACCACTTCCAGGTGTCTGCTAAGTCAATGGGATGATATCAGGAGGGCAGTCAATGAATAATGATATACCATACCTCTGAACCTCTCACTGCAAGATATCTGGACAAAGCATGACATACTTGGTGGGCAGAGGGCCGAAAAGAGGGTCATATCTCACATAATGGTGTTACAAACTGAAACAGTTGCTGGTGTTACAAGGTCTGTTGTAGCATAACATCCCTGAAGGATATGATGTCTGAAACACTAATGGATGTCAACATTTACTGACTACAATCCTCACATTATCCTACTGATTTCTCAAAAACAGATATTGTCTGAGGAACAGACCAAACATAACAGGCAAACCTATGGGTAGTCTGTGGACATCTGTACAGTTGAGAGATATGTCAGAGACATATCACTGTCAGACATCAAGTCACACAGAAAATGCATGTCCAGACAAACTCTGTTAATCTTGCAATCCTCTATGTGGATAACAGCAATACTTACTTACAATCTGTACCCAGTTCTGGAGCTTTGGCCTCCATGGTGTTGGGCTGTCTCCACATGTCTTGTTCTGAGAGTTATTTCCACCTACTGTCTGTAAAGCTGTAGCCCCCTACACCTCCATAATGTCCTCCACACAGGCAAGGAAAATGGGCAAGACCAACATGAAGAACTTAATTGTAGCACTGTGTTGCTATAGCATTGGCTAATGGAAAGCTTCTCTGGATGCAAGTAGCAAGTGGGAGACACCAATTGGTGCACAGGCCATCACCTGCTCATGAGCATTACCTAAAAAAGGCAAGCTGCTGCCTATGCAACACAGGTCTGAACCCATATACACAAAGACAGACTGCAACTACACAAACCTAACCATTTGCAGTATTCTGAGGAAACTCTTCAGCACTATAACAGGTATGTCAATCATGTAACCTTGTAATGAAATGCAGAAGGAGGATGCAATAATGTCAAATAGAAAGTTAACCACTAGGTTGCAACATGACCTGCTGGACTCACATTCTGCTTTCTGTCACCTATGTCCATTCATGCTTGCTCTGTCTGCACTGACATGGATCATATCTCCGGCTTCTGAGTCACCACAGCAAAGGTTAGCTCATGTATGACTACTACTGGAGTGCCTGTTGTCCAAAACTGAGTGTGACACTGATAGGCCAGCTACCTGGGATGTTGTAATATTTGTATGTCACCTATGAATGCTACTATGATACATATGCTTGTCTTACAAATGTAAGAAACTTATATAGGGTATGTGCATAGTACACAACAGGCGCAAAAGTGTGTGTTGAACTATATGTTATATACTGAGCCCATAGTTTTGCAGACTGACCACTTGTCTGCCTCATATTTGTAGTCAATGCCTCATACAGTTGTGTATTGTCTGGCACATCACTAGCAACCCATTAAAGACTGAAGTCATAACATAACATACATTTGTTTGTCAGATGTCATATCCTGTGGAGTGGACCTGTGAATGTGACACCGTCTTTGCTGGCAACTAAGTGTCTTTCAGCTAGATTCATAAAGTGACACTATTTTTTGGCCTTTTCCCACCAGTGATGTGTACCTTTGTGCAGATGTCTTGCTCTAACAGGAGCTAGGTGTCTTAGCATGAAACCCATGTCAATGCAAGCATACCTTGTCCTGTAGGATGCCAACATTTGCGCAGTCACTGACACCTGCTTTGTAGCTTTGGAGAGCACATTAACCTTGCCAGGTTACTCATCCAGTCATACATTTAGACCCCAAATGGAGGACTGCAAAGCCACAGGAGGTGGAGTCTTGAACTTTATCATACATATGCACACCTCCAGGCTGGCCAAACAGTATGACGCATGGAAGACATCCCAAGTGCAGTTAACAGTTGACAAAACACCTACTCAAATCATAGCTGGCTAGAGGCCTCCAACCATGACTATGGACACCCACCACACCTATTGGGACTTGCTGGAATCTGTCAGGATTCAATCATCTACCGTGCTCCTGGGTGACTTCAACTACCCAACCATAGTGTGCATGAGCTATGTCATGTGAACATGAACACACAGAGATTCCTCGGCTTTGTCAATGGCAATGCAGTGGAACACTCGGTCAACACTCCCACGATAGGTTGGCATATCCAGTACCTGGTCCTAACTAACATGAGTAGCCACTGTAGCACTCCTACAGTGTCATCCTCCTTGGTAAGATCTGACCACATAGCCTTCACTGTTTAGGTGTCCATCTCCCCTGCCCACCCCCGTTGTCAGGGTCAAACAGAATTAACTTTACACAACTGACTATAAATCTCCTCAGAGCAGGTAGAAGTAGCTTTACAGCCAATGTCCCATCATTTGGAACTAGCAGTAGTGTCCAGGCCTACACCACAATACTATGTGAGCAACTATATAGCTGTATGGACTCAGCAATACCTGAAAGGGCAACGTCATCTCCCTCAAGGTAGGGTAAACATCCATGGTGGATAGCAGCTATACACAAATACCAGCATAGGTGGAAATAATTGCTGGACAGGGCCAAGAAGTAACAGGTGCCTTACTGGAAGCAATGTCACCTTGATCTGCACAAGCAAATAAGGTCACAGGTGAATCACCCTAAGGCTATCTTTGAGTGCAAATTACCGGAGGCAACACACAGATCTGCTCTGTAGTGGTGGCCAATAACACCAAATACACATACAGCATAGATATAGGTGACCGGCTGCAGACAGGAAGCCAGGTGAACTGTAAACATCACCCCCCTGTCCCCCCATCAGTACACACGTGCATGCACAGCACCTGCCCCTCCCATCATCATCAGGAAGCAGATCCATAATGCCTTTTCAAAGGCAGCACACAGAAGTCTCCATAGGCCTGATACCATCCTTGGCTGCATGATACATGAAAACAGGCATGAGCTCTCAGATCCATTACACACTGTAGTCAACCAAGCCTGAGCACCGGTGTCATCCCATCTACACAGAGGACAGCCACTGTCATCCCTATGCACAAAGGCGGAGCAATCCACCGACCCAGCCAATCATATGCACATCAGCCTAACTAGTCTGCTCTGCAAAGGCATGGAAGGCAATATCAAGGACATTATAAACAGGGACATCGGCAACCTCAAAATGCCTGAGCTCACACAGCGTGGCATTGTCAAAGGGAGATCAGGCCTGTTAAACCTGGTTGACCTCTCTGAAGTGGTCAACAAACACAGGGATGAGGGAAGATGGTGAACAATGCCTACCTTCACTTAGCCCAATTCTTTCACAATAATCCCCTGGCAGCCAGGATACATACTGCTACACAGCTAGGCATCAACCTGTATGTTACTAGATGGGTAGCTAACTAGCCGAATGATAGTACCCACTCAGTCAGAGTAGTGGAACTCACCTCTAGTAGTAGAGTCTTCCAAAGCGGTGTACCCCAAGGATCAGTCTGGGGGCCTCTATTGTTTGAGATATACATATCTGAGGTACAGGACAAAAGCAGTGGTCTGAGGCTGACCAGGTGTACAGATGCTTGCAAGCTAGCCACTGTCTTACATTCCCCTACTGATGTGAGCATCCCTCAAGAGGGCCTCATCCAATTAATGACTGGTGCAAGCAGCATTTCTGCAAACGGGATGCCAGGAGAGACATCATTCTCCCTGCTGTGGCAGATGTCATCCATGCTAATTATGACAGTAATAATGTACTAAGCATGCAATCAGGTGTGAGGCGACTTGTGCACCAAGGTTGGTAGCAACCTGGCAGTTTCCCACCATGTGGGCACCATTGTACAGAAGGCTGTCTACAGGACTCACCTTACAAATATGGGAATGTCATCCAGGAGCCAGGAAGGCACAATGTCCCTGTACCCCACCCTTATCAGATGCATTACCAAGTACAATGGCTCCTTTGGCATGTACCTTGCCAAGCAAATGCAGCAGTTGCAGAGACCACAGAGGTTCCTGACCAGGCAAATCCAGGGTCTGTAACACCTATCAAAAACAGGTAGGCTGAAAGCCCTGTCCCTGTACTCAGTCTCATACAGACTGATCATAGGTGACCTGTGTCTGGCATACAAGGCCATTTCCAAACCAGCCTTGATGGCATTTCAGCATATCTGTAAGACAACCCCACTCATGCATTAAGCACTCAAGGCCCTCACGTGGTCTGTGACATCTATAGGACTTGCTGGCAGGATAGTGTAGTGTCCCACACAATGCACTGTCTGTAAAATACGCTCCCTCCACATGTCTAGCAGAGTACGTGTATAGCCCTCCTGAAGAAGAAGCTGGACAACTGTATGGGAAATGAATAGGATACATTTGGAATCCTTCGTGTGTCCAAGCTGGACAGGGGAAACAGATGCTGGCTTGGAAGGGACATGGGTGGAAATCTGGGCCAGGCTTATGAGGGCATCAGGGCCAATAGCCTGGTATTATGTTATGAGGCTATGCACCTAGTACTTTACATGTTTCCTGTATGTATTGCAGACTGTCATGGTATGTTGTCTGAAATGAATCCCTGTGAGTCTGAACTGTGTAGGTACTGCAGTGATAGTGTATAGTTTTGTCCCTTAATCAGTTATCATCACATATCGTTAAACCTTGTCATTGTGTGTGGTCTGTATAGCAGTAAGTCAGCTCTTACAGTATGTGCATATACACTTGATGACACTGTATAGCTCACTCCAGTAGTCTTGGTTTTGGCCACAATTACCATTCTGCTACTAGGCCCATCCCACAGTAGGATTTGTCATCCTTCACTGTGGGCCTTACAGTACCAGTGAAAGAGATGGATTGCAGCAGGCAGAACTACTGTAAAGTCTGCCCTGAAGTGCCCATAGGTGTCACAGCTGTGCCAGACTGTACCAGAAGTGTGTGTGTGCACGTGTGTGTGTGTGTGTGTGTGTGTGTGTGTGTGTGTGTGTGTGTGTGTGTGTGTGTGTGTGTGTGTGTGTGTGTGTGTGTGTGTGTGTGTATAGCATCAAACATACTACTGCAGGGTATTAATTTACATATGTTGTCTTCCCCTCACAGGTGAACACAGGGATTGGTGTCCTTCCCACTCACAACCTAATGTCAGTGTCTTAGCGGACTCCCATGATGATGGTGGTCATAGTGAGACACAGGTGGGGTTGTTGGTGCCTGAATCCATGCCAATGTTTGGTATCCCACTTTCACCCACCATGTCCCTGCACAGTCAGTATGCCCACAACATACCCAGTTCCCAGAAGCCATGGATAATGGACAGGTTAAGGGTGGTGGCATGGAACAGGCTAGTTTGTTGAGTATGGCGAGTTTGAGTGTAGACACCAGCCACAGGCAGAGAGTAGGCAAAGTCACACACAGGCAGATAGACAGGGTTCCTTAACAGAGGACTGCTGCCCATCAAGCCCCTGTCACAAGTGCCACAGCAAGTGTCACCAGATGCATGTTATGGTCTGTAATGGAGGCACTGGAGCATACTGACTGCAACACCAGACAGATGCTAAGGGTCATGAATGCAGTGCTCTATGCCATGCATGATGACATCCACAGCATTTGTGATGCCATACATCATCTTGCCGAAGTCGTGGATAGACAGTGGGGTGAGACATTGCCACTGTGTGACTGTGCAATGTCTGTGCTTGAGCATGTGGTGGGAGTAGGGCATTGTCAAGGTGGACATAGGTCAGCAACATAATTAACTGTGAGCCCAAGTGGCTGTGCATAATCACAGTCCCGTAGTGGCAGTATCTACAGCACTACCAAAGGGAGGGTGCTGTCCACACCACACTGGAGCAGGCCATAGACACGTTGTCCTGGCCAGTCCCAACAGAGACGTGGATCCAGCAGACAGCAGTCACCATCAGGGAGTAGTACTGCATCTGTCCTTGGGCCTGGCAGTGCCAGTGTTACTCCTGGCAGAACCAGTTACCACATCCCTGCCAGGAGATGGTGAACCATACATCTTGCCATGTACATTTCACCGCTGTCCAACATAGCCCTGTGTCAGGCCTTCACATTGCTTGATGGTGTGCAGACAAACACTCACACATCCCTATCACAGGTCAGTCACCACCAGACATGCACAGCTCCTCTGCACTGCCCAGTTGAACATCACCCCTTCAGATACACACACACACACACACACACACACACACACACACACACACACACACACACACACACACACACACACACACACACATGCTGTCAGACATATGGCCCAGCTTAGGCCTCTGGTAATCCAACACCATACCCTATGCATGCGATGATATGTGTGCCACAACCCTGTTATCCATACCATCGATGTACAGACATGATCATATGGGTCTGATGCACAGGGTGACTATAGTACAGTGTAGCAATGTCATGCTGTAGTTATGGGTACACATCAAGGTGTATGTACCTTGTTAGCCATGATGCACAATTACTGTTAGTACTGCTGACTGATTGTAGTGCCACATACTGTATTCTGGTTATGTTCCAGGTGTCTGTGTGTCTGTAGGCTGTGGGCCTGCTGGAAGTAGCAATGATGATTAAGGCAGAATAGAAACACAGTGACTTTTTCATAGCCAAGGTACAGCTGTATATGTCCATGTTTACCAGGTGTGTTTACATGCAACAGTGTGTGAGCGCCAATTGTGGCAGACAGTGTGACCTTGCATACATACCCTTGACACAGCCAACTAGCCTTCATACATGTCACCTGGGTGTTCTGTAGGACTGCAGGCTCACACATACAGAGGAGGATACTTGAGTACTGGCACTAGGTCCCTCACAAGCTTAGCCATTACTTAAACTGCAACAGATTCGGCTATCAGAACCTGTTGCCCCTGCCATTTCTGTCACATCCACTCAACCATCATGCAGTTGATGAGGGTTTGCCTGGTACTGTGTATGACAGGTTTGGGGTATGTATTCTTGACACAGGTCAGCCTGTGTTAGTCTAACTTGACAATCACCAGCATGTGTGTCTGCTATCTCATATGCATGTCTGGCCTCTCGTGCTGGTAGTGCACACAGAGTCATAGTCCTGTACATGGGGCAACTGAAGGAGGGCTGAGCACAAACCCTACCTGCACAGTCTTATGAACGATAGTGCTAGATACATAACACTGATAGCACAGCAGTACTGTAGTGTGGCTGCAACTGCCACTAGTATTGAAGTGGGTGACAACTGCAGGGACTGTCAGGATTGGCAATGGTGGGTTCAGAGGCTCTTAACATGTTAGAGCCATCTGACACACACATACACACACAGAACACTGCATATGGACATGCATTGAGACACACATGCACATGAAGGTGACACTTATCAAAGTAGATGACCTACCCATCTATTAATGTACAATATACAGTGATACAACCATTGCACCACAATGGCTTGCTGTTAGAAACTGTGTAATTGTGCTTGTTTGGTGGATGACATCTGTATGGGATGACACTAGGTTGTTAATGAGGGCGTTCACAGGGTGGAAGAGGCACACAAAATGGTATAGCCATCACATACACACACTGAAGACAGCTACAGGGGCTGTGGATACAGAAACAATTCCCAATAGACATATTAGTAACCCTACATATCCACTTGTATGTACTATAGTGCTGCGTACACATGACATGCTCCACATAGATTATATACCTGGAACATAACATACAACTTCTTACAACAGGTAATCTTGTGAATGCCTTCATGGATGGTGAGATAACCCAACAGGCATAGTGATTTGTCTCGTCTACTGCTCCTACAAACCTGAACAAGTGATAGAGTGACAGACTTCATATCAGCATGCTGTGTCTGTCAGGTACAATGTCTGATCCTGGCATGTATGTCAGTATGGTAACTGTAACATATTTGGCAATTATATCACAGGAATGCTCATTGTTAGGGGACACAGACCACATATAGTTTGCAAACATGGATATCCCATGTACATCTGTACAGATGACTGGTATGGGCTATATATTGTTACATGGTGCATGAGAGGCAGATGCCATTAACAGGGTCTTTAAAGTGATGTCATGGGTAGGGAGTCAACAGGCCTTAAAATGGTATAACCTACACACACAACAGCCACAGGGGATATGTTTGACACACGCTACTATAGTTGTCAGTATTGAGATTAGAACCCCTACCTATCTACGTATTTCCACTATAGCATTATGCAGTTATTGCACACACCACAGAACTTAGAGGGCTGACAAGTGTATACAGGTACATCTAAGGTGAAGGACATCAGGAGGCCTTGTAAAGAGGGGCAATGGGAAATGTACTGGGTGGGAAGGGCATCAAAATACATTTCACTACAAACATACACACTTACAAACACCTTCTTACAAACACACATTTTCACAATTGAGTGTAGAACCACTGCCTATGTAGTTATCTGGACTATAGTGTTACTTAGTTATTCCATGCACCACAGACCTTATAGGGCTGAGTGCTGTCCAAAGGTACTTCTAAGGGCAATGACTTCAGCAGGACAGTTAAAGGAGGGCACTGGGATGTGTACTGGGTGGGAAAGTCCCCAAAATACTTCAGCCTACAAACATACATAATTTCAAACTCTTGCACATGCCCTTACACACACACACACACACACACACACACACACACACACACACACACACACACACACACACACATTTACCAGACCTGAGAATAGAACCCCTGACTATCTAGTTATTTGCACTATAGTGTTACGCAGTTATTGTACACACTATAGAGCTTACAGGGCTGATAAGTGCACAAAGATACTTCTAAGATGAATAATATCAGCAGGACTGCTAAAGTTGGGCATGATCAAGATAATGGAGAATTTCGTATCAGTAGTACCTTCAACCCACCTTTGCACCCGGTGTTAGTATTTTTTGAGAAAATATGTGAGTTGGATATCAGACATTTGCTAACTCAAAAAAGTAGTATTTTCCACGATAATTTAAATAGGAAGGAAAGGGATTTACTCACTTATTTTTTGCAGCAGATCAGAATCATTAAGCCGGATAAATGGGGTGGGCTTGTAATCATAGACATTCATGATTATGACAAGCGGGTATATGAAATACTTAGTACTGATATGTATGAGGAAGTTACTAGAAATTAGTTGAATACGGCCTATAGGAGAATCTCTATTGCCCTGAATGATATGTTTTTGGAAAATAGAATTACTATTGACACTATTATTCGAACATTATTTCACCCAGTATTCCAACTATATTTTGTACTCTAAAAATACATAAGGATGTAACCAATCCACCTTTATGACCTATAGTGGATGGTCGCAACTCCATCACATATTCTTGTGCTAAATTTCTTGATAGTAGATTAAAGAAGTTTTTGGATGGGCAAGTACAGACCTGCAGGGATTCCTGGCACTTTTTAAGCTTGATGGATGGTACTGAATATTCTGATCAAGTTTTGTTTTTGACAGTGGATGTAAAGGATCTGTTGTCTGTCATACCCCAACAGGAAGGGATTTAGATTATAGAGCAATTTCTATTTGAACAAGGGGTGCTACAATCATAAATCAATGTATATGTAGATCTGTTTGATATAGTACTTTCCAATAACTTCTTAATATTTAATAACAGCTACTATCTTCAAAAGGTAGGAGTTGCAATGGGGTCACCTTGTGGGACCATTTTTGCCAATGTAGTTATGGCACGATGGGAAAAGGAATATGTCCTGGGAGGGAGTTATGCTGATAAGATCATGTTATATCTCCATTATCTGGACAATATATTTATCCTATGGAAAGGTGATCAACAATCTGTGGAACATTTTTTGGGATACATTAATAATACCACACATTATTTAAAACTCACCCACGCCATGGATGAGCAAGAAATCAATTATCTGGATGTTAACCTTAGTAAGGATAGAATTAACCAAAGATTTATTGCAAAAATACACAGGAAGCCAACTTACTCTAACTCTTTTCTGCATTTTACAAGCTCCCATCCTTTATCAAATAAAAAAGCTGTAGTAAAAGGACAATTTGTCTGGGCAGCTAAAATGGTTAGTTTGGAAGCAGATTTTATTCTTGAGTGTAAGCATCTTACAGAGATGTTTATAAGCAGGGGTTATCCTGTTAGTTTATTACATGAAGTGCATACTGAAGTTAGTTATAAAAGGAATAACGGGCATTTTACATCAATCCTAAATCAACAGGTGAGCCAGGTACATATACAAAAGGAACACAATCATATAGATTATAATGCAACCTTTATCACAACATTTAATGTTCATTTTCATGAGATAAAAACAATGATTTTAAAGAATTGGCATTTAATTGAGGTTGAAGCACCTGTTATTAATAAATTTAAGGATGGGGTTAAAATGATAGCCAGGAAAGGGAAGAATTTAAAAACTCTTGTTGAAATGTGTCAAACAACAAAAAAGCTCCAAGTTAAAAGCATGAAGAAATGTGGAATGTGTAATTTATGTAAGCATATGTATGAGGGTAAATATGTTCAAAGTAATGGTCTGAAATATAGTATATGTAATAAATTAAATTGTAATTTGAAAGGGCTGGTATATGTGGCAATGTGTAAGCACTGTCCAGCTTATTATATAGGTAAGACTACTAGAACCCTGAAAGAAAGAGTATATGAGCACCTATATGCCATTAGAAAGATGAATTTAACAAATGCACTTGCAAAACACATACAGGAGTATGATGAACACATATTTGAAATTTGTGGTATTCAACAGGTCCATGAGCAACTGAGGGGAGGCCCATAGGTGTTACATTTAGAAAGAGCAGAATTAATGTGGAAACTAAAATTATATTCTTATGTATGGCCAGATTTGAATGACTACTGTGCAATCAACAGCATACTTAGGCTAAAAGCATTACTTAGGTGAGTAAAATTGTAAGCTGGTTTCAACTATTGCTGGTTTATGCATTAGGGTTTGCGATTTAATAAGTGTATTTAGTATTAACTTATATATACATTTTTTTATATATATTTCTTATAACAAGAAACATTTTTAATTAATAACAATCAAGTAGGATTTCATTAGATAGTTTAATAATGAAGTGAATTCAGTTAGGGTATGTATTTTATATATATGTGTTTTATATAGGTGTATTTTATATATATGTGTTTTATATAGGTGTGTTTTATATAGGTGTATTTTATATATATGTGTTTTATATAGGTGTGTTTTACATAGGTGTGTTTTTAAAATATGAATGTCAAGTAATTTTGTCACAACATAATTTCCTTTCTAGTGGGCGGGTTTATAAAATGCTATTTAAGTAGTTCATTTGCGGTTTAACACTGTTTTAGTCTGATGAAGTTTGTTATTTCACAAATGAAAAGCGATTCACTGTATTTCATTAAATAAGAGTTTTGCTTGCACTCTGGCCATTTCTATTGTGGTTTCTACAGGACTGTATTTTGTGTTTCCCATGCACTTATAGAGGGAGCACATCACTAGGGGTACTGAAGCACTTGGCTTGCTGTTGACAGGGAGTGTATTCCACAGCTGGGGGAGTGTGTGGTACACATATCTGTCACACCAACAAGCCATATTGATAACACAGCCCAGGTTGATGCTGCACCTATAGGTTGATGGAGTGAGCCTTGAATTTCAGATGTGCAACAGTCCCATCAAGGCAGGGTCTGGATTTCTTTGTATGCCAGACAGGGGACACCTCAGCTGAGTCTGTATGGAATGGGGTAGAGGGACAGTGCTGTTAGCCTATCTGTGTAGGGTAGGTGTTTGGGGGTTGGGGTAAGGCCTTAGTGTTTGCAAGACCCTGGTGTGTGGAGTCTACATGGTCTGTGGTGTGTAGGTTTGTGGAGCTCTCATGCGATTTTGCCTCTGAGGTGTCCATTGTTTGGGTTTTGTTTTGTTGCAGACCTCCACTTACATGGGTGTGTGTTGTGTATTTGCAGGTGATGTTTACTGACCTCTTGCACTGCATGGCACCTGTGTTACTGCACAATCTGTTCTGTTGTGCACATTCTCCATTTGTCTGGCCAGTTGTTCCCCTTCCCCTTATGTGTGTCTCTTTGTTCTTCTGTAGTCCACTCACAGGCTTTGGCCACAGTGGCTGCTATGTATTTGTAATTCTGCTGTGGGTGGGATACATGCTGCTACATTGCACACAGGGTTCTGGACTTTACACATGTGAGCTTACCTATTTAGCAGGTTGTCCATCATTGCACCACTCCATTTGTTGTGGTCCTTAGGCAGTTTGTGTTGCTATATGTTATTATGAGGCTACATGTGGGCCTAGCTGTCATACCATCACATACTGACATCTGCACAGGTCCAAATATGATAGTCAGACAAAGGCCCATACATGGGGACAGGGTGTTATTAATGCTGTGCCATAGACAGTTGGGAGACCGGTTTGGCAATTGCTTGTTTGCTCTTATGGGTTTGAAGTCTGCGTCCCCACTGTCTGCCATTGCTGTTCTGACATGAACCTTTCTTCTTATGCAAATAGTTGGCAGGCAAATGCAATGTTAGGACAAGCGGAACAGATATACAAGGCATACTTGTGCTCCTTCTGTGGCAACCTTTGTCATTCCAGGGGTATGGCTCTTGGCCAGTGACATGTTGTCAGTGCTGAGACAGAAAGGTGACAGCCTTTTATACACTGGCAGTGCACTGACCTTCAGGTACCTTCTGTCCTACTAGGCACCATACCTCTCAATGTCTGAGAGCCAGACATCTGGAGAAGCCCATAAGTGATTGGGGGACAGAGGCCTAAATATAGGGACCATTTTAAGTATTGGCCTTACGAACCTAGAAAGGTGATTCAAAAACAGGTTTTGCATTTGCATGCGTGTTTCTATAGGGTATTAAGTCTGACACTACAATCTGTCATTATTTTCTGACCTTAGTCTTATGTGATTTGCAATGAATTTCCAGACAGCCACTATTTCATGTTATACAGACCACAATTATGATGCAAACCTCTGGACATTCTGCAGTAGGTCTGTAGAGTTGAGAGGTATGATAGGCAGTGTGTAGGTTACTCCAAGCTGTGTACTGTCCATATGTCTGGCCCCTGTCCATGACTTGTACAGCTTTCCTGCATTAACAGCTAATGACATCTGGACAATGTGTACAACTCGACCCTATGTGTAGCTGACATGCAGAATAGTTAGCACTGCAGTTCTTGGAATATGACCCTGTCAAAGACAGCACTGTACCTATGCCACTATGACACAACAGCCAGGAGTAAGTGCTGACCACATCCTGACAGTATTATCCACACATATCTATCTATCTATCTATCTATCTATCTATCTATCTATCTATCTATCTATATATACATAGATCATTGACCCCTGCATATTGTGGACATGCAACAAGTTATCATGTTGATTGGGACAGCCCTGGCAATGTGTGGTCGGCTGCTATTTGCCTGCAGACATACATGTTACTGCATTTCTATGGGAATATTGGGGGGGGGGCGGCACCTGTCAACTGTGCACATTTGCACAGACTGTGCTGATATTTGCTTTACATTTGGTTCCATTTAGCATAGCATTGTGCCCTGTCTTGGAGACTAGAGGCATATCACTAAAGACCACAGGTCAAATTGTAATGGCATAATTTGAGTTTCAGACATCTTACCCTTCAGAGCCTTACTGCAACTGCAAGACCTGCTGTGCTATCACTCTGTAAGTCTGCAGGGGGTATTTCATCATGGTCGCCATTTGTGGGCCTTTGCCAGACATTTCTTTATGGTTTTCTACAGCTGACTTGCTGGTTGAGGCTGAGGTGTGAGCATGGGATCCCCCATGCTGACATCCATGCCTGTGACCTATGACCCCCAGGTTAGTTGGCCCCCCACATATACTGCAGTGGGTTTGTCACCTTGGGTACTACTGCATAGTGTGGGGAAGCCAGTATTGTGCATACATTTCATGGTGTCCCACATAGCTGTCAGTTGTCTGCTGCTATCCCAGTAGTCCACCCCATTCCCTTGCATGCATGCAGTGATACCATAGATATGTTACCAGAACATAGTAATCCATTCATTTATTGTTAAGAAGACTGACTTACTTTGTGCCTGCAGCAGTTGTGAGGATGGTGGTTGAGGCTGCCTATGTGGGATGCATACAGTACACTGCCTATACTTGGTAAGTTACAGGTAGTGTGATGTGTGTGTCATCCATTTTACTGTGTGTGTGAGTCAGAGAGAGGTGTCAGTCCCTGGGTCCTTACAGTGTCAGTGTGTGTGCTATGTGTTGCCTCTTTGTTAAGGCCAGGGCATACTGGGCATGCTTCCATCTGCCTACAGTGGCTGGCTCAGGGGGTTAATCCTCCGAGTTCCTCAGTGCCTGTGGGGACCTTGGCAATGGTGAGGGGTTGTGTGGCCATTCACCGTGCTGTTCCTGCTGCAGCTGTTTCCGCAAGATCATATTGTGCAGCATGGCACATACTATGAACATGTGTGCACATGTGGCTGGAGAGTACTACAAGGCTCCACCAGATATGTCAAGGCAGCGGAACCATGACTTGAGCATCACAAACTCATCCTCTATAATGATCCTGGTTTGTGCTTGTGCCTCATTATGGCATTCTTGAGTGGGTGTGTGAGCATTTCTGATAGGTGTCATCATCCACGGCCACAGTGCATAGCCAGCATCCCCCACCAGAAGCCATACAGGATGTCCACCCCAGGCAAATCCCTGATACAGCTGTGAGGAATGCCAGATGTGGGAGTCAGGATAGCTTCCAGGGCTGCCAGCACACACATGAATGATAATGCCCTGGGCATTGCATATGACCTGGCAGTTGGAGTAAAAGCCCTTGCAGTTTGCCCTGGGCATTGCATATGACCTGGAAGTTGGAGTAAAAGCCCTTGCAGTTTAGGTGGACCCTACCCTCTTCGGCAGGTGGTGCTTTGATGTGGATGTGCATGCAGTCTATGGCACCCAGTACCTCCGGGTAGTCTACTACATGGTGGAAGAGTCACATATTGCTGGCCTCTCCTCATGGGTGCTGGGGAGGTAAATGTTCTCACTGGCATGTGGTAGCATGGCATACAGGAACTGGTGGAGTACTCTGGATACAGATGCCTGTGAGACCCCATGATGTTCCCAGTAAGTCTTTGGAAAGTACCTGTAGCTAGGCCTACACATACCTTGGTATCCACTGGGATGGGTTCTGGGTGTGAGGTGAGGCCAGCACAGCTCATTGAGTTGCTGTATGATGTCCCTGTCCACCATGTAGTGCTCTACTATCTCCAGGTCATGTAGCCCCTGGTAGGTTACCCTGGGTCTGAACACTCTCCTCCTCCTCCTTAGTCTGGGGCAGTTGCCAGCATTATCCTCTTTAATACCCTCAGCATCTAGCACATACTGATGTATCAAAGTGACAGCAGCCCCTAACATTTTGTCAGTTAAAATTCCCCTGAGTGTGTACACCTATGGTGTAGAGTTTGTTGGAAAAACAAGACTGAAAGGTGTTTGCACAGTTTATACTGTTGAGCTGCAGATGCTGCCTGTATGATTGGCTGGCTATGATACATTCCACCAGCCTCGAGGCACGGCACAAACCCACTGCCTAAATGTAAACAGTTCTGCTATTTCTGTTTTTTTTTTAGACCCCGGTGCATGCCACGCAAACCTGTTTAGCTAATGTAAACTCTTTGAAGCAGAAATACCCCTCCCCTGGACACAAACATGCTCTTCATTTCATGGAACAAGTCAATGCAGCCTCAGACACACTCCCTTGCTTAGCTAAGCTCAAATGGGAGCAGTGGAGCTCCACCATGCTTATGCCAAACATGACACACCCCCTTTTCATGTCAGCTGCTTCTCCTGCTTTCACCACTGCCTTATAGCTCCTACACGGTTAGGTGCAGCCAGGGAATGGTCCCCCATTTAGTGATTCAGTAAAATGTGCTCATTTGCATACCCCACTGCCTTAGTCCATTGTTACACCACTACACCAGAGCATTCCTCCTTAGCAACCAGTGTTACCTGTTATTGTTTTGATTCTGCATACCATACACTATAACAGAAAAATGCAGATTTCACTTAAAATTGTCTTCTCACATTTTTTTTAAATTTTCGGCATGATCCTATTTACTGCGTTATGCTTAAACGGCCAAAATTGGCCCAAAAAACCCTTTTATTTTCATATTTTTGAAATTCTTTTCCATGCCAATGGCCCTATATTTGGCCATTGGCATACCTAATGGTTATAATACCTGCTTTACTTTGAGCTGTCATGCCTCCATTTTCATTTTTGGAGAAATGTACATGGTCAGTAACCGAATACATTTCTGCAATGGACACTGTTCTTGCACGGATGCCTGCCTGCTTACTGAATCACTAATTCACCTCATTTGCATGGTTTTCACCAGTAAATGAGATAATTAGCATAATTTAGTGGTGTCCATGCAAGAATAGTGCTAACAGGCTCGTGCATGCCCCCAGCCTTGTTTACTGCATTGCTCAGCGGCCATATTCTGTGCAGGAGCTGCTGCACTATTCCTGCATGGATAAGAAAATGCTTATTGAGTCCCAGGGAATGTTTTTCTTATCCTCAATAGTCCACTTTATTGTCTTTATGGCTGTTGTTTGGTCTATCATTTTTTGTGATTTTTGTGAAGCACTACTTCCTTCTACAACAGGGGGGGGGGGCATCCTCCCTCTGGGCCTGGCCTGGCGCCATTGTAGGAATGTTTCTGTATTTTGAGGATTCTACACTCTCATCTTTTCCACTCCTGGTACCAGTATGCCTACCAGGATTGGGCACTTTTTTATCCTGGGTCTTGTGCACCCAGCTATCATTTTTTAAATTTTTAACCTACTTCCATCCATGATATATGTTATATAAATACAATTTTGTGAAAACTATCAACTCTTCATAAGACTTATATTATGTGTAACAATATCGGTATGGATAAAATCAACACATTTGATTGACTTCTGATTATTGCATCCTAGAACATTAAAACCTCTGGAGGATGCTAATATGATATTTTATGGAATTTTTACATTGGGAGTTTAGTCCTTGTGACACTTCCAAGGCCACATGCCATTAAAAACATTTTTTTTGGATAGGCCAAGCCCCCCTTAATACCTCAACATGGAGGGAAGCCCCCATACCTCAGAACTTTATATATAGCAAATCCATAATCATTTAAACTCACAGAATATGAAGAACGTAAAAAGTCATGCACTTAACTTTCTTTCTTTTCTCCCTGTCTAGCTGCCATGGCAGAATCTTTTCACTTCAGTGTTCTGAGCATCAGTCAGATCTGTAGCAATAAACAGTACAGAATCCATTTTACAGCTTATGACTAATTTCACTGCTTGCATAAATGTATCTAGCATAGAGAATCTAATTTATTATATCAACTAATGATGATTTGTACCCAGATCATTCTAATAATTAAACTAATTTGTTCATATACTTACAATTTTTAGATGATCTTTTCTTGTTCACCATTATTGTATTAGCTCCTTTTTAACATACTATAGAGCTTCGTCTCACAAATTCTTCAAAGGGATGTGTTCAACATCTCTTATTTGCCCCTGCTGTATTCCCTCTTCAACTGTTATAGCCAGACAAGATTACTCCTGGGACCATGGACTGTCAGTGTCCCTCCTTTTCTCCTACCACCCTGGGTGACATGGGTCTACTCAGGCAGTGTAGCAACTGCCTCATGTACACTGACAACCCCCTACTTCTAAATCATTCCTGTACCATTTGTGATAGATGCACCTACATTATGGATCTGGAATCACAGATCTCTCATGCTATAGACAGCAATACAGAGTGGGTTGTCAGTCCACCTTCCACAACTCCTACTCATAACACACAGCATACACATAGACCAACATGTGCAGAGGTGTTCACAAAAAATCTACCTAAACACCTGAGACCTCCAAATCGCATACATACTAAACCAACCATAACACCCAAAACACACAATACATATAATGACACAAGCACATGTGTCTCACCATCAAAGCCCATAAGGCAATGCACAGACACTCCAAATATCTCACTCATAGGAGACTCTACAGTGAGACACACAGACATTCCCCTCACCAGGCTGAACAAGGTGAAAGTCACAGTCATCTGTCTTTCTGGGGCCAGGATTCATCAGATAATGCAGGCACTCAAGTCTCTCAACAACAAATACCATTATGATTTGTTCAAAGTACATGTTGGTGTGAACGACTTGAGACATACCTCCCTGGACTACATGAAGAGAGACATGATTGAGCTCTCTGATCATGTGTCACAGGCAGGTATGTCCCTAGCCTTGAGCAGCATATTACCCTTGCCTAGGATGATACCTCAATATAAACAGAAAATCATTGTCTTCAATAATTGGCTTAGTTTTTGGTGTCATTCTAAGAGGATCCAGCTTCTGTCAGCCTGGGATGACATGATCGACAGACCTTGATGCTTTGCCAGAGATGGTTTTCATCTGTCACCCCTGGGATTTTGGCTACTGGCAAAGGCTCTTGCTATCCACATAGTGCCTTTTTTACGCAAAGTCACAAGGACTAAACTCTCAATGTAAACATTTCATCAAAAAAAGCCTTAAGGTTATTCTGCTAAATGCTAGGACTCTTAGCATGAAACTGCAGTCATTGGAAGTCACCCCCCCTTGGAAGATGCAGACATTTGTGCATTCACAGAGACCTGGTTCAAGGCTGTGGAAAGCACCCAGCCATACTGGGTTACACCTCATTCCACGTGTTCAGGCCACAAACTGTAGACATGAAAAATAAAGGAGGCAGTGCATCAATATTCACTAAAGGTAAATATACCTCCAGATTAGTTAAACAGTATGATTCTCTGGAGATACTTCAATTGCAATTAACTGTTGTTAAGACACATATTCAAGTCATTGCCAGATACAGGACCCCTTCCATGAATCAGGACACCTGCTCTACCTATTTATAGCTACTTGAGTCCATCAAGATATATCGAACACCATGGTTTTGGGTGACTTCATCTAGCCATCCATTGACTGTGTAAATTACTCATGCACAAACTCACTTACCCAAAGGTTCCTTGACTTCATTAACTTCAGTGCCCTGGACCAGCTGGTTGACAACCCCACAAGGGGCACCAACATCCTGGATCTGGTGCTTACCAATATAGGGAATTGCTGTAGTGCCCTCACTGTGAGGTCTTCCCTGGTGAGATCTGACCAGAAATCAGTCTCATTCAAAGTAACTATCACACCTGACTCCCCCCAGAAGCAACTAAACAAAAAAACTTCTCCAAAGCAGATTGTAACCTCTTATGGGATAGTATAAATAGCTTAACTGCACCTCCCCTCTCAGATGGAACTGGCAACTATGCCGAGTTTTACACCAATGCTTTATACAAACACCTGTATAACTGCATTGACTCAGCCGTACCTGATATGACCAAAACAAGCTCCTCAAGGAGGAGCAAACCTGCCTGGTGGACAACTGACATTAACAGGCTTTACAATAAGAGGAAGACATTGCTGTCTAAGAGGAAGAGGAAGCAGGCCCAAAACTGGAAACATTCTGTCATCAGTTTAATCAAGCAAATAAGACTTCTTGTGAAGTCTTTCAAAGCAAACTATGAATCCAAATGAGCTTCCTGCAATAAGGACAATTATAAGGCATTCTTTAGTTAGATCCATAGCCTAAAAGGAAAGGCCCAGATTTTTGTTGAACTGATAGTTAATGATACCATATATACTTACCCTGTGGATATAGCTAACCTGTTAGCCAACAGGTTCTGTGAGAACTTTACTCCCCTGTCCCTGCCACATGTACGCATGACATCCCTACCACCTGTCCCCTCCCTTTTATCTTTATAGAGCAGATAGTAAATGCCATATCCAAGGCCAAACACGTGGCATCTATGAGACCTGATAACATCCCTGGCTGTCATAACTCTCAAGCTCTTAGAACAAGAAATCTGGACAAAACCATCAATAATGGGGGGGGGGGGCAAAGGCCCAACAAATAGGGACACTTTTTAATAATGCTCTTACAAACTTTGAAAATTGATAGAATAACAGTTATTTTATTAGCATGAATTTTATGAAGGGTATAAAGTCTGAAATTCAAATGTTTGTCATTATATCTTGACTTCAACCCTCAATGACTTGCCAATGATTTGCCAGAAAACCACAATTTTATGAGAAACAGACCCAAAATATGAGGCATAAATCTGGACATTCTACAAAAATCTGTACAGTTGAGAGGTATGCTGCGTCCTACATGGGCTCCAACCAGAAATAGCAACACCATTCCATACTCTTTTCAGACAATAGGCATACACTTGTCAATTTCAAAAAGATACATTGTTGCAATTGCTTTCCATCGCGCAAACAGGCTAACTGGCATTGCATGTCTGTCAACATACATGCATCGTAATGAATGTGAAAATATACAGCTGCTGCATAGTTGTTGCTGTGGTAGCAGGTGTAAGTTAAGGGCTGTAATACAGTGGAGCCTGTGTTCTAACCCAGCAAAAGCAAAACTTTTGTTATTGCTGTTCTACTTTACTTCATATAAAAATTCACAATAGAAAAATAATTACACATAGAAATAACTATGTACAGCAGGTGCATTGAGCATACACTGGATATCATACACACACAAACACACACACACACACACACACACACACACACACATATATATATATATATATATATATATATATATATATATATAAATATACACACACACACATATATGAAATGCAAGACAGAGGGTATCAGTAGAATTATGATTCTACAATTAAAGATTTATTTTCTTAACATTCATTTCACATACATACATGGTTAAACACGCAACTCTTTAATATATATGTGTAAATAATAAGCAGGCCTGACAATCAAGGTCTCAGTTACAGTGAGCACTCTACACAGTTGTTGTGTCTTTCGGCTTTTCCCAGTTAGGGGTCGCCACAGCGGAACTCCGGTCCGCTAATGATTGGCAGTAGATTTTTATGTGCCGAGTTGCCAGCCCTGACGCACAACCTTCAACAAAGGTACGCCCATTCATGCATGTCTCCACACAGAAGATGCTCTAACTGAGAATCAAACAGGACAACATCTTACTGTGAAGTGACAATGCTACCGCAGCACCACCACCGCACTCTACACAGAAATAACTGTAAAAAACACACCTGTGACAACTGGTATAAGTTAATGCCCACAATGCAAGTGAGACAGGGTTCTAATCTAGCATGCTCCAAATGGTATTAATGCTTGTCCACTCACTTTAAAAAACTAATGAACAATCTAAAGATAATTCTAAATAACAATAACTATGTATAGCAATGGAGATCATATGAATTATATGTATGACTGAGGGTATAATGGCAATTGTGTTTCTGTACTTAAAAGTGTCTTTTCTTGTCAGGTCACACACATACATGGTTAACCCCTCACTTTATCATGTGTCCATATAACTAATGGGTATGTCTGACAAGCATGTCTTCTGTGGCAAAGATGAAAAAAAACTGTGTAGAAGAATATGTGTTGTCTATTGCACATATGTTTGAATCCCACATTGGATAAATTACTTTTATCAGTGTGCAAATGCAAGCCAAAAATGTGTTAGATCATATAATTTATACCCCAAATACATGTCTGCAAAGTTAAATCAATTAACAGGTACAGCAGCATCCAAACCAAAAACGAATGCCAACTGTGACATTACATTTGCTATTTCATAAACTGCTTTCCTCTCTGTTTGGCACTGCTGCTTTCCGCTGAACTACATATAAATGGAAAAGCCATATAAATACCTGTTTAATGTCTTAACATTTATGACACAACATTTCTGATATGAGCTACTTATGAACACCATAGTAGCTGTTAACTATCCCTACCATAGCCAATATGAATAAGTACTTCTCAGGTTCAAGTAGTAGTTATTAAATGTGAATCTAACATGAGCAAATACTTTACCATCAATCCTCCAAACCAGCTGCTAGCCAGCATGCTATGGAAAGTGCTGATTAGCATGTATTACTTATTTTTATTGCCCAGTTAGTCTTCATCCCAGTACAATCCATGTAAAAAAACACTTTTTACTGACTGAACACATATTTACACTGAGTCATGTGTTCCCTACATCCATGCACTTGAAAACTGGTATGTCAGTACTAGTTCTCAGATGTCACCTATATGATAGGAATAAGCACAACTGCATCGCTACATCATCTAAACCTTTATACTGACAACAGACATACAGATTGTCTTATACATGTATTAGTGTGGACAGCAACTCTTCACAAATATGAACACTGTACATGCACAGTTACATCCATGCTGATCACAAAAAAATGTGTGCATGTGTGTGGCAATAAGTATGTAATGCACACAACCATACCGAGAAACAGCTGCATATGTCTTAGTTCTGCTGCATGCATGCCTGACAGCTTTCTGAGTCTAGTTTTTAAAGCTCTCTTCTAAAGCATACCTGTGCATTGGAAATACAACAAGAAATACAAAATCCACAGTTTGCACATCATTTCATAACAGGATATTGTACCCACATCATAAAGTGATGATGGCATCATATTTAAAGACAACTATGACAAGGCAAAAACATGCTTCAGAGGTGTTGCAAAAATTAACTACTGTGTTTTGAAGACGAGAACAAAATACTTAGATTATTTATTTATTTATTTATTTATTTATTTATTTATTTAAATTTGTTGACCGGGAGTGTCCGACTGGACGTGGGTCCATTTTCAGCGGAGGCCCGGGGACAAAAGCTCCACAGTAAAACAAACAGACAGTAGTTACATTGGATTACATAGTGATTAACAATTTAACATAGAAATTACTTACAACATATTTACAGATGAAGAACATAGTACATCAGTAGACAACTAGAATCTTTATCTGTGAAGTACATAACAGGCATTAACAAATATAACAATGAGAAGTTCCTGCTGTATAATAAGTACTAGGCTTATGAGCAACTGAGCTTGCTATCATCAAGGTAGTTAGTGGAGGTGAAAGAAAGGTAGTAGTTGGATGGGGTGGATGATATTAGAGTGGGAGTTGCAAGGGCATAGCCAGCATGTTTTTAGGTGCACTTTTAATAAAGTTTTGAAGTTGGTGCATGATGGTATGGAGGTAATTGTGGGTGGGAGTGAGTTCCATAATTTGGCTATGGTGCAAGAGAATAGTTCTTCACCAGCAGAGTTATTGGCTTTAGTGATCTGCAAGTGATTTTTGTTGCTGGATCTTAGTGGTCTGGTGGTGCGATAGGGTTGGAGTAGATTCTGGAGGGATGGGACATTTAGTGGATGGTTTACTAGTTTATGGGCGAGTGAGAGTTGATACCACTGAAGGAGGTGAGGGAGTTCAAGCCAGCCCAGTTCAGCAAGTGAGAGACAGTGGTGACTACGGTAGGATGCCCCTGTGGAGAATTTGGCGATTTTGTTGTAGCAGGTCTCTAGCTTGTTTAGATCACATTGCCTTAGGTTGGTATATACTGGAGAGGCATAAAGTAGGGTGGAGATAAGGTGGGAATTTGCTATTGAAATCTTTGCTGCTTTGGTGAGAAATTGTTTATTTCTGTATAACGCCCTAGTTTTTGTTGACTTTTTATGGTCATGGATATGTGAATGTCAAATTTTAGTTTATTGTCTATTTCCACTCCTAGCAATTTGGTGTGTTCAGTTGGGTATATAGTGGTGTTGTCTTTTGCTGTGATGTTAAAGTGAGAGTTGTTTTGAGTATGTTTGGTGGGTTGGAAGATGAGTAGTTTAGTTTTGTTTGGGTTGAGTATTAATTGGGCATCGGATAACCATGTTTTAACAGGACTGGGCTGAGCAGATGATGGTTGAGTCATCTGCATATTGGATGAGTGTGCCATGTTTGGTGGCAGAGGCTAGATTATTGGTGTAAACAGAGAAAAGTAGGGGTCCAAGGATGGATCCTTGTGGAACCCCTATGGAGACAGGTAGTTGGGGAGATATGTCATTTTGCCATACAACGGATTGTTGGCAGTCAGACAGGTAACTCTGAAACCAGTTGGTGAATGATTGTGAGAAGGATAGGTTATTGAGGACAGAGATAAGTTGTTTGTGTGGGACCATGTCAAATGCTTTAGATAGGTCTAGGAAAGTAGCAGAGGAGAGATAGCCATTGTTTTTATGCTGAAGGATAGTGTTAGTAAAGGAGAGTAAGGCAGTGGTGGTGCTATGGTTTGGTCAGAAACCATGCTGAGTACTGGAAAGGAGGTTGTTAGTAAGGAGGTAGTGTGAGACCTGAGAGTGTATGCATCTCTAGTATTTTGGAGAGTGGAGAGAGAATAGCTATGGGGTGGTAATTGGTTAGTTCTGCAGAGGGTCCACCTTTGTGGAGGGGAATTATATGTGAGACTTTCCACAATGTGGGAACATAACTTTCTGACAGAGATCGGTTAATCAAGATGGATACTGGGTAGGCCAGAGCATCAGCTGCGATTTGTAGGTATTCACTTGGGAGGTTGTCTGCTGCTAATTTGGTGGCTTTAAATTTAGTTAAGAGTTATTTTATGTTGGAGGTAGGTACAGGAGAAAAAGAGAAGGCAGTGTGGAGATTACTAGTTGAAGGTGTGGGTTGGAGGGGAGGGGGGGTTTGTTGTTTAGCTAGTGATAGTATGGTTTGGGTGAAGTGTGTGTTGAATGAGGTAGCAATATTTTCTGAGGAGTGAGGGATGTTAGGAGGAGGGGTACTGACTTTACTTGGGTGGAGGATGGAGTTTATGGAGGACCAGAATTGTTTGGGGCTGTGTTGTGAGGAGTCTAGGGCAGACTGGTAGTATTGGAATTTGTCCCATTTTATTATCTTTTTGACTCTATTGCGTAGTTCTAGGAATGTTTGTCTAGCTGCGGGGGTTTTGGTTTTGTGCCAGTGCTCCCAGGCTTTATCCGTTTTTCATTTCTGACTTAGTGGTTTTCTGTAGCCATGGGGAGAGTTGTGCTTTGGTTCTGGAAAATCTTATGGGGGCATGGTAATTAAGGATGTTCAGGAAGGTAGTATTAAAAAATTCAACTGCGTCATCTAGACTGAGGTACATTAGAGCATGCCAGTTACATTTTTTGAGGGATGACATTAATGTGAGTGGGTTAAAGTTTATTATTTTACGTATTTGACGATAGATGACAGGTTTAGCTTGGTACAGGTATTTTTTGAGTAGGAATGTTGGGGAGTGATCACTGAGGCTATCTGATAAGCAGCCTGTTATATATGTCTGGGGGTTCTTACTGACTAGTATCCAATCCAGGGTAGTGTGCTTGCTGGAGTTTGTATTTATCCTTGTTGGTGACTGGACTAGTTGGGTGAAGCCATGAAGGTGTACATGATGGGTTGGATTGTTGCCAGAACAGGATTGCCAGTCAATATTGAAATCACCTAAGATGATAGTTTCTTGGGGGAGATGGTGGGTAGACCAGCTGAGGAGGTTTTCTAGTGGAGTTATGTTTTGGCCAGGTGGGAAGTAGCATCCAATTATGTTGATGGTTTTGTTTTGGTTAATTTTGAGGTTGGTATATATTATTTCTTCATTGCCTATTTGTGGAGCTGATGATTTTAAGATCTGGATGTTTAGATGCTGTTTAAATATTATAGCTACACCACCTCCTTTTTTGTTTAGCCGGTCTACTCTTAGTATGCTGTATCCTGTAGGGAGTATTTGCTCACTGGTAATGTGAGGTTTTAGCCAGTTTTCTGTCAGGATGACAATATCTGGGGAGTATAAGTCAATGGTGGCATGCAGTTCATGGACTTTGTTGGATATACTTCTAATATTTAGGCTTAGTAGAAGGAAGTCACTTGGCTTTCTATTGGCTGTAATATGGGAGAAGTTGTGGTTTCTAGTCTAATTATGAGGATTGGGGTTGGAGATGGTAGGGCCAGGGTTGGGGTGGATGTCTCCACTTAGGGCTAGTTTTGATATGCATGAGATTATTAGTTTTCTCAGTTTTTGAATGTGTTTGTTTATAACGGAAACTTTATGATTGTGCTCTGTGGGTAATAGGTATGGTGGGAGGGTTACAATGTTAAGTTGTAGGGATGTTTTACGTTTGAGTAATATAGTTGGTAGAATATGTGGGGTGCATAGGGATGGTTCTTGAGCTGGTGGGAGGGGAGCTGAGTATGGGTGAGACATGGGTGGTGGTGTGAGTAGTAGTACAGTGGTAGTGGTTAAGTGGGGGAATGATAGAGCTATGGTAGGATGTAAGATATGCAAGGAGAGTGCATGCAGTGAGCAAAGGAAAGGTATGCTTGTACATGTCAGTTGAGGAGGTGTGAAAGTAGAGGGAATATGGAGGAGGTAGTGTTAGGTTAGCTGTGGTTGGCTATTGGAAAGATGGGAGGGGTTTGAGTGCAATAAAGGTGGGACCACTGGGGGCGGGAGGGAATAGGGGGCAGGGTGGGGATCAAAGCGGGTAGAGACCCTGTTAGGGTCTTGTATGAGGGGCTGGAAACAATCACAAAGCAAGACAAGTATGTGTTAAGAAACAATCACAATTGACCAAGGACTGCTCTGAAACTGTAAGTCTTTTCTTAATTTCTCAGGTGGAAAAACAGGATAACCTGGTATCAGTAGGCTACTGTGGTCATAGTTTAAATTAACAAACACACAGTATTGATCAGTTATGGATACTATTTGCTAACAGAAGGGAATAAGAGAAAGTGGAAGATGTGTGTGGTGGTGGGGGGCTGCTTACAGCCAAAGCACAGTGCTCTCCAGGGGAAAATGAAGATTGGCTCAAACAGGTAGACACATACTCAAAGTTAACTGTATCTGTTTGCAGACAGTTCAGACCCGGACTGAGCTTCTCTTATAAGAATGTTAAAGGTGGTACCGCAGTTGAATACTTAAGAGTGGTGTTAGGTCTAGAAAAGAAGAGTACAGAGAGGAGTAAGCACTTTTGAGATGGTAAATATATATTATAAAGATTATAAAAAACACACTGAGCAAATAGCTACCACATGCAGGACAATGTCCTGAACCACTACTTAGTATATGCAGATACTGAGCCAATTGTAAGAACATTAGAAAACAAAAACCCAGACAGTTATGCAGCCACAGATAAAAATATAGCGAGCAGCAATCTGTTGTGGTTCTCTAATGTGATTCTATCCACCAGTAACAGCACAAACTTATAGAAATAATTTAGACACTAGTATGAGCTGTCTACACACAACACAATTACATGAATAACATTAGTGAACAAGGTGCAGCTACGCAAACAGACCATATATACTATTATACTAGAAACAACTTGGTGCATACAAAAATGCTAGCATGCCATAGTAACATCAATAATAAAGCATAAAACATATTAGATGTCTAACACAATTCAACATAAACATATACAGTTGTAAAATGTCTAATACTATTCAACATAAATAGGCATTTACAGTTGTAAAACACTTACTGAAGAGACACTGAGCCTTCATGGGGCCTGTAGCAGAGTGGATTGTAGTTTTACAAATGGTGCCTGCCACAGGTAATATTTATTAACTCTGGGATTGTCTTAAGGTAATAAACAGGGAAGGGGAGGGGAAAACAAGGGTGTGAGCAGGCAGTTCTTTGTACTGCTGCTAATGAGCCAAAGCAAGACAAGTATGTGTTAAGAAACAATCACAATTGACCAAGGACTGCTCTGAAACTGTAAGTCTTTTCTTAATTTCTCAGGTGGAAAAACAGGATAACCTTGTATCAGTAGGCTACTGTGGTCATAGTTTAAATTAACAAACACACAGTATTGATCAGTTATGGATACTATTTGCTAACAGAAGGTGTGTGTTAAATTATCACAGCAACCACATTATGTGTGTGCCTCTATGTATGTGCAAATGTGCGTGTGCATAATCAGAGGGACATCAGTCTGTATTACACTATCATCAATCCAGTCACATGCAGAACTAATATCTTAACAATTATACATGGCTATCCATTCATTTCATACAGGCCTCCCAACATTTTCTCCCAAACCTACATTGAGGAAGTCATCCACTATAAATTGTCCAGGAGCAGTGTAAATGTCAGACTTATGCCATGGTGCTTGCATTAAATACTGAGTTCTTTAGCTGGTGTACCTACTTAGGTAGGATTTCTAATCTTACTGCAATCAAATTGTGTGTGTGTGTGTGTGTGTGTGTGTGTGTGTGTGTGTGTGTGTGTGTGTGTGTGTGTGTGTGTGTGAATGTGTATTACACTGCCAGCAATCCAGTCCCGTGGAGAGCAAATAATTTTGACACTCATACATGGCTACCCAGCAAATTCATACTGGCCTCCCGAAATCTTCTCCGAAACATACAATGAGGATGCCATCTACAATAAATTGTCCAGCAGCAGTAGAAAAGTCAGATGTGTGCTGTGGCACTTGCTTTAAGTACTGAGTTCTTTAGCTGGTGTACTTGGGTAGGCATGGGTTCTAATCTCATTACAGTCAACCGTTGTGTTTGTGTGTGTTCTCAGGAGAGTGTAAGTGTGTATTCTACTGTCAGGAATTCAGTTCCATGGAGTGCAGACATTTTGAAATTCATACACGCCTACACATCAAGTTTCATACAGGTCTCCCAACATCTTCTCTCAAGCATTCAAAGATGATGTAATCCACTATAAATAGTCCAGCAGCAATATAAAAGCCAGACTTATGTTATAGCACTAAGTACTGAGCATTAAGTACTGAGTTGTCTAGCTGGTGTATCTAGTTAGTTAGGGGTTCTAATCTCATGACAATCAACTGCTGTGTGTAGTCAGGAGAGAGTAGGTGTGTATCCTACTATCAGCAGTCCAGTACCATGGAATACAGATATATTGCCATTTGTACATGCCTACACATCAATTTCATACAGGTCTTCCAGCATCTCTCAAACATCCAATGATGATGTTGCCCAGCAGCAGTGTAAAAGTCAGACTTCTACCATGCCATGTATGTTAACTATTGAGTTATCTCTAGCTGTTGTAACTACTTAACTTGAGGTTTTAATCTCACTGCAATCAACTAGTGTGTGTGTCCATATTCAGAACAGCCTGAGTCTGTATCCTACTGTCAGCAATTCAGTTCCAAGGAGAACAAATATTTTCACAGTTGTACATACCTACACATCACTTTCATACAGATCTCACAGCATCTTTTCACAAATATAATTGCTGATATCAGCTATAACATGTTGTCTGACACTATAAAAGTCAGACTTGTGCTGTGGCACTTGCATTAAGTACTGAGCTACGAAGATAGTTTGGTAGGGTTTCTCCTCTCAGTGCAGTCAACTGGTGTGTGTGTGTGTGTGTGTGTGTGTGTGTGTGTGTGTGTGTGTGTGTGTGTGTGTGTGTGTGTGTGTGTGTGTTCACTTGGTTCACATTCAAAAGACAATTTTAAAACAGAATGTGAGACACTGCTACTACCATCTTTTTCTCAGCATATACTGCTGATAGCACCAGCTATAAAGTGTTGTCTGACACTATAAACGCTAGACTTATAGATGTGTGTTGTGGCACTAAGTACTCTGTTCTGTAAGTTAGTTATGTAAGGGTTTTAGTCACACTGCAGTCACCTGTTGTGTGTGTGTGTTTTCAGTTGGCTCATTTTCAAGAAACAATTTTAGAACAGCATGTGTTATGTTGGGGCTCTAGTCTCACTGCAGTCAACTGGTTTATGTGTGCATTTAAAAATCAGTATATTTATAATGCTGTGTGAGTCCACAACTACAACAGATACTCCTCAGAACATCTTCTTGTAACATACACTGATGATGTCATCCTGTATAACATGCACTCTGACAGTATTCAAGACAAAATTTAACATTAATTACTCTGTTCTCAAGCTTATTTACATAGATATATAGGGGTTCTAATCTAACAGCAAGCAAATTGAGTATGTATACATCCAAATATTACTTTTGAGAGAATTTTACCCAGAAATGTGCCGCCACATCCATGTCAGCCACTTCTCCCAACACGTTCTTCTCAGCATACAATGATGCTATCATAGTGACATATGTAGTGGTGCTAGTGTTGCATTGCATAGAATGCAGTTTCTACACTTACACAGGTGTAATGTTCAAATCAGACCCAGTATACTGTTGTGTGTGTGATTGGTGGTACATTACAGTCAGTGTATGATCTTTTGAATTGCTTTTCATTTCACTACCACTTAGGAGAACCTTTAACATAGCCCCATGAATCAACCATCCTCTTTTTCCTCTGGCTACATGACATCCTTCCTGCAGAGAAATAGAGGATGTCCTCATGTCAAATATGCATACACATATCATGAAGTTGAGTCCTTCCATGAGCCTCTGCAAACCATCTCCAGACCACTGCATGTGTGATTTCTAATTCTGTCATAGTGAGGTGCACATATCACATATAGACAGTGGCAGTATGTAATGGAATCCAACAAATACACACATATGCACATAGTCTATTTCCCATCATACAGATATAGGGAATTTGTTTTAAATGGTATAATAATGGCTAGAATTTTATATGATGTTGGCTGTTAGCTTAATAATGTCCTATGATCCTATGAACATTTGTCATGTCAATGTTGCTGTCATTGACATTTTCTATGTTCAGGTATGGATGTACAGTATGCCTGCAAGAGGATATTATGATCTGTGATGTGATCTAATGTACTGATGCCCCTTGCTCCCATTTCATTACATGCTCCTTCTATATCAGCTGTAGTAATATGCCTCTTGAAAACTTTAACATGGTATAATAAACTTTTATGTATATTGTTGGCTTATTAAGACATGTGTTGTTGTTGTTGTAGTGGAGCTGATCAGCATTTTACACAGTTCTCATTCAACCATCACAGTGACACTTGCGGTATGGCACAAGTGTGCATGTGTATACCTACCATCTTCAAATGCTCTGTGACAGACTTCCTAGCTTAAATCTGTCTCTCTTCTTGCTCAAAACCAGGATAACCTATATCACTAAATGTGAACAAGGACCTTTTCATTCTTTATACCTTCTTACTCTCCCTTCTTCACTTGCTTCCATACTGCTATCTAATTTTCTTCTCTGACTTTCTTTCTAAATATACCATAAGCCCATTTATCCCTCACTTCATCTTGCAATTCCTATTTGTATTACACTACACTGTTTGTTCCTTCTATATCAGCTTAAATATCAACCCCTATATCACAAGATGGGTTGCAAACTGGCTCAGAGATAGAACCCACATGGTCAGAATCGCATTTGCCATGTCCGAATCCAAACCAGTTGCAAGTGGTGTCCCACAGGGCTCAGTTCTGGGACCTCCCTTGTTCAGAATATACTTCTCTGAGGTTCAGACTAACACGGGGGGATTATGGCTGACAAAGTTCGCAGATGACTGCAAACTGGGGGCCATAATCAAATCTCCAGCTGACACAAGCATCCTCCAAAAGGGTCTCACAGAGATGGATGCTTGGTGCCAGAGCCACGGCCTCAAGCTAAATGTTAAAAAGTGCATAGTCATCCCCTTTGGGAAAAACAAGGTGCCCACAAATTACCACATAAGTGGTAATCCATTAAGTACGGAAGAAGTAATTAGAGATTTGGGGACCAATGTAGATAGTAATCTCTCCTTTGATAATCACGTTGCCAAAGTGGTTAGAAAGACCTTCTATATAGCCCACCTTATCACGAAAGGGTTCACATCTAGATCAAGAGAGGTCATTGTGCCCCTCTACTTGTCACTCATCAGGCCCATAATTGAATACAATGCCCCTTTTGGGATGTACCTTACCCGACACCTGCAGCAACTGGAGAGACCCCAAAAGTACCTCACCAAGAGGATCATGGGCTACAAACAGATGTCCTATGCAGCTCGACTAAAGAAACTCCAGCTCTACTCAGTTGCTTACCGCCTACTCAGAGGTGATCTATGCCTGATGTACAAAGCCATGTCAAACCCAGAATTAATGGACATGCTCCACCTCAAAAAATCCAAGTCCCTTAGAGCTACACACTCCAGGGACCTAAACCTCAGCACAAAAATAAATAGGACATGGTGGAGGGACAGATTCATTTCGCAGAGGCTCTCCTCACTCTGGAATAGAATCCCAATTCATGTTAGACATAGCCCCTCGCTGACCCTCTTCAAGCGAAATCTGGACGTGTGGATGGGAAATCGCAAATTCACCCCTGGGATCTCTTCTGTGTCCCTGCTAGACAGAGGTACAGTAAACTAATCTTAAAAGGGTACCGTCTGTGACCTACTTTACAGAGGCACAGTAGGCTAATCTAATAGGGAGGCGGAAGCCAAATATACTCTAGCTAGGCTTATAAATGCCCTAGGGCAGATAGCCTAGTATCTACCTATGAACCTATGAACCTATGAACTAACTTACCTTTACTTTCTTTACAAACTGTCTAAAAACTCTCTAAATATTAAATGATTGTTATATACCTTGTATCGATTTTTAACCAATGTTTTTATATTAGATCTAATCTGTTATACTTATTTAAACTGCAGATGTTTTTATTTTATTTTTGAAGATTGTAAAATTATTGTTTCTAAAATGTTTTGTAACAATCTGGAGCTTTTCTCCCCAGGTCTCTGGTGAAAATTGGCTTCTACCCAGTTGGACTTTCCCGGTAATCAAATGTCAATAAAATAAATAAATAAATAAGAATAAATTCATACTGATTACATGGGCACATAAGTCTTGCTTCATCCACATGTTGTAATGCTGTGATATACACAAAAATATCATGTTTTGATTCATTAGAAACCTTATGGAATTAATTGTATGCGCAGTTGTGTTGCTGTTCCCAAGGATTATTGAGGGGGGTCAGCAGTACCATTGTGTGACTATCAGCATTTGTGTCAGAAAATGTTCTGTATGAGCCACAAACAACTGATTTGTAATGTGTCCTTATATGGTATCAGGCCACTCAATCACAGCTTTCCCATAAAACACATATAGGCATGTGCTGTGTAATTGATATAATTCATAGGTTCATAGCTGTGTACTAGGCTAATGTCCCTGGAATCTTTACAAGCCTAGTCCAAGAAAGTGCCCTGGCATTGTGCTGACTGGTGTTAGTTCCCAGTGCCTCTATCAAGTAGAGCCACTGGAGTGATCACCGGGGTGAACTTTCTATTACCCATCTACTCATCAAGATTTTTCTTGAAGAGGGTCAGTGAAATGGTCTGCTTGACATGTATGGAAAGTCTATTGCAGAGCAGGGACAGTCTCTGGGTAAGGAATCTGCCCCTCCAGCATGTTCTGTTGATTGGGGTAATGAAGTCGAGCTCTCTGGAGCATGTGGTGTGGAGGGATTGGCATTTCTTTAGATGTATCATTTCTAAGAGAGCTGGGTCAGACATGGCTTTGTAAGTCAAACAGAGATCACCTCTAAGTAGGCAATATGAGACAGAGAATAGCTGGAGTGTTTTGAGTCTGTCCATGTAGGACATGTGTTTAATGCCTAGGATCCTCTTCGTGAGGTACTTCTGTGGCCTCTCTAGCTGTTCAGGTGTGTAGTGAGGTACATGCCAAATGGGGCATTATACTTGATGATTGGTCTAATCAGAGAGGTGATGACCTCTTTCTTCCTGGATGCAAAACCTTTGGTAATGAGATGTGCCACATAGAAGGAGTTTCTGACCACAGTGGCAATGTGGTGGTTGAAGGAGAGGTTGCTGTCAACCTACCTCCCCAGATCTCTTATAATGCTTCAGTGTTCAGTGGGCTCCCATTGATGTGGTAATTAGTGGGAACTGAGTTTTTACCAAAGGGGATGACGATGCATTTTTTTAGTGTTAAGCTTAAGGCCATGGTTTCTACACCAGTCAATGATCTCAGTGAAGCTTTCTGTAGGATGCCTGTATCACTTGGGGAGTTAATAATGGCTCCCAGCTTGCAGTCGTCTGCGACCTTGGTCAGCCAGAGTCCCTTCGTGTTGGTCTGGACTTCTGAGAAGTAGATGCCAAACAGCAGAGGACCCAGGACCAATCCCTGTGTGACTCCAATTGTGACTCGTTGGCAGTCTGACTTGGAGTCTGCTACTTTCACACTGTGTGTTTTATCTGTGAGACAATTTGTAACTCATGTAGTGATATAGGGGTTGATGCCTAGTTTGGAGAGTTTATCAATAATTCTCGAGTGAGGAATGGTATCAAAGGCTTTGGCCAGATCAAGGTAGGCTGTATGCACTCCCTTACCTTCATCTACAGCTCTGGTGACTGACTCAAAGAAGTAAACCAGGTTAAGCAGGCATGATCTCCCTTTCACAAAGCCAAATTGCATGGGGTTTAGAGTTTGGAGATTTCCTATATCTTTGTTAATCAGGTCTATGGTGATGCGCTCCATAGCTTTACATATCAGACTCATCTGGCTAATGGGGTGATAATTCCCAGGGTCTGTAGTCGCTCCCCCTTTATGGAGAGGGATGACTGTAGCAGTGCACCATTCAGTAGGGACAAAGCCTGAGGTGAAGCTGTGACTGAACAGGGCACACAGATGTGGTGCCAGTTCACTTTATAGTTCATGTAGAACACAGCCAGGGATATTATTGGGTCCCATGGAAGCTGTATTCTTGGCCTTGGACAATGCAGCTTTAACCTGTGCTGTAGTAATGCTGAGTGCCTGGCATTCTTCTGGTATTGTGATTGGTCCTTTGGGGAGAGAGAGGGGTAAAGTTGGTACTGAATCTGTCAGGCAGTATGTTGGCAATATCTGTTGGCTCAGTATAGGAGGTACCATTGTGCAGTATCTCAGAAGAAATCTGGGTATTGCTGTGGAGGTTGTTGATATAGCTATAGAAGGCTTTGTGATTGTTTTTGTCTGCCGCAATTCTGCCTTCATAGCTGGCTTTAGAGAATTTGATGAGGGGTCTCAACTTTTTGTTGAAGCTAATAAGGGAGTTTTTCCAGTCTTGGGACTTCATCTTTTTCTGCAAATGTTTTTTCCTTCTGTTGTACAGTTTATTAATGGCAGGGGGGCACTAGATTAGCTTCCTTTTTTGGAGGAGTGCTTTTTGGTTTTGTTGGATATGGCTAGTTCCATGTATTTTTGTACCCATTTCTGTTTTTAGGAGTCTAGAGTCTGCTTTGGAGAAGTTTTTCAAGGTGGTTACCTTTGCAGGGGGTGTGGGTGAGATGTGGATTTCCATGGTGATTAGTCTATGGTCGGATATGACCAGGGAGGGATTGACTATTGGTGTAGAGCAATGGTCACCCATGTTAGTAATAACCAGGTCAAGGATGTTAATTCCTCTAGTGGTGGTCAGAGTTAGTTGGTCCAGGACATTGGAATCGATAAATTCCAGGAAGCGTTGGGCAGTGTATTGGTGCTTGAGTAGTTTTCCCAGTTGATGGAGGATTAGTTGAAGTCTCCTAGTAAGAGAGTGTTGGGTTGGACCTTGATAGATTCCAGGGTCTTAGGAACATGGAGTGAGAGTCTAGGGACATGGTTGGGGACAAATAGCAAGCTATGACCTGGATTACAATCTTACCCAATGTTAGTTGTACATGAAGCATCTCAGATGCGTTATGCTGGGCTGCTAGTCTGGAGGTGTGCATATCCTTTATGAATATGGAGACACCACTGCCTTTGGAGCTTTGGTCCATGTTTCGTGGTCAAAAGGTGTGGAATGAGTTATAGCCTGGTAGTGCAGGGGTGCTTTTTGCTGCTTTAAACCAGGTCTCCATTACAACACAAATATCAATGGTCATCATTTTGAGGAGTGCTTCGAGCGAGTGCATCTTGAGATTTAGACTTCTGGTGTTGAGCAGCATGACCCTCAGATTGCATTTATTTGTAGCTGTTACGGTGGTAATTTGGTCTTTGGAACACCGCCTAAAAAAGGCACTATAGAGGTGGCAAGAGCCTTAGCCAGTACCCGGAAACTCATGGGTGACAGATGCAGGCCATCTCTGGCAAAACATCGACATCTGTCAATCATGCTATCCCAAGCAGACAGATACTGGATCCCCTTAGAATGACACCAGAAACTTAGCCAATTGTTGAAGTCAATCAGTTTTTGTTTGTACTGTGGTATCACTCTGGGTGATGGTAGGAGGCTGCTCAGGGCTAGGGTCATACCTGCCTGGGCCACATAATCCGAGAGCTCCTCCATGTCTCTTTTCATGTAGTCCAGGGAGGTGCATCTCAGGTCATTCACACCCACATGGACAATGACAGAGTCATACTTGTACTTGTTGTGGAGTGACCTAAGTGCATGTGTTATGTGTTGGATTCTGGCACCTGACAGACACCTGACTGTTACTGTCTCATAATTCAACCTAGTGAGTGGGACATCTGTGTGCCTCGCTATTGAGTCACCTATGATTAGTGTATTGGGAAAGGTGTTTAGCCTTAGGGACTTAGGTTGAGGGGCACACTGTGGAGGTGAGCTATGTGTTCTGCTGTTTGTGCTGTGTTGTGGTGGTCAAGTGTGTTTCTGTCTCAGAGGTCTCTGCTGTTTGGGTAAATTTCTATTGAGAGCCTCCATGAAGGTGGGTGTGTGGTTTGTGTTTTTATGTGAGAGCTGTGATAGTGGGTGTTTGGAGAGCTCTGTATTCCATGTGATGTGGTGCAGTTGTTGACCTTCTCCTCTTCACCAGCTAGTCCGGTCTTGGCTGGAGAGTGCATAACTTCCAATTTGGTAATATAAGTGCATCTCTCATAAGTCTGAGTGTTGGGAGGTAAGAGGAGAGGGTTGTCTGTATACATGAGGCAGTTGCTACACTGCCTCAGAATGCCCAAGTGCACCAGGTTAATAGGCAAATGTACAGGGAACTTCCCTTTAATCATGCCAGGAGGGGTGGTCATAACTACTAAGTACTGGAGCCATTTCCATGAAGAACGACTAGTGTTGATGGCACTTAGGTGTGCTACAATAATTGCTACAAAAACCTGTTGAAGGGCAAAGTGATTAGGCTATTTGAAGTGCAAGAGAGAAAGAACTAGCAAGATCTAAGGGATAAACTAAAGAGCAGACTTTCTGGCACCAGTAATAGTTTACCTCAGCTCGGCGCCGCAGTGCAGACCTTAAACAAGTGCAAACCCATGCAAATGCAGGCTTTTAAAACAGAAAAGTTGAAGGGATGGAAAACTGCCCAAATGGCCAATAAACTACAATTTCTGGGCCAGAAACCACTCCTCTTATGGTAGATAAGCTACTTAGCACTTACCACTCCCACTGATAAGCTAGAAGGCTTCCCTCCAACACAGAAAGGCTTGGGGGGCTCAAAAGCCTACAAACAGTCCTGGATACAGCAAATCTGTATCTGGACTAGACTAGTTACAGGAAAGGTGGGAAGCAAGTACAATTGTGGAGTTTTAAACCACAAAGTTGAAAGGGATGGAAAAACTGCCCAAACGGTCAATAAACTACAATTTCTGGGCCAGAAACCACTCCTCTTGTGGTAGATAGGCTACCTAGTGCTTACCACTCCCACTGATAAGCTAGAAAGGCTTATTTCCAACACAGAAAGGCTTGGGGGGCTCAGAAGCTTACAAACAGTCCTGGATACAGAAAATCTGCATCTGGACTAGACTAGTTATAGGAAAGTCAGGAAACAAGCTTAGAACTTTTTTTTGTGACATTGGTACAATTACTGTATAAACAGTACCAGTGTGTACCATGTGATAAATAACCAAGATTGTATTTGGAGGTGTTTTCACAAATCATTTATTTAAATGAGTGACAAATGTTAAGGGGAATACACATCTAAGCACAGAACTGTTAGTGGATGCCACCAGCTATATTCAACCTCAGAAAATAGACAACCTGCTAGCTGACAGTTTGTCTCACACTTCACCGCCCCCCCATTGGCACTGGCCATTAGCCAAAGTACACGTGCAAACATTACTCAGTTTTCTTCTCAGGAGTGCAGCTCATCTGTGTATTCTATGGCTAATAATACACATAATCAGTGGGACCTGACAACGTCAGTTGCCTATAACATGACTTAAACCTGACCTGGCAGATACAGTTGGATCCCTACTTCAACACAGCTTCCAGACCATATGTGTTATAGTAGAAGGGTGTACAGCAACAGTTATCCTTTTGACTGGGAAGTGCCATCACCTGATGCATGGAGTTATAGACCCATACCCCTGACTATTTTCATCTGTGAGGCAGTCCGACAAATCATCATGGATCTTATCAAAAATGATAAAGGTAATCTCCCAACTGTGTGCCAAACCCATGTTTGATTTGTTAAGGCTACATCATGTTTGTTACATCTGTCTGATATCTTCAAGAAGGTCACCAAGGGCATGCATAAGGAAAACATGATCGTCCTGCATAACGTGACCTGACCAAGGCATTTGACACAAATCCACTCGAGTATTACTGAGAAACTGTCTCACGTGGACATAAACACCTATGTCACCAAGTGGGTAGACAAATGAATCACATACATGAGACATAATGTCAAAGTTTGTAAAGTCACCTCTATCTAGAGTCTAGTGACCTATCACCTGGTCTGTAACTCAAGATTCTGAACTAAGCCCTTTCCTGTTCATTACTTAAGACTCAGAAGTCAAGACTAACTTACATACTCATTGTCTAACCAGTTTTATGGGGGACTGCAAATTGTGGACAATCATTGAAAACAAGATTTGTACTGGTATAATGCAGACACTATTAACATATGCAAAGGACTGTTGCTAGAGCCATGAAGGTACAGTACATGAACAAATTCATGGAGGGTTAGTTCCTTTATGAGAGTAATGTTGTTGTTGTTTTTCTTTTGGCTTTTCCCGGTTAGGGGTCGCCACAGCAGAACTCCGGTCCGCTAATGATTGGCAGTAGATTTTTACGGTGCCAAGGTGCCAGCTCGATGCCCAGCCTTCAATGAAGGCACACTCATTCATGCATGTCTTTCGAATGCTACTCGACAGTGGGGAGGACATGCTGACTCCACACAGAAGGTGCTCCAGCCGAGAATTGGGCAGGAGAACCTCTTACTGTGAGGTGACAACGCTACCGCTGCACCACAAGCTAATTACAATACAGATGGCACACCCCTATGAGCAGATTCAGTGGTACATGACCTGAGTACTCAGGTAAACAGTAAACAGAACTTCCACCAGCATGTGCCCACAAGTGATGACAAATCTCTTGTATGTAGCACAGCTCCTGAGTATGGGCAGAACATCTAAATCAAAGGGCATTATAGTCCTATGGTTATCAGCCCTCATCACACTGATAATTGAGTACAAGGCACCCTTTTGCATGTACCTCTCTACACATTGTCCATAGATGATTTACTCAGCTGTATCCTTTTGCCCCAGTGATCTCCCACACATCTTGTGATCCATACCTAAGTATTCTTTTTGATACATAACCATTAGGAGTTCACAGTGCAAAACTCCCCTCAAGGTGTTATACAAGATGCATGTGTAATACATGTTTCTGTGAAGTATCCAGTAAATACATAACTTGTTGACGATATTGATTGCATGGTTTACATTTCTGAAAGTGTTGATTGTGGCATATATATGCTATGCAAACCTATCAACTAGTTAGGATTGCTTGTAATTTAAACCAAAGCTGCAACAGTGTCCCTCTTAATACCTCCAAAAGGTGTTAATTTTTGAAGAAGTTGTGCTTGATTCCACTTACAGATTATTGACAATCATTACAGTTGTACAAGTGTGTTCATGTAGAACATGTAAAATAACTCACAATCACGTATTTTATGTCAGTGACACAGACTAATGATGGTATTATCCTGATATTGTCCATGGTTGTGCTTGCTTCTGTCTACTGTTGTCCATGAGCCTGTTGCTACGTGTCCTGCTTGGTTGAGACCTATGACCTATGCTGACATTACTTTCTTATTCAAGCAACTCATTTTGCACATCTTCACACAATGCACCTAACCTCTATTGTATATGCCATTCTTGCTAAGTGTCCTCTCCAATGACCGTGTCAGGGCTCTTATATCACAACCAATCATCTCCATTGATCTGTGACCTTGTGTAACAGTCACCTAATATACATTAACTGTGTGACAATATGACTGTACCCACACAGGAGGTGTAAACAGCAGTACGTACTGTATCATGTATATATGTAATGACTGTTTTTGCTACAACTGTCATGTCTTTGTGGCGTATGTGCATTGAAATGCCCTTATCTGCTGTACATTACTATGTTTCAGTTGTCCTCTTACCCTTTCTTCATTCCTACCCTTTATGTGTGTGGCCCTTTTCAATATACACACTTCCCCTGAATACTATATTTACAATGTAGTCTATGTAGCCTTGATAATCACCACCAGTACTTTATTTCTGGATGCTTAAAACAGGTTTGCACAGTACTCTGCACTGACTATACTTTCCTATAATGAATTAGACCTTCATGCATTGCCTTATATTAAATTCTGGTAGTCATTGTGGCTGTCTGTGCAATCAGGCAGAACTAGTTTGCCCGTAGTTAAACACATCTGCATGTCTGCAGGTGTTCATGGTGCTTTACACAGTTTCCTGGTGTGATGCGTGACATGCATATATAAGTAGTGCTGCTTCTCATCCTGCTACCATGTAAACTCCGTGGTTACTGCTGCTTCTCATCCTGCTGCCATGTAAACTACATGGTTACTGCTGCTTCTCATCCTGCTGCCATGTAAACTCCATGGTTACTGCTGCTTCTCATCCTGCTGCCATGTAAACTCCGTGGTTACTGCTGCTTCTCATCCTGCTGCCATGTAAACTCCATGGTTAGTGCTGCTTCTCAACCTGCTGCCATGTAAACTCCATGGTTAATGCTGCTTCTCATCCTGCTGCCATGTAAACTCCATGGTTACTGCTGCTTCTCATCCTGCTGCCATGTAAACTCCATGGTTAATGCTGCTTCTCATCCTGCTGCCATGTAAACTACATGGTTAGTGCTGCTTCTCATCCTGCTGCCGTGTAAACTCCATGGTTAATGCTGCTTCTCATCCTGCTGCCATGTAAACTCCATGGTTAGTGCTGCGTCTCATCCTGCTGCCATGTAATCTCCATGGTTAGTGCTGCTTCTCATCCTGCTGCCATGTAAACTCCATGGTTACTGCTGCTTCTCATCCTGCTGCCATGTAAACTTCATGGTTAGTGTTGCTTCTCATCCTGCTATCATGTAAATTCCATGGTTACCGCTGCTTCTCATCCTGCTACCGTGTAACCTCCATGGTTGGTGCTGCTTCTCATCCTGATACCATGTAACCTCCATGGTTACTGCTGCTTCTCATCCTGCTACCATGTAAACTCCATGGTTAGTGCTGCTTCTCATCCTGCTGCCATGTAAACTCCATGGTTAGTGCTGCTTCTCATCCTGCTACCATGTAACCTCCATGGTTAGTGCGGCTTCTCATCCTGCTGTCATGTAAACTACATGGTTACTGCTGCTTCTCATCCTGCTGCCATGTAAACTCCATGGTTACTGCTGCTTCTCATCCTGCTGCCATGTAAACTCCATGGTTTGTGCTGCTTCTCATCCTGCTGCCATGTAAACTACATGGTTAGTGCTGCTTCTCATCCTGCTGCAATGTAAACTCCATGGTTACGGCTGCTTCTCATCCTGCTGCCATGTAAACTCCATGGTTACTGCTGCTTCTCATCCTGCTGCCATGTAAACTCCATGGTTAGTGCTGCTTCTCATCCTGCTACCATGTAAACTCCATGGTTAGTGCTGCTTCTCATCCTGCTGCCATGTAAACTCCATGGTTACTGCTGCGTCTCATCCTGCTGCCATGTAAACTCCATGGTTAGTGCTGCTTCTCATCCTGCTACCGTGTAAACTACATGGTTACTGCTGCTTCTCATCCTGCTGCCATGTAACCTCCATGGTTGGTGCTGCTTCTCATCCTGCTGCCATGTAAACTCCATGGTTAGTGCTGCTTCTCATCCTGCTACCATGTAAACTCCATGGTTACTGCTGCTTCTCATCCTGCTACCATGTAACCTCCATGGTTAGTGCGGCTTCTCATCCTGCTGCCATGTAAACTACATGGTTACTGCTGCGTCTCATCCTGCTGCCATGTAAATTCCATGGTTACTGCTGCTTCTCATCCTGCTGCCATGTAAACTCCATGGTTAGTGCTGCTTCTCATCCTGTTGCCATGTAAACTACATGGTTACTGCTGCGTCTCATCCTGCTGCCATGTAAACTCCATGGTTAGTGCTGCTTCTCATCCTGCTACCATGTAAACTACATGGTTACTGCTGCGTCTCATCCTGCTGCCATGTAACCTCCATGGTTGGTGCTGCTTCTCATCCTGCTGCCATGTAAACTCCATGGTTAGTGCTGCTTCTCATCCTGCTACCATGTAAACTCCATGGTTACTGCTGCTTCTCATCCTGCTACCATGTAACTTCCATGGTTTCATCCTGCTGCCATGTAAACTACATGGTTACTGCTGCATCTCATCCTGCTGCCATGTAAATTCCATGGTTACTGCTGCTTCTCATCCTGCTACCATGTAAACTCCATGGTTACTGCTGCTTCTCATCCTGCTGCCATGTAAACTACATGGTTACTGCTGCTTCTCATCCTGCTGCCATGTAACCTCCATGGTTAGTGCTGCTTCTCATCCTGCTGCCATGTAAACTCCATGGTTAGTGCTGCTTCTCATCCTGCTGCAATGTAAACTCCATGGTTACTGCTGCTTCTCATCCTGCTGCCATGTAAACTCCATGGTTACTGCTGCTTCTCATCCTGCTACCATGTAACCTCCATGGTTAGTGCGGCTTCTCATCCTGCTGCCATGTAAACTCCATGGTTAGTGCTGCTTCTCATCCTGCTGCCATGTAAACTCCATGGTTACTGCTGCTTCTCATCCTGCTACCATGTAAACTCCATGGTTAGTGCTGCTTCTCATCCTGCTGCCATGTAACCTCCATGGTTAGTGCTGCTTCTCATCCTGCTGCCATGTAACCTCCATGGTTAGTGCTGCTTCTCATCCTGCTGCCATGTAAACTCCATGGTTAGTGCTGCTTCTCATCCTGCTGCCATGTAAACTCCATGGTTAGTGCTGCTTCTCATCCTGCTGCCATGTAAACTCCATGGTTAGTGCTGCTTCTCATCCTGCTGCCATGTAACCTCCATGGTTAGTGCTGCTTCTCATCCTGCTGCCATGTAAACTCCATGGTTAGTGCTGCTTCTCATCCTGCTGCCATGTAAACTCCATGGTTAGTGCTGCGTCTCATCCTGCTGCCATGTAATCTCCATGGTTAGTGCTGCGTCTCATCCTGCTGCCATGTAAACTCCATGGTTAGTGCTGCTTCTCATCCTGCTGCCATGTAAACTCCATGGTTACTGCTGCTTCTCATCCTGCTGCCATGTAACATCCATGGTTAGTGCTGCTTCTCATCCTGCTACCATGTAATCTCCATGGTTAGTGCTGCTTCTCATCCTGCTGCCATGTAAACTCCGTGGTTACTGCTGCTTCTCATCCTGCTGCCATGTAAACTCCGTGGTTAGTGCTGCTTCTCAACCTGCTGCCATGTAAACTACATGGTTACTGCTGCGTCTCATCCTGCTGCCATGTAAACTCCATGGTTAGTGCTGCTTCTCATCCTGCTACCATGTAAACTCCATGGTTAGTGCTGCTTCTCATCCTGCTGCCATGTAAACTCCATGGTCAGTGCTGCTTCTCATCCTGCTACCATGTAACCTCCATGGTTGGTGCTGCTTCTCATCCTGCTACCATGTAAACTCCATGGTTACTGCTGCTTCTCATCCTGCTACCATGTAACCTCCATGGTTAGTGCGGCTTCTCATCCTGCTGCCATGTAAACTACATGGTTACTGCTGCGTCTCATCCTGCTGCCATGTAAACTCCATGGTTAGTGCTGCTTCTCATCCTGCTGCCATGTAAACTCCATGGTTAGTGCTGCTTCGCATCCTGCTGCCATGTAAACTCCATGGTTAGTGTTGCTTCTCATCCTGCTACCATGTAAATTCCATGGTTACTGCTGCTTCTCATCCTGCTGCCATGTAAACTACATGGTTACTGCTGCTTCTCAACCTGCTGCCATGTAAACTACATGGTTACTGCTGCGTCTCATCCTGCTGCCATGTAAACTCCATGGTTAGTGCTGCTTCTCATCCTGCTACCATGTAAACTCCATGGTTAGTGCTGCTTCTCATCCTGCTGCCATGTAAACTCCATGGTCAGTGCTGCTTCTCATCCTGCTACCATGTAACCTCCATGGTTGGTGCTGCTTCTCATCCTGCTACCATGTAAACTCCATGGTTACTGCTGCTTCTCATCCTGCTACCATGTAACCTCCATGGTTAGTGCGGCTTCTCATCCTGCTGCCATGTAAACTACATGGTTACTGCTGCGTCTCATCCTGCTGCCATGTAAACTTCGTGGTTAGTGCTGCTTCTCATCCTGCTGCCATGTAAACTCCATGGTTAGTGCTGCTTCTCATCCTGCTGCCATGTAAACTCCATGGTTAGTGTTGCTTCTCATCCTGCTACCATGTAAATTCCATGGTTACTGCTGCTTCTCATCCTGCTGCCATGTAAACTACATGGTTACTGCTGCTTCTCATCCTGCTGCCATGTAAACTCCATGGCTAGTGCTGCGTCTCATCCTGCTGCAATGTAAACTCCATGGTTAGTGCTGCGTCTCATCCTGCTGCCATGTAAACTCCATGGTTAGTGCTGCTTCTCATCCTGCTGCCATGTAAACTTCATGGTTAGTGTTGCTTCTCATCCTGCTACCATGTAAATTCCATGGTTACTGCTGCTTCTCATCCTGCTGCCATGTAAACTACATGGTTAGTGCTGCTTCTCATCCTGCTACCATGTAAAGTCCATGGTGGCTTCACACTAAGCCTACAGGGAGTTTATTGAATCCCCAGGACTATTTTTAGATAAGGAAATGACCTGATCATAATACATGTGAGCAAGATTAACAAGTTACTCAAAACTGATTTAGGATTTGGCAATCATTAACAAATCTATTGCTAAATCTTCTGGCTTTTTCCAGTTAGGGGTCATCACAGTGGATCACATCTCCACTCATAATTGTCAGTGAAGTTTTACAGTGTCAGGTTGCCAGCCCGGCACCCAACCTTCCACAGAAGGCACACATACGCATGCACTCACACCTAGGGCCAATTTAGAGTATCCAATCCACCTACCACGTCTTTGGAATGAAACCCAGAGAAAACCCACGTTACCACATGCAGACTCTGCACAGAAGGCACATCAGCTGAGGATCGAACCTCCTTCTGTGAGGCAGCAATGCTAACCGCTGCATCACTGTGGCCACCCTAACAAATCAATTGCTAAGCTGCCTTAAAAATATTATACTCTCACCAGTTGTATTTTTTCTTGTTGAACATTTTCTCAATTTTGCATTAGGTAGGAAAATTTCTGTGAGCAAACTTTTAGGAAAAATTCTACAAAAGTAATGAAGATGGTAGTGTAATTTTATCATCTGTTAATTATGTGAGATTCTTCAGCATTAAGAAAGAAAAAACAAATCACTTGGTTAGTTCAGAAACTTTCAGGCTATGAAGACTTGCATGCTGGCAGGGACACCTTTATGAATTAAATAATGCAACCAATATTTTAGTGTCTATCTATGACCTGAGGTGGATAAGGCAACAATAAATTAATTTAAGACATAAAAAAACAGCAACATGGTGCAGAGAAATAATGCCATGACTATGAACCATGACTGACTAATAATACCCAGACTATGAATCAGAACTAATACTCCCCTCTCCATGAGCCAGGACTGACTGATACTGCCCTGACAATGAACCAGGACTGACTAATACTGCTCTGACTATAAACCATGACTGACTAATAATGCCCTGACTATGAACCAGGACTGACTAACAATGCCCTGACCATGAACCAGGACTGACTAATAATGTCCTGACTATGAACAAGGACTGACTAATAATGCCCTGACTGTGAACCAGGACAAACTAATAATGCCCTGACTATGAACCAGGACTGACTAATAATGCCCTATGAACCAGGACTGACTAATACTGCTGTATGAACCAGGACTGACTAATGTTGCCCTGACTATGAACCAGGACTGACTAATAATGCCCTGACTATGAACCATGACTGACTAATAATGCCCTGACTATGAACCAGAACTAATACTCCCCTGACCATGAGCCAGGACTGACTGATACTGCCCTGACAATGAACCAGGACTGACTAATACTGCTCAGACTATAAACCATGACTGACTAATAATGCCCTGACTATGAACCAGGACTGACTAATAATGTCCTGACTATGAACAAGGACTGACTAATACTGCCCTGACTATGAACCAGGACTGACTAATAATGCCCTGACTGTGAACCAGAACAAACTAATAATGCCCTGACTATGAACCAGGAATGACTAATAATGCCCCATGAACCAGGACTGACTAATACTGCCGTATGAACCAGGACTGACTAATATTGCCCTGACTATGAACCAGGACTGACTAATACTGCCCTGACTATGAACCAGGACTGTCTAATAATGCCCTGATTATGAACCAGGACTGATTAATAATGCCCTGACTGTGAACAGGACTGACTAATTATGCCCTGACTATGAACCAGTACTGACTAATAATGCCCTGACTATGAACCAGGACTGACTAATAATGTCCTGAATATGAACCATGACAGACTCATACTGCCCTATGAACCAGGACTGACTAATATTGCCCTGACTCTGAACCAGGACTGACTAAAATTGCCCTGACTATGAACCATGACTGACTAATAATGCCTTGACTATGAACCAGGACTGACTAATACTGCCCTGACTATGAACCAGGACTGACTAATGCTGCCCTGACTATGAACCAGGACTGACTAATAATGCCCCGACTGTGAACCAGGACTGACTAATAATGCCCTGACTATGAACCAGGACTGATTAATAATGCCCTGAATATGAACCAGGACTGACTAATACTGCCCTATGAACCAGGACTGACTAATATTGCCCTGACTGTGAACCATGATTGACTAATTTTGCCTTGACTATGAACCCGTACTGACTAATATTGTCCTGACTATGAACCAGGACTCACTTATAACACCCTGACTATGAACCAGGACTAACTAATAATACCCTGACTATGAACCAGGACTGACTAATACTGCCCTGACTATGAACCAGGATGGATTAATACTGCCCTGACTATGAACCAGGACTGGCTAATAATGCCCTGACTATGAAAGAGGACTGACTAATACTGCCCTGACTATGAACCAGGACTGTCTAATAATGCCCTAACTATGAACCATGACTGACTAATATTGCCCTGACTATGAACCAGGACTGACTAATATTGCCCTGACTATGAAACAGGACTGACTAAGAACACCCTAACTATGAACCAGGATTGACTTATAATGCCCCGACTATGAACCAGGACTGACTAATAATGCCCTGACTATGAACCAGGACTGACTAATACTGCCCTGACTATGAACCAGGACTGACTAATAATGCCCTATGAACCAGGACTGACTAATACTGCCCTGACTATGAACCAGGACTGACTAATAATGCCCAATGAAATCGGACTGACTAATAATACCCTGACAAGAACCAGGACTGATAATAATGCCCTGACTATGAACCATGACTGACTAATACTGCCCTGACTATGAACGAGGACTGATTAATAATGCCCTGACTGTGAACAGGACTGACTAATAATGCCCTGATTATGAACCAGGACTGACTAATAATGCCCTGACTATGAACCAGGACAGACTAATAATGCCCTGAATACAAACCATGACAGACTCATACTGCCCTATGAACCAGAACTGACTAATATTGCCCTGACTCTGAACCAGGACTGACTAATTTTGCTCTGACTATGAACCAGGACAGACTAATAATGCCCTGAATACAAACCATGACAGACTCATACTGCCCTATGAACCAGGACTGACTAATATTGCCCTGACTCTGAACCAGGACTGACTAATTTTGCCCTGACTATGAACCAGGACTGACTAATAATGCCTTGACTATGAACCAGGACTGACTAATACTGCCCTGTTTATGAACCAGGACTGATAATAATGCCCTGACTATGAACCATGACTGACTAATACTGCCCTGACTATGAACCAGGACTGATTACTAATGCCCTGACTGTGACCAGGTCTGACTAATAATGCCCTGATTATGAACCAGGACTAACTACTAATGCCCTGACTATGAACCAGGACAGACTAATAATGCCCTGAATATGAACCATGACAGACTCATACTGCCCTATGAACCAGGACTGACTAATATTGCCCTGACTCTGAACCAGGACTGACTAATTTTGCCCGGACTATGAACCAGGACTGACTAATAATACCTTGATTATGAACCAGGACTGACTAATACTGCCCTAACTATGAACCATGACTGATTAATATTGCCCTGACTATGAACCAGGACTGACTAATAATGCCTTGACTATGAACCAGGACTGACTAATACTGCCCTGACTATGAACCAGGACTGACTAATATTGCCCTGACTATGAAACAGGACTGACTAATACTGCCCTGACTATGAACCAGGACTGACTAATAATGCCCTAACTATGAACCATGACTGACTAATACTGCCCTGACTATGAACCAGGACTGACTAATATTGCCCTGACTATGAAACAGGACTGACTAATAATGTCCTGACTATGAAATAGGATTGACTTATAATGCTCTGACTATGAACCAGGACTGACTATTATTGCCCTGACTATGAACCAGGACTGACTAATACTGCCCTGACTATGAACCAGGACTGATTAATAATACCCTGAGTATGAACCAGGACTGACTAATACTACCCTGACTATGAACCAGGACTCACTAATAATGCCCTATGAACCAGGACTGACTAATATTGCCCTGACTATGAACCCGGACTGACTAATATTGCCCTGACTATGAACCAGGACTGACTTGTAACACCCTGACTATGAACCAGGACTGACTAATAATGCCCTGACTATGAACCAGGACTGACTAATACTGCCCTGACTATGAACCAGGACTGATTAATACTGCCCTGACTGTGAACCAGGACTGACTAATAATGCCCTAACTATGAAGCAGGATTGACTTATAATGCCCTGACTGTGAACCAGGACTGATTAATAATGCCCTGTGTATGAACCAGGACTGACTAATACTACCGTGACTATGAACCAGGACTCACTAATAATGCCCTATGAACCAGGACTGACTAATATTGTCCTGACTATGAACCAGGACTGACAAATAATGCCCTGACTATTAACCCGGACTGACTAATACTGCCCTGACTATGAACCAGGAATGATTAATACTGCCCTGACTGTGAACCAGGCCTGACTAATACTGCCCTGACTATGAACCAGGACTGACTAATAATGCCCTAACTATGAACCATGACTGACTAATATTGCCCTGACTATGTACCAGGACTGACTAATATTGCCCTGACTATGAAACAGGACTGACTAATAATGCCCTAACTATGAACCAGGATTGACTTATAATGCCCTGACTATGAACCAGGACTGACTAATATTGCCCTGACTATGAACCAGGACTGACTTATACTGCCCTGACTATGAACCAGGACTGATTAATAATGCCCTGAGTATGAACCAGGACTGACTAATACTACCCTGACTATGAACCATGACTCACTAAGAATGCCCTATGAACCAGGACTGACTAATACTGCCTTGACTATGAACCAGGACTGACTAATAATGCCTTGACTATGAACCAGGACTGACTAATACTGCTCTGACTATGAAACAGGACTGATTAGTAATGCCCTGACTATGAACCGGGACTGACTAATACTGCCCTGACTATGAACCAGGACTGACTAATACTGCCCTGACTATGAACCAGAACTCTTTAATAATGCCCTATGAACCAGGACTGACTAATAATGCCCTATGAACCAGGACTAACTAATAATGCCCTGACTATGAACCAGTAATGACTTACAGCCATGATGTCTGGGGTGTTGACAGGGGAATGATAGGTGCACTTATTTGGTGCAAAGGCCACACTCTTGGATGTTTTTTATGGCTGATTCATTGTCAAGGCTAGAAACTCCTACAGGGACATTGTCTAAGTTGGTACTAGGCAGGGGACCTTGGCTGATTTACCGTGGAGGCAGAATAATACACCCTAATGTCCTATTGTATGTCTGTCTACTGACATTACAGGCATTTACAAAGAATAAGGAAGTTAGGACATACTACAAAATATTTATTCATAGCAATATGATGATACATGAGGATGTACCAGTCTTCTCACTTCTCCCAAATATGAGTTGAAGTACATGTAGAGGACAGCCACAGTGCCCAGTACCCTTGCGGGATGAGGAGAAACCCTGACAATTTTGTCATAGCATCTAAATGAATTTGCCAAGAAAGTTCTTTTTGCTCAATCAGTAACTATCAATATTATTGACAGAGTTTTTACAACAAATAGAGGTGGGAACAGTGAGTTATTGCTTGAGCAAAAATAACTTTCTTGACAAATTTGTTTAGATGATATAAGAAAACCAGGACTTAATGACAAACTGTCTTTGAACTGTATTCTCAGATCTAGAGCTGAAAGATTATTAATCAAACTTTTTTCTTGGAAGTGTTTTAATGTATTTAAGTATTTGTTACTGTTTAATGAATAATATTTTACTAATTCTGCTTGCTGGCAGCTAACAGTCTAACTTGAGACAATCAGCTTCAACAAATTTATCTGAATTCTGATTGGTCATGCACTAATTAGAAGGTGTATTTTATCTTGAACACAACTTGTACTTTTTATCTCTGATGATGGAAGGTGACAGAAAGTACAGTTGTGTACACTTACCATAAATGTAGATGTTCGAGTGTATTCACTGTTGCAGTCATTACATTTGGGTTATCTGCCTGCAGGTAGCCCTCAGCCAGCCTGAATATCAAAGTCTTGGATTCCTGCATCGGATGATGTCCTTTTTCCACGACATCAGGTCGTCAGGGGTATAAAACATACAGCCAACACCATTTACATCAATTTTTCTTGCCCCAGATGTCAGGTGCCCCCATAATGGAAAGCAATTATATGTTGGGTTACACCTCCAACAAAAAGCAAATACACCAGAAAGCTAAAATACACTAAACAAGGAGAAAAGTATAGCCAAGAGAAGTCAGGAGGCTGGAGCTAGGGTAACCAGGACTGCAACAGTGAATACACTCAAACATCTACATTTATGGTAAGTGTACACAACTGTACTATGTTCTTCGTGTTTCACTGTTGCAGTCATTACATTTTGGTTGATTCCCAAAACTAAGGAAGGGAGGAGGAAGGTAGAGAGCATTAGGACCAGCTATTAAGCCCTGCAAAACTGCAGTGGCAAAACCAGCTCTAGATTTAGAAAAAATGGGCATGTGGTAATGCTTGGTGAATGTATGTACCGAGCTCCAGGTAGCAGTTTCTAGGATGTCCCTGGTAGGGACACCTCTGAGAAAGGCTGTAGAGGTAGATGCAGCCCTGATGGAATGTGATCTTATCCCCTGTGGGGTAGGTTTTCCATGGTGCTTATAGCAGAAATGAATGCAGTGGTCTATCCACTTAGAAATGGTTTGCTTTGAAATGGCCTCCCCCTCTGCCCCTGCAGCAAAGCTATTTAGCAGCTGTTCAGATTTACTGAGAGGCTTAGTCTTGTCCAAATAAAATCTAAGTTGCCTGTGCATGTCCAAAGAGTGCAGTATTCGTTCTTCTTTATTTTGTGGATTTGGGAAAACAGTAGGCAAATGAATGGACTGATTAAGGGCCACACTAGACACCACCTTGGGCATAAAGGAAAGATTGGTCCTGAGGTACACCCTGTCTGCATGGAAGATGATGAATGGCTCATCTGCCATGAGGGCCTGTAATTCAGACACTCTTTTTGCTGAAGTGATGGCTAGAAGGAAGGCTGTTTTCCAAGAAAGGAATTTCAACTCTGCAGTTACAGCTGGCTCAAAAGGAGGTAGAGTGAGCTTTTCCAATACAAAGTTAAGGTCCCACGCTGGAGTACGGGCTCTCCTGGGTGGTCTTAAATTTTTGGCCCCTCTGAGGAATTGCTTTAGCAGGGGGTGAGAGAGGAGGGGTGGTTCAGTATTATAATGAGTTGAAATGGCAGAGGCATGAATTTTAATTGACGAGAAGGAAAGGCCCTTGTGGAGCATCTCTGTTAAATACTGAAGAATATGTGGTAAGCTGGGCACTGTTGCACCCATTCCCTAAGTCTGGCTCCAGAAACAGTATCTTTTCCACTTTTCAGCATAGGATTTTCTAGTACTAGGCCTCCTTGTCTCCAGAATGACATCTAGCACCTGCTTACTGAGGGATGTTATTGGAGAGCTCAAGGAATTAGCAAGGCTGCAAGGTTCAGGGTTTGAAGTTGAGGGTGCAGAATCTGGCCCTCCTATTGGGACAGCAGGGAAGGGGTCTGAGGCAGGTGCCATGGTTCCAGCAGTGACATACTGTGCAAGAGGGGGTACACCAGTGTTGGCGTGGCCAGTCTGGTGCAATGAGTATTGTCCTTGGTTTGTCCTGTTTGATCTTTAGCAGAACTTTCAAGAGGAGAGGCAGAGGGGGAAAGGCATAAACTGAGAGGCTTTCCAGGTGAAGGACAGGGCATCCACTTTCCAACCTTGACTGTGGGAAGTCCTTATGCAGAATTTCTCCAATTGGTAGTTCTGAGGGGAGGTAAACAGGTCTATCTCTGGATTCCCCCATTTGTTTCTCAAAAGGTTGAATATCTTTGGCTCCAGTTTTCACTCGTGTGGGTCCATGAGATTTCTGCTTAGGTCATCTGCTAGTAAATCTAGCTTGCCTAGCAGGAATTGAGCTTGTAGGTGCACTTGGTAGCTCAAGGCTGTGTACCGCAGAGCCATGGCTAGTCCTTAGAAAGGGTACGAGTGGGTTCCCCCTGCTTGTTTATGTACCACATAGCAGTGGTGTTGTCTGTCTTTACCAATAATTGTCCTGGAAGAATGTGGTCATTGAAGGCTGTCAGGGAATTGTGTACAGCTAACATTTCTTTTTGATTGATATGCAGGTGCTTCTGACTCGGGTTCCATTTGCCCTGAATGCACTGTCCTGCCAGGTGAGCCCCCCATACATAGTCTGATGCGTATGTTGTTAGGGTTTGGGCAGCAGGGGGTAGAGTGAATGGGAGCCCCTTGTTGTGGTAGCAGGCCTCTGCCCACCAATGGAACTCTGTCTTAAAAACCTCAGCTTTGGCTGGCTAAGAACTTGCTATATTCAACTGGATGTATAAGAGAATTTAAGTACCTTTATCTGCTCTTTTTTTTTCAAAAAATACAGTATTTAAATTGATTTAACTGTGTGGAAGGAATATTAGTTGAACTGGAAGTTAGTCAGTGTTTGCTGAATTTTGTTATTTGCTAGTAATTACAGGTGTGGGGGTAGTCACATTCTTTGATTTCCTGTCCTTGCCTATTTAAGTGGTACAGTGTGAAATATTTTCTGCTTAAACCCACAGCTTTGGCAGGCTAAGATCTTGCTATATTCAACTGGACGTATAAGAGAATTTAAGTACCTTTATCTGCTCTTTTTTTTCAAAAAAATACAGTATTTAAATTGATTTTAACTGTGTGGAAGGAATATTAGCTGAACTGGAAGTTAGTCAGTGTTTGCTGAATTTTGTTATTTGCTAGTAATTACAGGTGTGGGGGTAGTCACATTCTTTGATTTCCTGTCCTTGCCTATTTAAGTGGTACAGTGTGAAATATTTTCTGCTTAAAAACCTCAGCTTTGACGGCTAAGAACTTGCTATATTCAACTGGACGTTAAGAGAATTTAAGTACCTTTATCTGCTCTTTTTTTTCAAAAAAATACAGTATTTAAATTGATTTTAACTGTGTGGAAGGAATATTATCTGAACTGGAAGTTAGTCAGTGTTTGCTGAATTTTGTTATTTGCTAGTAATTACAGGTGTGGGGTAGTCACATTCTTTGATTTCCTGTCCTTGCCTATTTAAGTGGTACAGTGTGAAATATTTTCTGCTTAAAAACCTCAGCTTTGACCGGCTAAGAACTTGCTATATTCAACTGGATGTATAAGAAAATTTAAGTACCTTTATCTGCTTTTTTTTTTCAAAAAAATACAGTATTTAAACTGATTTTAACTGTGTGGAAGGAATAATAGCTGAACTGGAAGTTAGTCAGTGTTTGCTGAATTTTGTTATTTGCTAGTAATTACAGGTGTGGGGGTAGTCACATTCTTTGATTTCCTGTCCTTGCCTATTTAAGTGGTACAGTGTGAAATATTTTCTGCTTAAAAACCTCAGCTTTGGCCGGCTAAAAACTTGCTATATTCAACTGGACGTATAAGAGAATTTAAGTACCTTCAACTGCTCTTTTTTTTTCAAAAAAATACAGTATTTAAATTGATTTTAACTGCGTGGAAGGAATATTAACTGAACTGGAAGTTTTCACTCTGCTCTCATTCACTCTGCTCTTCAGTTAGTCCCACCCACCCTCCCTGTTTTTGTTTTGGTGTTAATCTTAGTGGCCTTGCAACTGCCCGCCCCTCTTGTAAATTTGTGTTTGGATACTCCTTCTGGGCCCATCTCATTTGCTCACTCAACTGAGTGCAGTGAGATCATATTTTGATTTCAGGCACTCCTACTGTGTACAAAGAGAGCATCTGGGAAACAGAAAAAAAAATTTAAGCTTGTTTCCTGCCTTTCCTGTTAAGTGGTATAGACTATTTGTAGGCTTCTGAGCCCCCAAGCCCTTCTGTGTTGGAGGAAACCTTCTAGCTTATTTTTTTTCTTATAACTAGCCAGTTTTCTAGTTTCAGCACTCAAATCTGTTTCTTTGATCTCAGCACTTGTTCAGAAAAAAAAAAAAAAAAAAATTCATCTGCTTTTACTGTACTTGTGTTTCTACCTACTTTTTTACTTTTGCATCATCTTAAAAGTACTCAATTGTATTTATTACTGCTTGGTGTAACTCATTCTAAGCCTTTTGGTTTAAACACTTGGGCTTCGGACCAGTTGTTTTGCACTGAGAGGGTTTGTGGTCTGCACTGTAGTGGCAGAACAGGTAGCTTACATCCTTCTAGGTTGGGAACTGCTGATTGAGGGCTCAGTGTCTGTTATTCTAAAAGTGTATTCATTCTGGTTTAAGCACTTGGGCTTTCAGGCCAGTTATTTTACATTAAGAGGGTTCGTGGTCTGCACTCTTGTGGGAGGAGAGGCTGGACTCTGCCCTTCTGAGCTGGGAATTTCTGGTTGAAGGCTTATAGTGCATGCATATCTGAAATGCTTCTTACTGAAGTTGGTGCGCCTTGTTTGCTGTGGCATAGACTGGATTCGGGCCTGCTGGATCTAGCTTTGTTTGTGTAACTTGAGCACTAATCCAGGCATTCTCTAAAGTATTCAATTATATGTATTACTGCTTGGTAGTAACTTGATTAAAGTGTAGCTATCATTCTAAGTCTTTTGGATTAAGCACTTGGGCTTCAGACCAGTTGTTTTACATTAGGAAGGTTTGTGGCATGCACTGTGGTGGCAGGACAGGTAGCTTTCATCCTTCTAAGTTGGGAACTGCTGATTGAGAGCCCAGTGTCTGTTATTCTAAAAGTGCATTAGTTCTGGTTTAAGCACTTGGGCTTCAGGCCAGTTATTTTACATTAAGAAGGTTTGTGGTCTGCACTCTTGTGGGAGAAGAGGCTGGACTCTGCCCTTCTGAGCTGGGAATTTCTGGTTAAAGGTTTATAGTGCCTGAATATTTGAACTGTATCTTACTGAAATTGGTACACCTTGTTTGCTGTAGCATAGACTAGAACCAGGCCTGCTGAATCTAGCTTTGTTTATATGCTTGTTGTTTGTTTGCTTGTTATTTCCCTGGAACGCTAATTCCACCTAATACGTGGCTTCTCAGTGCTTCTGTGGATCACTAGTGATATCTGCATTGCTTACTGTACTTATTTCCTTGTTTCACATGAAAGAATGTTACTGTTTGTCATTTTTGCATTTAAGTTACCTGTAACACATTGCACTTAAGTTACCTGGCACTTGCTCACTAAAGCAATTATATAAGTCAGCACTAAAAATTAAAAGCACTACACCCTCACTCCCCACTGGCCCTGGTTTTCAATTATTAAGGAATTCCCAATATTATTCTAGCATGTCCAAAGGTCAGTTGTCAATCTCCTCTCCGGTCCAGCTGGTGAATCTGGGAATCTTGAGGCAATGTTACAACTGCCTCATGTACACAGACAACCCTCTCCTCCTCCCAACAAATTCCAACACATGTGAGAGATGCAACCATATAGCCAAACTGGAGGCTAAGCTCTCTCAACTCAGTACTGGCATAACCAGTCAGGAGGAGAAGGAAACCACACTCACTACAATTCCAATCTCACATAGACCTACCATGACAGCAAACCAAACACATAATCACACAAAAACATACTCGGAGGCTCTAAATAAAGATCTGCCGAAGCAGCAGAGACCTCCAAAGCAGACACCCAAGCAGCAGCTACCCCAAAACAAAACACGTGCAACACATATCTCACAAAGCCAGTGTGCCAAACAGTCACAGCCCTTAAGACTAAACAACACACCTGATACACTTGTAATAGGTGACTCTATCGTCAGGCACACTGAGTCCCGCTCACCAGGCTGAACAAGGAGAGGGTCACGGTGAGCAGCCTGTCGGCTAGGATCAGCCACATAACACAAGCACTCAGGTCACTCCAAGGCAAGTACAAATATGACTCAGTCATTGTCCATGCTGGTGTGAATGACTTGAGACGTACCTCCCTGGACTACATGAAAAGAGACATAAAGGAGCTCTCTGAGCATGTAGCCCAGGCCGGTATGACCCTGACCTTGAGTAGCATCTTACCCTCACCAAGAATGATGCCACAATATGAAGACAAGATGATCAATTTCAACAATTGGCTTAAGTACTGGTGTCATTCAAAGGGGATCCAATGCCTGTCAGCTTGGGATGATATGCTCGACAAGCCACGATGCTTCGCTAGGGACAGCTTGCACCTGTCACCCCTGGGCTTTCGGATATTGGCTAAGGCTCTTGCTACCCCTATAGTGCCTTTTTTAGGCAAGGCTCAAAAGACAAACCCACCTCCATAGGTATCACAAGGGATAAGAAACTAAGAATAATGGTACTCAATGCCAGAAGTCTAAACTTCAAGATGCACTTTTCGAAACTCTCCTTAGCATGGAGAACATCGATATCTGTGCAGTAACAGAAACCTGGTTCAGGGCTCCCGAGAGCACCCCAGCACTACCAGGTTATACCTCATACCATGCTTTTCGGCCCCAAAACTTGGACCGAACCACAAAAGGAGGGGGAGTATCGATATTCATCAAAGATACCCACACCTCCAGGTTGGTGGCAAAGCACGAAGCATCAGAGACTATCCACGTGCAACTAACAGTGGGTAAAACTGCCTTCCAGTTTATAGCCTGCTACAGAACACCCTCCCAAACCCAGGAACCACACTCGGCCTTCCTGAGAACACTGGAAAATATGAAGGTCTCTCCAAACACCATTATATTGGGCAACTTCAACTACCCAAACATAGACTGGGAGCATTACTCTAGCTCCAACACCCTAGCCCAAAGGTTCCTAGAATTTATAAACTCAAATGCTATGGAACAACTTGTTACCACTCCCACAAGAGGGGAAAACATACTGGACCTGATCATCACCAACATGGGGACTCTATGCTCCAGACCAGAAGTGTATCCCTCACTGGTAAGATCAGACCAAAAACTAATCTCACTGGATATTCACATTCCGACCCCACCCCCTGCCCAGAAAACCACAGTGAAAAACTTCTCTAAAGCAAATTTCACACTCCTCAAAACTGAGGTGGAATCCTTCAAAGCCCCTAGGCCTGTGGAAAATACGGCCCAGACCGCAGAATCCTTTATAAATGCATTCTATGAACTCCTTCAGGAATGCATGGATCATGCGATCCCAAATAAAACCAAGACCCAATTCTCCAAAGGCAGACATCCTGTCTGGTGGACCCCAGCCATAAACAAACTATACAATAGAAGGAGGAAGCTATTAAATGATAGAGCAAAATCCCAAAAAGGGAAGGCATCACTGATCAGTATTAGCAAAAAACTACGGGCACACATAAAATTGTCTAAGGCCAGCTTCGAGAGAAATATTGCACAGGACACTAAGGATAATCACAAGGCTTTCTTTAGTTATGTTAGGAACCTGGGTGGTAATTCCCAGATATGCTCAGAATTAGTCCAAAATGACAAAAAATACACTGAACCCACAAACATTGCCAGCATCCTAGCTGACAGGTTTAGCGCAAACTTCTCCCCCCTCTCCCCACCAAAAGGGCAAATATCTATCCCAGCAGAGTGCTGCCCCCCTGACATCTCAGATGCTCAGGTAAGAGCCGCCCTCTCCAAAGCAAAAAACACAGCATCAATGGGACCAGATGGTGTCCCGGGCTGCGTCCTACATAAACTCCAAGAAGAGCTAAACCCAAACATAAAACTACTGTTCAATCTCAGCCTTACTACAGGATATGTCCCCAAAGAGTGGCATACAGTAACAGTGGTCCCTCTCCATAAAGGTGGTGCCTCAACGGATCCTGGAAACTATCGCCCCATAAGCCTGACTAGCTTGGTCTGCAAAGCTATGGAAAGGATCATCATGGACCTCATAAATAAAGATATTGGGGACCTACAAACACTGGATCCTACCCAGTTCGGCTTTGTTAAGGGCAGATCATGCCTCTTAAACCTGGTTAATTTCTTTGAAACAGTCACCAAGGCCATTGACGAGGGGAAGGTGGTCCACACAGCCTACCTGGACCTCGCAAAAGCCTTCGATACAATACCCCACTCGGGCATTATAGATAAGCTCACCAGCTTAAATATAAACCCCTATGTCACTAGATGGATTGCAAACTGGCTCAAGGACAGAACCCACATGGTTAGAATTGCTGGAGCCATGTCAGACTCCAAACCAGTTACAAGTGGTGTCCCACAAGGCTCAGTCCTGGGACCTCTCTTGTTCGGTATATATTTCTCGAGGTAAAGGCCAACACGGAAGGACTGTGGCTGACCAAGTTCGCAGATGACTGCAAACTGGGCCATAATCGACTCTCCAGCCGACACAAGCATCCTCCAAAAGGGCCTCATAGAAACAGACAACTGGTGCCAGAGCCATGGCCTCAAGCTAAATGCCAAAAGTGTATAGTCATCCCCTTTGGCAAAAACAAAGTGCCCACAAATTACCACATAGGTGGTAATCCATTAAGTACAGAAGAAGTAATTAGGGACCTGGGGACCCAAGTTGATAGCAATCTCTCATTTGACAACCACGTGGCCAAAGTGGTTAGAAAAACATTTTATATAGCCCACCTAATCATGAAGGGATTCACATCTAGATCAGGGGAAGTCATCGTGCCTCTTTACTCATCCCTCATCAGGCCCATAATTGAGTACAATGCCCCTTTTGGGATGTACCTTACCAGACACCTGCAGCAACTGGAAAGACCCCAAAAGTACCTCACCAAGAGGATCAAAGGGCTCAAACAGATGCCATATGCTGCTCGGTTAAAGAAACTCCAGCTCTACTCAGTGGCATACCGCCTGTTCAGAGGTGATCTGTGCCTGACGTATAAAGCCATGTCCAACCCGGAATTAATGGACATGCTGCACCTCAGAAAATCCAAATCCCATCGAGCTACGCTCGAGACTTGAACCTCAGCACTGAAATATATAGGACATGCTGGAGGGACAGATTCATAACCCAGAGGCTCCCTTCACTCTGGAATAAAATCCCAGTCCAGGTTAGGTAGAGTCCCTCATTGACTCTCTTCAAGAGGAATCTTGATGAGTGGATGGGAGATCATAGGTTTACCCCGGGTATCACTTCTGTGTCACTGTCAGGCAGAGGCACAGAATACTAACCTCGAAAAAGGGCATAGCAAAATAAATTTAAAATGGGTGGCGAAAGCCAAACACATTCTGGCTAGGCTTATAAATGCCCTAGGGCAGATAGCCTAGTATGAACCTATGAACCTATGAACCTTGATGCAAGGAATGATAGGAATCATTTATTCCATGTCCTGAGAATGTTGACACTATAGGCTTTTTAAATACCACTGTAATTTCCTCATATGCAGTCTTGCCTATGGAATTCATAGAATACAAGAGGCCATGAACCCCAGGGCTTGCAGGATTTTCCTTGCAGATAGCTGGGTCTTTTTGGCCAATATTTTGAAGTAGGCTGTCAAATAAACTTGCTTCTCTTGCGTGAGGTAAGCTATCTGGGAAGTTGTGTTCAAGCTTGCTCCCAGGAATACAATTTGTTGGCAGGGTACTAGATGGGATTTCTTTTCGTTTATGGTGTACCCCAGTGAGGTTAGAAGTTTCTTTACAAATGCCAGATGTTTTAGTAGCATGTCCTGGCTTTCTGCCTGAATTAGACAATCGTCCAGGTGTGGGTATATTTGAATATTTCTTTGCCTGCAAAATGCAATGACTGGAGCTAGACACTTTGTGAATACCCTGGGAACAGTAGATAAGCCAAAGGGAAGTGCAGAGGACTGATAGTGCATGGAGCCTGCTCTGAAGCGTAGGTATTTCCTGCAAGATTCCCTTATTGAAATCTGCAGGTAAGCTTCCTTTAAGTCTAAGGTTGCCAACCAGGCATTTTTGCCTAGCATAGGAAGCAGCTGTTGATGTGTTAGCATTTTGAATTTTGGGATTACCAAAAAGATGTTTAGAATAGAGAGGTCCAGGATAGGATGCCAGGAGCTGTCTTTTCTGGGTACCAGGAAAATTTTTGAGTAAAAACCTTGTCCCCTTTCTTCTGCTGGGACAGGATGAATAGCCCTGATACTTAGAAAAGAGAGAACCTGCTGTTGAGCCTCTGTCCACTGATTTGGGGGTAGGTCTGACCAAAAGTTTGAGGTTGGTAAGGTGTGGAAGTGGAATCTGTATCCTTGGAAAACTATATTTAAAACCCATTTGTCCTTTGTAATGAGTTCCCAGTTTTTTGCATGCAGGGCGCACTTTCCCCCTAAGGGAGCAGGCAGTTGAGCAGGGCTTGGAAGGTTTAAGGTTAAGTCATTGTGACATTTTTCCATAGGGGGGTGTCTTACTACTTCCAGCTTTGGAAGTGGGAGCCCCCCACTGCTTAGGCCTGTGAGTACCTTGAGACTGTAGCCTAGGTGGTTTGCTGTTCCTGAGTATGGACTGAGAAGGCCTGGAAGAGACAAGAATGGACCAATTCTTAGAAGGCCAATGCCTGCTAAATCTAGGAGGCTGTACTTGCAGGAAATCTTTAACAGTTTGCATAGATTTAGCTTTTTTCTCTATCTTTTTAAGTTCTTCTTCTGTTTGTTGCCAAGCAGGCAGTCTTGGTTTAAGGGAGCATCCAGTAATTTAGCTTTAACATGTTCTGGCAAATTTTGCTCCTTAAGCCAAGCATGCTTTCTAAGTACGGACCCAGTGACAGCAGCCCTGCAAGATGCTTCTAAAGAGTCAAAACCACATTGCAAGGTATGTTTACCAACTTGTTCAGCAGAATGCAGTAAATCCTGTAATTCTTTATTTTCAGCACAGTCAGGAATCAACATCTTTTTCTGTTTAAGTAGTCCCATAATATTCTGCTGATACTTTAACATATGATACTGGCAGTTTAAGGCCATAATGGCCAAAGTAGCACGCATACCTTCTTACCCCATCTGTCCAAGGCCCTGGAATCTCTATCAGAGGGAGTAGGGTTTTTGGCAGTAGTAGCCTTAATGCCTTTAGGTCCTTGGGAAATGGTCTCTGGGTCAGCAGTAGGATTCCTGAAGAGGAACTTGTGAGTGTCAGGTACTCTTTAATACCTGTCAGGCTTCCTGGGAGCTGGAGGTAAAGTGTCTGGGGCCAGGCTAGATTCCAAGAAGGCATCATCTACAATGTCCAGGACAGGAGGGATAGCTAAAGGCCTGTGTTGAGGGGGGAGGAGTAAGCATTCCCTAAGCCTCTTTTTGGAGTCAGAGTAATCCTGGCTTTTCCAACGGAAATGCTCCCTAAGAGTGTGCAAGGTTTCACCAAAAGAAAAATCTTCTGGAGGGGAAGCAGAGGGAATGGAATCCTCTGCATCAGAGTCCTCATAGGTAGATAAGGGCAAATCCTGTTAATAAGAAGAAACAGAAATTTCAGAATCTTGATCAGAAGAATCAGAAGGAAAATCAGTTCTAGGTCTCTTAGAGGGTGAAGGCTGGTTTCCCCTAATTAAAGTAATAAGTTCTTCAGCCATTCTTATCATTTGTTTTTTAGGCATATGAGCCTGACCATGTGGTTTGGATGTCAGTTTTCTAGGCGTGGGTCGAGTTTTAGGCCTTGAAGAAGAAGATGGCGACGGTTTGAAATGCAAGTCACTAGGCCTGAATACACCCTCAGAAGCCAGTGCCTGCACAGCTGCTCCAGACCCATCCAAGGTGGAGACATCTGCAGGTTCCATAGTTGAAGAAACATCTCAGGGCATAC
>NC_056749.1:791858329-792040829 GCF_019279795.1 Protopterus annectens | reverse complement strand
ACTACAGCTCACACCATCTCTGGGTCAAATGTGATGTTTTCATTTGAGTTAGTACATGAACCGCAGTCTATAGTCATCCTCAGCCTTAGTCGGAACTCAGACAAGCATGTTGTTAATAACATTACTTGTTCATGATATAAATCTGTGAACACATTAAGTGAATGTGCAATGTCTCAAATTTAAATATATGAGAACAAATGGGCACAGTCTGAAGTCATGTGGTCAACGACTTTGGGGGGACATGAGGAAGCACTGGAAAGAACAGGCATTGCATGATGGGGAGGACAGGTTAAAAAGCTAGTTTCATGATAAACAGTGTTAGAGGTCATGAATTCATTGGACAAGTGAATGGTCATTATATTAAAAAGGCCAAAAAGGAGTAGGTGAGCCAAGAAGTTCTTATCACTTTTCTTTCCTTTTTCTTTCTTTTTTTCATATGATGTTTACAGTTTAATTCTATTTATCTATCCATTTACTGTTGAGGAGTAAAATTCACCAAGTCATAATAATTGCTTTAGGTTTATGACAAGGGAATCCATAAATCCATAACTAAACTGATTAGTGTCAAAAACAAATAGACATCTTTTTAAAAGAATAGCAAATTATTGAAACACAATTAAAACTCAACAAAAATAAATACCTGTATTTATGATAGGAGGAAGTGCATATATGAATGACCCCTGCCTCAATGTTTGAGACTGCAAACTCTCCAACTCTTGTTAACCAAATTTTCTAACTTTTCTGATTCTGACTACTTCACAGATACTTGACTTTGTTTGCAAAGCCACACATCATTTTACTCCCAGGTAGTGTGATAAATTTAGTTATTTTTGGGGGTGCAGTCATTTTTCTATGCTGGAGAATACAGCAACTTGGCAAAAATCTTTTCACATGCTATTTTCAGTTTCATTCATTTAGTTTAGATTTATGTTTCTGTGAATCACATTGCTTCTTTCAATGACTCTGAGATTTTACACCCTTTATGTATTTGTCCATTATGCAGTAGAAGTCCTGTTTGATTGTGTTACGTTTGTTATGAAAAATATTAAGCACAACAACTGAAGGGAAGGTAAAGTCTCAGTGGTATTTAATAAACTCTGTGTAGGCTTCGCACAAAGTCTACATGGAGTTTACATGTTTGCATGGTGATGTGTGGTGAAGAGCAGTGGTCATTGCATATTCATGCTGCGGACCAGGTTAAAATATAAATATGTGAGGTTTTGTGGCTGGGAACAGCATTGCCAGCCAAAAAACCATGTAAGCAAACATGGATAGCAATCCTGTTTAAATCAGAACACTGAAGGTCCATGGTTTTGTGCTGAATTTCACAATGCTCAACAGGGCTTCACAGACAGACCTCAATCTCTTAGCGCAAGACATCTGGATAAAGGCCAACATAATGGGGGGACAATAACTGAGAAATAGGAACATATTTGACATATTTGCCTCATAGATCTGCTAGAATAACCAGGGGGTTGTGTTAAGACACATGTTCTGAAGGATTTGAAGTCTGAAACTCAAATGTATGTAATTATTGAGTCACATCAGTCCTGAGATCATCACAGTGATAATCACAAATTTGCTAAGGAACATATCTGGACATTCTTTGAAAATCTGGACAGTTGAGAAGTATGCTTGCTAAGTTTATGGTCCAAACCCAGTACAGGACAGTAGTATCTACATTGCAGAGTATTGTGAAATCCCATTCCTGGCATTCTGTACTGAAGCTGAAATGATCTGTAAGGGTACATGGACTGCCATGTAAAATAAACACTCAGGGGAAGTGTTTGTTTTGAGTAGGGACACACAGATGAATAGTAGGAATGAACACAGGGAAAGATGTCAGGTGAAACAACCTAATGTACAGCAGATGAGGGCATGTCAGTGAAAGATAGTTGTAACAGCAACACCAATCACATATCAACATTGTACAGTATGGACTGCACAGTGAAAATGTCTATCATGTGACTATCACACAAGGTGATATCACAAAAACAGTGTGTACTGCAATAAATGGAGTGAAGAAGCAGTAGAACTCAGACTCAAGAATCCAATGCCAAAAGACAAAAAACAACATTTATTGCAAAGCTTTCAGGTCACAAACACCCTTCCTCAGTGCTACTATCATGAAAGTAAAAAATGCAACATTTAAACAGGAGTTCTTAAAAACACGATTACAGCCACCCTATCACAGAATAGTAATGATGCCCTCCCCCATATTACAATATACACTTTGTAACGATGCATATGTATATGTAAAAAAGTTATATAAAATCATTTATAAATTCATCTATAAATATATATGCACATGCCATACACATATATATAAATGGGTCTAGGACATTTCACTAAATGCACATTACACTGAAAGTCAAATTAGTGTGTACTTTTCACTGAACACTCAATTGACTGAAAACTCAATTCACTGAACACATTTCACTGAAAGTTATAGATGTCCTTTTCCCCACTGTAGTGCAACCCTGGAGTTAGTATATATAGTAAGGGGAAGTGTGGGGGGCATAGCCCCCACATATTTTAAATATTTTGAACTATATTCAGGGATACTTTAAATTCCAATAAATTACTCTTTTCCGAACATAATCTATACTTAAAATATGTGGGGGGGCTACACACCCACACCCCCCGATGTGGGGGAGGGTTGCCCCCACCTCCACCTTACTATATATACTAGCTCCAGGGTTGCACTACAGTGGGGAAAAGGCCATATATAACTTTTGGTGAAATGTGTTTCAGTGAATTGAGTTTTCAGTGAATTGTGCTTTCAGTGATTTGTGTTCAGTCATTTGAGATTCAGTGAAATGTGCATTCAGTGAAATGTCCTAGACCCATATAAACATATACATAAAAGTATAAATGTTCTGCCTGTTTTTTACTAAAATGGGCTTCAAGCTAACAGCATTATTCAAACCAGATAAATAATCTGCCTGTAACCTTATTATCTATTCATACTCTTTAAGTTCAACAATATTGTTAATGTTACCACCCCTATTATTAACATATACTACATCAATAACTCTGAATTTAAATTGATGCTCTTGACCATTTTTAGAAATGCGTTTACTTAATGCATTAGCTTTGATGTTTCTTCTAATATCAGACTTATGTTCAACTATACGTTCTCTTAATTTCCTTATAGTTTTTCCGACAGAGTGATGAACATGAAGTACAAGTTGCTAAGTAAACAACATTAGTAGTATTACAATTTGCTGAACAATCAAACATATTTATTAGTTGTGGGGTGTTTAAAATGTTATTATCTGTATAAATATCCATACAACTGCAGTTTAGACACTTTTTATTACCTGGTTTACTAAAAACATTTTTTATGCTGCCAGTTTGTTTAAAGTCCTTGTAGCACAACCTTCTCTTTAAATTATTTTGATTTCTGTAAGCAAAAAATGGTCTATCACCACAAATTTGTTGTAACACAGGCATTGCCGTCAAAATTGTCCAATTTCTTTCTATGATTTTCTTTACCAGCAGTTTTTATATTATAGGTAGTTAAATACCTTATTTTATCATTTTTGTTCTTTTGTGTTAATAGTACATTAACATTACTATCCAAGAATATAGGTTTAATACATGTCTTTGATCACAGACTTCCTCATAAACCTCTTTCATCTTTCCTAAATCATATCCACTTTCATAAAATACTTGCATCATACCTTCTGCCTGTTGTCTAAAAATCTCATCTTCTGTGTTAAGTCTAGTTAATCTAGCCAACTGTGCTCTTAGTACCTCTGTGAATACATGAGGGTCATGCGTGCTATGCCTATTTACATAGCGGTTTACATGAACATCGTTCTTCTGAACCCTAGTTTCTATTCTTCCTTCTATTTTTCTTATCTCTACATCTAAGAAAACTATCTTTTCATTTGAACTCTCCATTTTAAACTTTAGAAAGCTGGTAGTAGAGTTAAGATAAGAAAGGTATGTATTTAACTCTTGTAATGTACCTTTCCAAACATGAAAGCAGTCATCTACAAAAGTTAGATAAAATATAACATTACTATTCAAAGCATTTTGTTTACTATAAATGAATTTCTTCTCCCATTCATATAGTACTAAATTAGCATAAATGTTGGCCATGGGAGTACCCATGGCCACACCTGCCAACTGCAAGTAAGGTTCATTGTCAAACAAGAAAATGTTTTTAGTTAGTACTAATTCCAGTAGTGTACAAACAGTTTCTATGTATCTGGCCTGTAGGCCTGCTTCCACACTTAGATAGTCTTTTATAGCATCTATTCCATATCTGTTTGGTATTACTGTAAATAGGGACATAATGTCCAATGTAACAAAAACATAATTTCTCTCTCGATGTTTGACATACCACTCTTTAAACTTACACAAAGAAATGTGTTGTGCATTAAAATACTAGGACATTTCTCTAGATATATTTTCAACTTTTTCTGCAAATACATAGAAATGGGCTCAGTTATCTAACCACTCACTGAGACTATTGGTCTCGGGGGGGGTTAAACACATCTTTATGTATTTTACGAATAACATATATATGTGGTATTCTAGGGCATGGGACAGGCAAATAATTAAACAATTTATTTCCTGAAAAAAAAACAAACAAAATAATATATATATACTTGTTTCCCACCTTTCTAAGCTAGTATAGTCCAGTTTTCAGGTTAGTGCTGAATTCAGGGCTGTGTTACAAGTTTCTGTGTTTGCTCGTACCTTACTTGGATAGAAGGAAGTTTCTCTGTTCACCTGTGAGAGATGGGAGCTTTGAGCAGCCTATCTGTCCCTACAGGAGTGGTTTCAGCCCAGAAATGAGTAGTTTATTGGCCATTTTGGGCTAATTTCTATCTCTTTCATTTCCCTGCTATAAAACCCACATTTGCGAGGTTTTGCACGCCAGGCAGCACCGGTTAGCTAGGGTAAAACTATTCCTGGCTCCACAAAGTCTGCTCTTCAATTTTTCCCTTGGAACTAGACAAACTTTCAACTTAAGCACTCAAACCATTCATTTCTCAGCACGGCACTAGCTCAAAATTCATAGCAAGCACTAATAAACCCTAGCACTAGACCCCCCCCCATACTGTACAGAAGGACAAGGCTCTCTATATGACCTTACCAGCCAATCAGTAAAACAGATCACTGTACCTATCCAGGCAAAGTCCAAAAGGCAGTTTCAGGTGTACTCTCCAGTCCAACTGGTGAATATGGGCATTCTGAGGCAATGTTACAACTGCCTCATGTACACAGACAACCCTCTCCTCCTACCACCAAACACTAATACATGCAAGAGATGCAATTATACAGCAAAACTGGAGGCTAAGCTCTCTCATCCCAAGACTGGATCAGACAGTCAAGAGGAGAAGGAAATTACTTGCATCACACCACCAGTCTCACACAGACCTACTAAACCAGCACCGGCAAAAAACACACATAAATACACAAAAAATTACTCGGAGGCTCTAAATAAAAATCTGCAAAAGCAACGGAGACCTCCAAAGTAGACATCCAAGCAACCTCCACCCCCCCAACACAAATCATGAAACACATACTACACAAAATCAGTGTGCCACACAATCACAGCCCTTAAGACAAAATAACATACCTAACATACTAGTAATAGGTGACTCTATAGTCAGGCACATTGATGTTCCACTCACTAGGCTGAACAAGGAGAAGGTTACTGTTAGATGCCTGTCAGGTGCCAGGATCCAACGCATAACACAAGCACTCAGGTCACTCCAGAACAAGTACAAATATGACTCTGTCATTGTCCATGTTGGTGTGAATGACCTGAGCTGTACCTCCCTGGACTACATGAAAAGAGACATGGAAGAGCTCTATGATCATGTAGCCCAGGTCGGTATGACTGACCCTGAGTATCATCCTGCCCTCACCAAGAATAATAGCATGGTATAAGGAAAAAAATCTCACTTTCAACAACTGGCTCATGGACAGAACCCACATGGTAAGAGTTGCGGGAGCTAGGTCCAACTTTAAACCTGTTACAAGTGGCATTCACCAGGGTTCAGTCCTAGGATCCCTCCTGTTTGGCATATACTTCTCAGAAGTACAGACAAGCACAGAAGGACTATGGCTGACCAAGTTCACAGATGACTGCAAACTAGGGGCTATAATTGACTCTCTGGCTGACACGGACATCCTCCAAAAAGGTCTCACCGAGACAGATACCTGGTGTCAAAATCATGGCCTCAAGCTAAATGCCAAAAAGTGCATAGTCATCCCCTTTGGAAAAAACAAAGTACCCGCAAACTACCACATAGGTGGTAGTCCCCTAAATACGGAAGACGTAATAAGGGATCTGGGGACCCAAGTAGATAGTAATCTCTCGTTTGATAATCACATCACAAAAGTGGTTAGAAAATCCTTCTATGTGGCCCACCTAATCACAAAAAGGTTCACATCCAGATCAAAAAAGGTCATTGTGCCCCTCTACTCATCACTCATCAGACCCATCATAGACTACAATGGCCCATTTGGGATGTACCTTACAAGACACCTGTAACAGCTGGAAAGACCACAGAAGTACCTCACCAAGAGGATCACTGGCCTCAAACAGATGCCCTATGCAACTCAACTGAAGAAACACCAGCTGTACTCGGTTGCATACCGCCTACTCAGAGATGATCTCTGTCTGACATACAAGGCCATGTCCAACCCAGAATTGATGGACATGCTCCACCTAAAGAAAACCATATCCCCTTGAGCCACACGCTCTAAGGATCTAAACCTCACCACAACAATAAATAGGACATGCTGGAGGGATAGATTCCTGTCCCAGAGACTTCTCATGCTCTAGAACAAGATTCCAATCTACATTAGGCAGAGCTCCTCGCTGACCCTCTTCAAGGGAAACCTTGACGAGTGGATGGTAAACAGAAAATTTACTTTGGGGTTCACTTCATAGGCTCTGCTGGACAGAGGCACAGGAAACTAACCTAAGGGGGCGGCAAAAGCCAACACATTCTGTCTAGACTTATAAATGCCTTCGGGCAGATAGCCTAGTACCTACCTATGAACCTATGAAAATTTATATCATTCATCAATTGTAATTCATAAATGGCCATATTTATTTCAGAAACATGTCTTTTTACTTCTACAAAAGTAATTTTTCTAAAGGTCTCTACATGCTGTACCATTTCATTTACAGATGCCATATATTTTACTCTGTCCATTATTACAGTGGCGCCCCCTTTATCGGCCAGCTTTATAATAATGCTTTCATCACTTTCTGTTTAAGGGCCCATTATTACAGTGGCACCCCCTTTATCGGCCTGCTTTATAATAATGCTTTCATCACTTTCTGTTTAAGGGCCCATTATTACAGTGGCACCCCCTTTATCGGCCTGCTTTATAATAATGCTTTCATCACTTTCTGTTTAAGGGCCCATTATTACAGTGGCACCCGTTTATCGGCCTGCTTTATAATAATGCTTTCATCACTTTCTAACTGTTTAAGGGCCCATTATTACAGTGGCACCCCCTTTATCGGCCTGCTTTATAATGATGCTTTCATCACTTTCTAACTGTTTAAGGGCCCATTATTACAGTGGCACCCCCTTTATCAGCCAGCTTTATAATAATGCTTTCATCACTTTCTAACTGTTTAAGGGCCCATTATTACAGTGGCACCCCCTTTATCAGCTTGCTTTATAATAATGCTTTCATCACTTTCTAACTGTTTAAGGGCCCATTATTACAGTGACACCCCGTTTATCAGCCTGCTTTATAATAATGCTTTCATCACTTTCTAACTGTTTAAGGGCCCATTATTACAGTGGCACCCCCTTTATTGGCCTGCTTTATAATGATGCTTTCATCACTTTCTAACTGTTTAAGGGCCCATTATTACAGTGGCACCCCCTTTATCGGCCTGCTTTATAATGATGCTTTCATCACTTTCTAACTGTTTAAGGGCCCATTATTACAGTGGCACCCCCTTTATCGGCCTGCTTTATAATGATGCTTTCATCACTTTCTAACTGTTTAAGGGCCCATTATTACAGTGGCACCCCCTTTATCAGCCAGCTTTATAATAATGCTTTCATCACTTTCTAACTGTTTAAGGGCCCATTATTACAGTGGCACCCCGTTTATCGGCCTGCTTTATAATAATGCTTTCATCGCTTTCTGTTTAAGGGCCCATTATTACAGTGGCACCCCCTTTATCGGCCTGCTTTATAATAATGCTTTCATCACTTTCTAACTGTTTAAGGGCCCATTATTACAGTGGCACCCCCTTTATCAGCCAGCTTTATAATAATGCTGTCATCACTTTCTAACTGTTTAAGGGCCCATTATTACAGTGGCACCCCCTTTATCGGCCAGCTTTATAATAATGCTTTCATCACTTTCTAACTGTTTAAGGGCCCATTATTACAGTGGCACCCCCTTTATCGGCTTGCTTTATAATAATGCTTTCATCACTTTCTAACTTTTTAAGGGCTATATTTTCTGCATATGTCAAGCTATAATGTTTTTTATTACTTCTAGAATATAATTCTCTTAGTTCACTTTCACAGACATTACTAAATGCCACGAATAATGGACAACATACTGATATAAATGTACTTAATTTCTTACAAACATTCTTTTTTTGTGTTGTATCTGTTCCAAAAATAAGCTTTAAGCTTAAATTTTGCACAGTTTCAAGTCTGTTAGAGCCTTTACAATATCATCACTACTTGTTGGGAATGAACTTCAGTCCCATTCCCAACACAGATAAATGTAGTTCAGTTAACTGATAATTAGATAAATTCACAGTACCTTTATCTTTGTGCATTAATGTTGAGCAGTCTTGCTCTGTTGAGCTGGACTGTTGTTTTTCCTTTTTGTCCTATTTGTAATGCTGTGTGTTCAGGGCTGCATAGACCTCTCTCTTTGTTGAACTTTTTGCAAGCTTCCTACCTTCTCTGGATGATTTACTTTAAAGGAAATATTTCTGGTTCATTTTGCTGTCTATTTTGTTGCTTTTTGAAGAAATTAGAAACATGACACTACTCACAACTTGTTGTAGGAGTTAGCTGCTCATTTTCATCACTTCCTCTTGTAATCTCTGATACTACACCAGCTGCTGATGTCACTATGGGTGGAACCAAAAACTTCCGTTGGTTGGAAGGCTCAGAGGCTGATACAGAGGACTCAATGTTCCCATTGGTTAGCAAAGCTGTCTCATCAACTCTAACTGGCTCAAAGTTGTCCAAATCACTGATTTTATTAGTTTTCAATTTATTTTGTTGATTTTTTACATAATCTGATTTAGGCCAAGAAAAAAATGTGTCCTTGTCTGAAGTCATTCATGTCTCGACTTATTTTATTCCTCTTTTTCATTTCTGGCCTAGTATCAAACAAATACATTCTGTCAAGCATAGTCTGGTATGTAGTTGATACACTAGGAAAACAGGGCATATTTGACAGTTCATTCTCCAGTTTAAACATTTCATCTTTAAGTTCTTTTTCAATATTCTCAAACAAGTTATTCATTAAGCACATATAGTCTGCACTTAACTTTAAATTTAACTGCTGCCACTGTTTTAAAAGTTCCGGATATGTGTTGGCATAAAAAGACATTTTAAGCACCCTCAGTCCAGGAGGCACTATTCCCAGTTCCAAATAAGCTTCCAAGCTTAACTGCTGCCATTGGAGCTGCTTAAATGCCTGCACTTTCTTTTCTAATGAATCCAATGTTCTTTCAAAAGCAACTATGGACTAGTCAGTGGTTGCCACAGATGCCGGTGCTGTAATAGTCTTTGATAATAAAGGATTACCTTCTTTCAGAAGATGAGTTTTCACAGAATGACCAAACTCATTTACTTCTTCCATTTTACTGGCAGGCTGGAAGAATACTCCCTCAATTCTGCCACTCACAGCACTGACAGAAGCCAAATGTCACAAAAACAGTCTATACTGCAATAAATGGAGTGAAGAAGTAGTAGTTGAATTCAGACTCAAGAATCCAATGCCAAAAGACAAAAAACAACATTTATTGAAAATCTTTCATGTCACAAATACCTTTCCTCAGTGCTACTATCATGAAAGTAAAAAATACAATTGGTGTGGGATGCATATTGTGAAGCTGGGCAAACTGATTTGCCTTAATATGAGTGCAAGCTCAGCAGAAGTCTCCAGCAAGTGGTACAAAGGAAAAGGCTCATGGACAACATTAAAAGAGGCACCCACAATTATGGACAATATCAGAATAATACCACCAGTAATCCCATGCCTCTGATATAATATATGTGATTTAGAGTGATCAGAGATGATTCTGCACAAACATGATTGTACAACTATCATGATATGTCCACACTATATGAGGGTAATCATGCACACTGTCCTGGCACTGTAACATCTGCTGGAGGTGTCAGGAGGGACACTGCTATACCTGTATGTGACATTATGATCAATACAGGCTAGTTCAATGGTGTGCATGGCACATACATATGACACAATCTGCACTGTCACAAATGTTATCTATCTCATTAATGTTGTCAAACAGCTATGTATGCACTGTGTGCATCACCAGAACAGGTAGCTCATATGCATCTGGTGTACCAACTTGATGGGGTTTCCACACCATCAGACAATAATGTTTATACCTAGGTATGGCCAATAAGCTGTGTGACAGCTCACTGTGACAAAGGTGGTACACTTCAGTTACACATCAGTTTAAGATGTGTAGGGAGGCACATGAAGAAGGGTGCATTGTACTCAGTTACTGCTGTGATGAAAGCTGTGAACTATGGAGGTATTATGGTCTCTGATGTGGATGTCCTTCACATACTCAATAGTTGTGTTACATACAAGGAAGTAGTCAGCATTGTGACCACATGCTGGTGGGTGTTCCACTTAAAATCTACCCCAGGATAACAGCCTCATACCTATTGGTCTGATTATAGGGTGTGATGTCCACATTATACTTGGGTTGTATGTTTGTTTGTTTTCCTGATGTAACAAATCCCCCCATGTGTTCTTGTCATTGCAAGAGTTGTCATGGCTGTGGCAGCAATCTTCAATGTGTGTTGATACTGTCTGTATTATACTAACATCACAGCTGGAGTCAGTGATTGTGACAGTCTGTAATCCTTCAGGCAGCTGTTTGGACAGAGGATGTGTATGTCAACTATGATGTCCATTACTTAAACAATGAACAGGAATGGGCCTAGCAGACAGCCCTGATGTTCAGACCTGATAACTGAACCTGAGGTATAGGTCACTTCACACATGTCAACATATTTAGATGCCATGTATGTGGTACATTGGTCTACCCACTTGGTGATATAGGTGTATATGGCCATATCTGACAATGCTGAGTGAATACCTCAGTGTAGATTTTTGTCAGATGCCTCGGGCTTGTCAAGTTCAAAAGGATGATAGTGTTGTCATCATGTATGTCCTTGATGAACTCTTTGAGGACATCTAACACATGTAACAGACATGATGTAGCATTAACAACTCACATAGGTCTGTTGCACACAGCCGAGATATCATTAGTGTCCATTTATAAAAGGTCCATGATGACATTTTAGTCTGCCTCACAGATGAGGACAGTCAGTATGTGTCTATGGGTCTACTTCAAAACATTGAAGCTTCATAATGTTGAAATTCAAAACTTTGAGACCAAAACATTGAAATCCTAAAACAATGAAAACTCAGAACATTGAAAGTGTGCTTCATAATATTGAAAACTACAACGGACATGTAAATAACATCCCCTTCACCTATAACAGCACCTAACTAACAAACACACTTTCTACTATGTTTCTCCAGGGAGGGCAAGCCACCCTGCACCCCCGATGTGGGGGGGTCTGCCCCCACCCCCCCCATAAATTAAATATACCAACTCCAACATCACACTACAGTGGCAGAAGATAATTTCCTAACCTCACTGTATCACGATCACTATACAGGGAAGGTTGGTATCTTTAATTTATGGTGGGGGTAGAGCCCCCCACATGGGAGGTGCAGGGGGGCTTGCCCCCTGCAGAAATGTAGTAGAAAGTGCGTTTGTTAGTTAGGTGTTGTTATAGGTGGAGGGGATGTTATTTACATGTGCAATGTACTTTTCAATGTTATGAAGCTAAGTTTCAATGTTCTGAAGTTTCATTGATTTGGGTTTTCAGTGTTTTGAATTTTTGATGTTATGGTCTCAATGTTATGACTTTCAATGTTATGAGATTTCAGTGTTTTGAAGTAGACCCGTGTCTGTATGTGCATGCATCAGGTGCTGGCCCTCCACTCAATTCACATGGATGGATGTTGAAAACACCCTTCTACAGCAACATAGTCTGTGTGGAACTGTGTGTTGAAGTGTGTATTAAACTGTGTCAGAAAGGTGTATGTCATGAGTCATGTGATAGGTGATCCATGATGTTGTTATGGACATTGAATCTGTGTGACAGGCCTGGATGTAGATAAGACACTGCATACTGGCTATTCTCAACTAGCATAGAGTTTGATTGCAATCCCCCATGCTTGGATAATTGAGAAAGTCTCCCAGCTGGGGATTAAACCTCATGTTCTATCTTCACTTTCTACCTCCCAAATAGGCCCCTTAGATCGGAGAATCAGCTACTTCTTCAGGATCACAAACCAAACCTGCCACCTGGCCAACTTCTCTTCTCTTACTCTTTAGCCAAGAATTGGAATGCTCTACCATTAGCTATTGGAACAATCCCTAATCCTGGCCACTTCAAAATTTCTCTCCATACTTACTTTTCTTCCACTGGCACTGTACTTGCCTATATCTACATCCAACAATTTATTCTATTCTTATTTTTTCAGTCTGTGTATTATCAAAAAAATCTTTTATGCAGTAATATTCTTTAAAAAAACTTTGTAATCTATTCGCTAGTACTTGTGTGGCTACTGAATTGCTAAGTTTGTTTTTTAACTTTGTAAACAAATATGTTAGATAATGCATACTACCTATGTATATCCTGGATGGGGGAAAGTCAGTATATACAGCTTATCTTGACTTGGCCAAGGACTTTGACACAATCCCCCACTCGGGTATCATTGAAAAGCTAACACAACTTGGCATTAATCCCTATCTCATCAGGTGGGTGGCCAACTGGCTCACCGAATGGACCCATAAAGTCAAAATAGGTGCCTCCAGCTCTGACAGCAAAACTATCACTAACGAAGTTCCCGAGGGATCATTCCTGGGACCCCTGCTGTTTGGCTACTACTTATCAGAGGTCCAGGCAAATACAAAAGGCCTGTGGTTGACCAAGTTTGCTTGATTGTAAGTTGGGTGCTGTCATTCACACCTCAAATGATGTTAACGTACTGCAAGAGGGCCTCACAGCAACAAATGACTGGTGCCACAGTCATGGCCTTAAGTTAAATGCAAAAAAAATGTATTATTATACCATTCAACAAAAACATAGCCCCTACTAATTACCACATCAATGGCAACCCCCTAACCACACAACCTCTGGTGAGAGACCTGGGTACTCAAGTTGACAACAATATCACATTCAACCATTATGTAGCAGCAGTGATCAGAAAAGCCTTTTACTTGGTTCATCTCATAAGTAAACAGATTGCATCCAGAAAAAAAGGAGGTTATTACCTCTCTGTATTCCTCTCTCATTAGGCCAATAATTGAGTATAACGCCCCGTTTGGTATGTGCCTCTCCAAACACCTGCACAAACTGGAAAGGCCATGGAAATACCTCACAAAGAGAATCCATGACCTCCAACACCTGTCCTGTGAGGACCTGCTCAAATCACTATCACTCTACTCGGTATCATACAGATTGCTCAGAGGTGATCTGTGTCTTGCCTGCAAGGCAATATTGGACCCTGCTCTACTAGTGATCCTCCATATCCGTAAGTCTAAATCCTTACACATTACCTGCTCAAAAGGCCTAAATCTAATATGCAACATCAACAAAACCTGCTGGAGAGACAGGTTTGTCTTCCAGAAGCTGCCCTGTCTCTAGAATATATTTCCCATACATGTCAGAGTATCTCACTGACCTTCTTCAAGAACAACCTTGATGAGTGAATGAAAACTACAAAATTGTCCCAGGGGTTCCACCTATGTCCCACATTGACAAGGTGACAGCTGCTGACTGGGGTTTCTTTTTTGGGGATAAACTATTGGATAGGCTTGAAAGGGCTCCAGGGCCATTAGCCAAGTAACCTCCAATGATCCTATGATCCTATATAATTTTATTTGATTTTTCTTATTGTACTGTGGAGCTTTTCTCTCCGGGCCTCCAATGAAGACATGCTCTGTATGGCCAGTGAACTTTCCTGGTTAACAAATTGCAAATAAATAATAAATAAATAAAAAGCTAACACAGACAAATGATTGTTGACAAAGCCAAGCAGTCTCCAAATAAATATAGAAATGTGTCTTTATTTTGTCCTTCTGAAAATGGAATTCCATGCAAATTACCACACTGACAACAGTTCTGCTATGCTGAAACTCAGTCATGCAAGCACTGGGAATACATGTAGATATAAATCTGAACTTTGTCTACCAGGTGTCCACACTGGCATTGAAGCCTATGTTGTGCACATCATAAGTCATATCATCATATTCAGATCTTAGGATTGTATGACAGCACTGTACTCAAACCTCATCATAACACTAAGAGAATATAATGCTCTCTTTTGCATGTACCTCACCAGACACATGCAGTAGCTGGATAGAACACAGTGGTTCCTCACCAAGAAAACAGAGGACCTACAAACCATGTCATCATGTATGTGGATAGACTGAAAGCCATGTCACTGTAATCTGTATAATTTAGTATGAGGTCACTTCTGCCTGGCCTCCAGGCCAGTCTCTGACTCTGCCCTGGTGGGAATAGTGCATAACCACAAATCAGATATAGTTCATGACATCAGCAGTTTCTACTGCCAAGAATATGGTAATAACAGTGTTCCACATGCTGGTGTAAAATGGTCTTTGCAATGCCAAGCAAGAGCAAAAACACACACACACACACATACACACACACACACACACACACACACACACACACACACACACACACACACACACACACACACACACAAACATGACTGTGGTGAGAATAAAACCCCTATCTTGGCTTTTTATGGAGAACCCCTACCTATCTAAGTACACAGACTACATACCTCTGTAGCATAGGATCATATGATCATAGGAAGTTACTAGGCTATTGACCCTGAGGCCCTTACTAGCCTAGCCAAGAATTTTGCCCATGTTCCAAGTCAGCACCTGATACTCCTGTCCAGCATGGCACAGATGAAATTCGGGGTGTATTTTCTGTTCCCCATCCAGTTATTCAGGTTACGCTTAAAAAGCGTTAATGAGGTACCCTGCTTGATGTGAAGCAGCAGTCTACTCCACAGAAGTGGGAGGCTCTGGGACACAAATCTGTCCTGCCAACAAGTCCTGTTGATGTCATAGACTAGGATGAGGTTGCACATGTGGATTACTCAAGTGGAGCTTGACTTGCGGATTTGCAGCAATCTCATCAAGGTGGGGTCTGAGACTGCATTGTATGCCAGACAGAGGTCACCTCTGAGGAGCCTGTAAGAAACTGAAGAGAGGGACAGAGCCTTTAGCCTATCTGTGTAGGGTAGATGTTTGAGACCCTGGATTCTCCTAACAAGGAGCCACTGTGGTCTCTCCAGCTGCTACATGTGCTTTGTGAAGTACATGCCAAAAGGAGCATTGTACTCAATAATGGGTCTTATAAGAGAAGAATACAGGGATGTTATGACCGCCTTGTCCCTATATAAGATACCCTTACTAATGACGCGGACCATGTAGAAAGCCTTCCATATAATGGAGGCAATGCAGTGGTCAAAAGTCAGTTCACCTGGATGCCCAAGTCCCTGCACTGAAGGCAGGTGCTGCAGCTGAAGTCTGACTTAGGTTGTCTCAGACAACACTTTATCTCATGACATCATCAGTGTCTGTTGAATAGAATATGGTAATGGCAGTATCCCACATGCTGGTGTAAAGGGCTCTCTTTAATGTCAAGCAAGAAAACAACCCCCCAGTTGACTGCAGTGAGAATAGAACCCCTACCTACCTAAGTATGTAGACTACGGAAATCAGTAACTTATGTAAACACCATGGCAGAAGTCTGACTTTTACAAGACTGCAGGTCAACTTATAGTAGATGACATCAGCAGGGCATGTTGGAGAGAAGATGTTGGGAGGCCTGCATGAACTGGATGTGTAGGCATGTGCCACTATCAAATTACTGTCAATCTATGGGATTGGAGTGGTAGCTACAGGATACACACTTCTACTCTTCAGGCTAGACACACACACACACACACACACACACACACACACACACACACACACACACACACACACACACACACTTGACTGCAGTGAGAGCAGAACCCCTACCTATCTAAATACACAGACTACAGAACTCAGTACTTTATGCAAGTGCCATGGCAAAATCTGACTTTTACAAGACTGCAGGTCAAATTATAGTGGATAACATCAGCAGGGCATGTTGGAGAGAAGAGGTTGGGTGGCCTGCATAGGTTCATAGTAGGTTACTAGCCTAATGGCCCTCGGGCTTTTGTGAGCCTAGCTGTGTAAAAACACAAGTATCCTTATTGAGCAGTTAGATGGTCATTGTTAGCAGAGAGATTTTGTGACTGGCACTGTCCATGAGGGACATAGGTGCCATGCCAAGGATGAGTTTAAAATCATCCATCCAGTTGTCAAGGTTGAGATTTAATAGGTTCATTAAGCAGCACTGCTTTACATGCAGTGGAAGCCTATTACTGATGAGTGGCAATCTTGGGGAGATACATCTGTCTCTCCAGCGTTTTCTGTTTATCTCATTGGCTAGGTTGAGATCCCTGAAGCAAGTTATTATTGCCCCATTTGATTTACAGCTGTTTAGCATTTCCAGTAGGGCAGGGTCTGATACTGCTCTGTAGTCCAGGAATAAATCACCTGTCAGCAGACTGCATGATACTGAGTACAATGACAGGTATTTCAGTCTTTCCATGTTTGTCATGGTTTGGAGTCCCTGGTTTCTCTCAGTCACAAACCTCTGTGTTTTCTCCATTTGCAGCAGGTGTCTGGTAAGGTACAGACAGATTAGAGCATTGTACTCAATTAGTGGTCTGATAAAGGTAGAGTACAGCACATCTATGTCCTCCCTGGTCTTGTATGTGATGGCCTTATTTATAAGGTATGCAATGTAGATGTGTGTCTCACCACTATAAACACATAGAGATTGAAGTGTCAATTGCTATCAAAATGAGCTTAGAGTGGTACCATGTATATCATAATTAGCAGAGGTACTTCATTGCCAAAGGGGGTAATGAGGCATTTTTTGCTTTTTTGCTTTCAATTGTTTGGCACCAATCATTCATCTCTGTCAGCCCCTTCTGTAATATGTTAACATAGTTGGGGGACTCTATATGACTGCATTGAGTTGACAGTCACCTGCAGACTTGGTAAGTCACAGGCCATCTATCTTTGCCTGGACTTCAGAAAAACAGTTTACGAACAGTTGAGGGCCCAGCACAGTTCCTTGTGGTATTCCACTAGTAAGTGGTGTAGTGTGGAGGTGCAGTCCACAACTTTGACAATGTACATTCTGTCCATGAGCCAGTTGGCCATCCATCTAGTAATGTATGTGTTAATCCTCAGATGGGACAGTTTCTCTATGATACCTGAATGGGGGATAGTGTCAAAGGCCTTGGATAAATTAACATAGTAATAAGTCCTGTTATCCCTCATCCAGGTCTTTGCGGTCATTATCAAAGAAGCCCAGAATGTTTAATAAGGAAGATCTACCTTTGACAAAACCAAAATGGTCGGGTCAAGTGTGTTGAAGATCACCTAGGGCCTTCGGTTTATATTTCTACATGCAATTCCATGTTATAGTCAGAAAATGGACAGTAAGCAGTAACACATAATATTTACTTTTCCATAGTAAGGTGAGCAGTGGGTTGGAGTGACGGTTGTCAAAATGTTTATGCATGTGAAATACATATTTTCAATATAGTTAAGCAGTGCGTAAATGTGAGCTGCATTGTGAAAAGTCTGAGAAATAGTATTGAGTCTATGAAACACACCTGCTGCTTAACTGACTCTGTAGCAGCTTGTGTAAATGCATTGACAGATTTCATTTTGAGCCCAGATAATACTGGGTTCAAATCCTGGTGTATCTAATACTTTTAAAGACTTTTAAATAAATAGTGATAATGCAATGACATGAATTCTTTAAAGTACATGTGTTGCTGTGTGTTGGCATAGCACAGCAGGGTCAAATAGCATTGCATGGAGATAACCACAGCATTGTACCACCACTCACCATCACTGCACATTGGTGTGCGATGGAAAACTCCATGCAAACATGGATGCCAAAAAGTGAAGGGATCATATCTATGTGTGTTATCTGTGATTCCAGATTATAGGTGTTAAAGTAGGGTAGATAGGAATGTGATGAAATGGGGAACAAGCAGGGTGAAGAACAAAGGGAAAGCAATATAGGAATGTGCAGGAGTGAGGTAGGAAAGAACTGTAGCTATCCATTTCTTTAAGAGTGTAAACTGAAATTATGTGGAGAATATTAACTGAATTTGGACTGTCACCTCCAGAAGGAGGGGTGACAACAAAGCAATAATGTTGTATAGCCAATTGGACCAAATCAAATGTGTCAAGAAGATACATGTGAAATAGAGAGCTATGTATGGGACAATTTTTTTTTTTTTTTTGTGGGACAGGTGCCCTTTTTTAACATTCAGTAAGAGAGGACATCTGGGTAAGGTACTTAGGCATGTCTGGGTCAGGTAATTTAGGTGGGTGAGAAAGCAAATGCAAACAAGACAAACAAGACAACAGACAAGGATGGTGATGGACACAAAAGGTTTGAGAGAGTGGACAATGCAGGCAAATGGACATCAAGCTTGGAGACAGTAAGAATCGAATCCTCACTTACTAGACTGTCATCACTGTCCCCCTACTTCACTAGCTGCTGGAGTGCTTGATGTCTCTTCCTACTATGGACCATGAAGAAGAGCAGCCTTTCCATCCAGCATAGGCGTACACCAATGATGCAGTGCATGACCCTATGCATCATCCCTGGAAACTCCCTGCAGGTGATGCCATCATCACCTCAGCCACTGCTCCTGAAGGGTTCCACTGAACCAGCTTACAGGGCAGTACTACCTGAGGGCACAGGTAGTGCAGGGGTAGCAGAGATAGTGCTTCCAGGTTGGCTCCCAAAGATGATGGGGTTTGCTGCTGGAGCCAGTGGAGTGAGGGCAGGCTGATCCACTGGGGCTGGCTTACCTCACTGTGCTGTGTAGCATTTAGTGATGTGGTACACATGGATGACATGGAGACATTTTTCTGACACATAATAGAAAGTAAAAAAAGAAAGATAAATGTTGGGGTGAGAGAAAAAAGAGATAAAAATTAATACCATCATATGTGACATACAATGCATTAACACAATTATACAACTCTTTTATTTGAAATATTTCATTTAAGTAGATGTCCTAACAGATGCACACTATACTACAGAATGCTGAAAGTAATCTTTGAAATGTGCACATATTGCACATATGCATCTTCCAATTATACCGATTACAGTTTACAGCAGGGCATTTGTGCCACTGGTATATAATTTTTAATGTAATGTAAATATTGTTGAAGAAATAACAGTATTGTATAGTTTGGAATCATGGTATTTGAACCCACAACCTCTGACTACAGTCTAATACTGGACACTTAAAATAGATTTGTGCTACAGACTAATGAATACATACTTCCTTTTATAGCTGGGATATGCATGCTAATTTTGATGCAACTCTATAAAAGACCAAAAAAGCTTAGCTTTTAATGCTACAATAACACTTCTCTTCTGCTGCATACATACCACTTGCTTCCCTGAGTCTCTTCAATCGAGCAACATGAGCCTGTCAATTGAACTTATGTTTAATGGGGGTGGGGGAAAGAACAGAAGAGCATTATGCATACCAGTCTTGCCTATATTTAGCTTTCTAAGTCTTATAAGTACTCTCTTATTGTCATACTTACACAACAGTGGGATGCCTGCAGTCGCAAACTCCTGCAACCAATGGTTGAGAGTATCCCTTTTTCTCCTGTGTAGGTCATTGAAATGATGCCTAGATTGCTCTCCAGTGCATGGGATACCAGTGGAACTGGATATAGTGTGGGCCAAACTATTCCATGCCTCAGACTTGTACTAAAAGCCAGAATAGTCCCCATGCAGAAGCCTTTGGCTGTGGTGCTTTACCAGGAGTCTGATAAATATCCTGGACTCTTGGACACCCCACATCTGTGCCCTAAAGTGTGCACCTTCCTCTCCAATGCCCACCATTTCTACCAGATGAACTACAGCAATGGAAACGTATGCTTTCCTACCAATTCCAGTTATCTTGTTTACTGGTAGTGCGCAAACCCAAGCAAGGATGTCAACAGCATTTGCATTATGTTAAGTGAAGCACAGCAGTGCCAAGCAGAGAAAAATGAAATAATTGAAACTGGAAGGTAAATCTGACACTTGGCCTTTGTTTGAGGGGTGTGTACTCGTGTAGCCTGGAAATATATATTGGGAATTGGTAGGTAACTGCCAGGTGAGTTAAGTTTGCAGACATGCATTGTGGGCAAAATGTAATGACCTAACATATTTTTTGTCTTTATACACTGAGGAAAATGTATTCGTTGTGAGATTCAAACCTAGGTATAAGGTGTTGATTTTCCATCTTTGCCACAGAAGAAGCACTGCTCAGACATAGGAATCATACATAAATATAGGTGACAGTTTGAGCTGTTGCACATGTATGTGTGTGACTTGATAATATTATTGGACATAGATCCAGTTCTTCTATGTGTCTTAGATAATTGTAAAGGTGATGCAAGTCCAGATAGCAGAATTATGTGTACAGAAATTCAGTAGACAGTATAGCCTCAGTCATACATCTGAAAACACAATAATGGAGTCTCATCCTTCATACATATAATTCATATCAGCTCCACTATCTAAAGTGTTATAAGTGAGAGTGAATAAAATAGGAAGTGGAACAGTAGTAAAATTGTTTGGAATATTCTGTATTTGAACCCAGAACCATATGTATGACAATCCTACACTTACAGCTGTTGCCACCAGAATTTTGAAATAGCACTTGTCTATTTTTTCAGTTCATTGCTGTAAACTGCACTGTCACAACAGTAAAATAGGTTGCACACCCTATACTACAACCCAGGACCATCTGTGCACCAGCCCTACATTTACATCTGCTTTCACAGGACTAGTTACATGAAATCATTCTTAAGGTCTCTGTGTTAACTGCCATGCAACACCACTTAGCAAGCTTGTACTGTACCCAACAGAATTAATATAATGTATCCGGTTACAATTATTGACTGTCTTATTCCTATCTGCAGGTGTTTGATGGCTGCATATGCTGGGGAACCCTGCTAACTATTGCACAATGCCGCACAATGCCACCAATCTCACTTGTGTGTAATGAAATATAGAAATTACAACAATGTATTGTTTTTGACCTTTGCTGCTTTACAGATCCCCTGTTTGTAGGTGTTCTTCAGGTGTTTTGTCTGCTTCCTGAGTGGCCTGTTAGTCCAGTTTGTACATTTCACACTTCACACAAATGAGATAAGCACAGCCAAAACTGACATTCATTTTTCTCCATTTCCCATGTTAGAGCTAAGTGGTGCATTGGGCAAAACACTGCCCTCGCCCTTAAAAAAAGAAAGAAAAGCAAAAAAAAAAAAAAAAAAGGGGGACAAGTAGTTGAAATGAGGAAAAGCAATCCATGACATACCCACGAGAAAATGTCAGTATACATTAGATATTTCTACATAGCTCTGGATTTGAACTCTTACTGCAATGAACCTTGAGAATACAGGAAAGCTGCTTTATCCCTCTTTGCTACACAAACAGCTGTGCAGCAGGGAACAAAAACATAAATAAAAGGGTAATATAGTTCAAATGAAGCAAAGCAAGCTATGAAATAAACACAGCAAAATGAGATATTTCTACATAGGTCTGGATTTGAACTCTAACTGTAATGAATCTTCAGAACATAGGAAGGGTGCCTTATCCCTCTTTGCCACACAGACACCTTTGTGGCAAAGAACTGTAATTATTCTGCATACAACTAACTGCAACATAATCTACAATAAGATAAAACCATACAACTGTTATTTGTACATTTATTTTTGGCTTTAGTGCACTAAGTGATCACACAACCAGTTATGACTATTGATTGTAGATATACAGCTCTGTCTTACATCTCTGTGTTTGCTGGCTATTCTACTCTTATATGACCAGTAATCTGAGACATGCAGACTGTAAGCCTTTCTATATAATTGTCCTTAAATGTGTGAGGATATTAAATGGCAATAATGTCATATGTAGTTGTCAACAAATGAAGGGGAGGTTGGATGTTAATGAACAGAACCTGTCAATTGTGTGCTGCTTACATACATTTCCAACCTTGACAAAATTACATCTAACACTTTGCAGGTCTCACCTGACACACTCACTGATTGTAGGACAGCCTGCGGTGCTGTTGTGTTTTCCTTCTCTGAACCAGTGATCATTCACAGTTGCAATACATTAAAACAAACACTGAGGGAGTGCCTGCAGCATGTTTACAGCAGCTACACAGTGCCAGTATTTGGGATTCAGCAATTCTAATGAGTTCACACTTGATTTGCATCATCAACATGCTGGCAGCCCTGAATCTATACCATAAAAAGACAACCATGTAACTAGGGAAACTGAAGGTGAGGAGACTTGGTTATGTGGATGTGATGATGTGTGATAGTGCCAGCTATGCAAGAAAGAGAGTAGGGTAGTGCATGTGCAACATATGCCAGAATAACTATCTGGACTTTTGTAAATAATTTTAAGTCATTTGAATATCAAAGTAATCTGTACAGATGCTTTTGTTAAAAATATATTTGTAGCTACTTGTGTCAAAATGTATCAACAGTGGGCTCTGCTGTACTGAAATGAAATATATATGTATGTCAGACTGCATTGTTATTAACTGTTGAAGTGTATATATTTTAAAAGAGGATACTGGAAGGGAAGGCGTTACGCTCAGCCCAGCTAACCTTAAGAAAAATAGCCGGAAATTAAATGACTTGGTTTAGGTTATAAAGATTTTATCTCACAGGTCTGACTGCAGCCAGTGATGCAATGTCTGGGCTGGGATCCTGCTGTTATAGTCCTTAGTGGTGAACTAATTGCTAACCTGGGGTGCATCTGGGGTGCCAGTGAATGGCTTGTTAGTATCTGCAGGAAGGGTGGAAATACTGGAATTGTTTTACAGTTTCCAGATGCTGGAAGAAATCATAGCAAAGTTCTATGTGTGAATTGTGACACATCTGTGCCAGATCCTGGCTCAAGTTTCTAGTATGGGAGCCACAGAGTCAGGTGATCAAATGTAATGCCAGTCTGTAGCTAACACTGAAAGTGTATTTAGATACTAGTGAGAGATGTGACAGGTAACACTTAGCACTCTGTTTTGGAAATAAGACCACTCACCAAATTCATCTTGCCTTACTTTAGTAAGTAACTTAACTAGGGAGCAATAATTCTTCAGTCAGATAGGAAAATATAGTGAGATTAGGTAAAAGTATTATTTTCCTGTATCTGCCTGAGTTTTTCCATCTGTGTTATTTATTTTTTTATATTTCCTGTGAATTGAAACTCTGGAAATATTCAGTATTTTCATGTTTTCTATTTTATGAATTATTGTTAAATATATTATACTTTTCATTGTGACTGGTCTTTTAGAAGATATTTTAATCTTTGAGAGTAATTTAATTTATTTGGTGGTACTGTGGCGTCATGCTCCTGAAAGTCTTGCAGATTGGTTAATACTACCATTTGTATAAGTATTACTTTTACTAAGAGTAATTGGTTACCTTGTTAAGATCCTTAAAGTAGCTGGCTGGTGGCTGTGAATCTACCTTATAGTCGGGGTGATTGATTGGCTTAGATTGGAGTTGTCATCCAAGTTCTTGTTGAAAGTATAGTTAATGGACATATAAAGGAGAAAACGTATTCCTCCCTGTGCTACTGTTAATTGTCATGATATTGTCATTACCTTTTGCTTAACTTCTTCCAGGATCATCTGGCATGCAGAGGATATCATTATCTGTACATGGTAAGACAAACATTTTTATGTCAGTACTGATAAAGTAATATTTAGTGTGTGATGTTGATGTCAGAAATATTGTGTGTATTGTTCTATTGTCTAATTGTGGCAGCACTTTTTTGTTAGCATATATTGGAGTATAGTAGTTTAGTTATTAATTTTGGCTGTATTTGTTGCTTATTATCACAGGTTTTCCTGACAGTGGAAGTGTGGTACTTCTACCATCTGATGTCAGAGCAGATGATGGTGGACAAACAGAGGCACAGTTGGGGAGTGCAGAGGTTGAATCTGACACTGAGGTTGACATACATCAATCTCTTGAAATTCCACTGGACACAGCCAGTAGGCCTATGCCTACCCATTCCAGTGAGCCTACAGATATTGGACAGGTGGAGGGTGAGACAATTGATTATGGAAGTGTGGTTACTGTGGCATCAGTGTCTGTTGACTCAGGCTGTAGCCAAAGTGTGGGTGAGGTGCAAAGCAGGTGAGTTGTTAGGGGTGCTCAGAGGGGGCCTGCTGTCCATCCTCCTCCAGATCCAGGTGTCTCTTCCCTTGCCAATTAATGTATCCTTTGGGCCATCATGGAGGCACAGGCATGTTTGCATAAGTCCTCCAGAGAAATGCTTAGGATTATAGATGTAGCACAGGCTGACATGCATGACTACCTGCACTGTGTTGCTAATTCAATGGATTGGATGAGTGACATGTTGGAATGAGCAGTGTTTGTGAAGGAACATCTGCTGGGAAGAGGACGGCATCCTCATGGGCATAGGTCAGCATCATCATCTGCTGTTAGCCAACATAGCCATGCTTGATCATGGTCCCATAGTAGCAGTACTTCCACTGCTCCATCAGTGGGTGAGCTGTCGACACCCAGACATGGCAGGCCATAGGGACATTGTCCTGCTGGACATACTGGTGAGGTCAGCTCATCCAGCAGACATCAGTCACATTCAGGTCGCAGTACTGCATCTCACCATGCATGTGAACACACCAGTGCAACTCCTGGCAGAGGCAGTTCTCAAGGTCAGGGACAACAATGATAAACTCCCACCTCTACCATGCATGGTTCACACCTATCTGACATACCAAGACATAGAGCTAGCCCAGGGCTTGGCTGTGTTCATGCAGACACTCATACACCAATTTCACCTGGAGGACCCCTACAGACCCATATGCAACAGTTACATGGGTCAGCCATACAGCTTAAAACTCATTTTGTCTCACTGGCCATTTGTTGGTTTATCCAGATATTTGCCTGTTTCTTTTTCTGTCTCATATACACTCTCCGACACTTTGTGTCAGCCTAGGTTTCCTGCCCCCCCCCTCCCAACAGCCTGTGAAAGTGATGATAACCATGCCATATTCCTGTTTTGCATCTTTTGGATTCAGGGATACATAAGCACATAAGCTTTGTGTCTGATGATTAGGATGCATAGCTGACTTAGTTCTTAGTATATCTGCATTTGTGATGTTAAACTGGTAATTGTACTTTTGACTTATATTGTTCTTAGTAAGTTAGACAGTTGATTGCATTAACATTTTCCAACTTTATTGTGAATGATCTTGTGAGGGTTGTGAAGACTAAAACTGTAATATATTTCATTACTTTCTAACTTCTCTAATTATTTTCCAGTACAAACGTATGGTTCTAAAATGAGAAAAAGCAGTGACCATCACTACATTTGAGAGGTATGACTGTGTGAATCTTTGAAGCCTGACGTCTACTACTTAATAATGGGCACATATAAGTCAGTTAAGTCTCTGCTGTCACATGTTAAGGTAATTTCTGTACAAATCTCCCATACTATTACACAATACACTCCAGATTTAACACTTACCTTGTAAATCCAGCAGTTACAACAATTTTGGTTCAGGGATGACCCTGTCTGATGCAAAGAGTGCACAGCCAATATATGGGGAGATAAAGATTGTGAGAGCTGCCTGGCATAAATGTTACAATATGTATGTGCATAGGAGGAAGGTTTTAGGCCCTTAGCTGGTGAGTTTGCTATGCATTGCCTCTTAGCCAATGTGAGGGTATACTGTGCATGCCTACATCTGTGTACCCACAGCAGCTGCGAGTTCCCCTCTGCCTCTTCACCTGTGTGTGGCTGTGATGACCTTGGCACTGGTGATGAGATGTGTGCTCCTTTCTCTTGTTGATTCTGTTAAAGCTGTTTTCTCAGGATGATGTTGTGTAGCATGGCACATACTGTGAATATTTAAGTACATGCCCATGGATTGTACTGCAGGGCTCCCCACATATGTATCTAGGTACAGGAACCATGACTTCAACAGCCCAAACACATGCTCTGTGATATTTCTGGTTTGAGACTGTGCCTCATTATGTTGGTCTTCATTGGATGTATGTGTGTTTCTGATGGGGGTCATCAGCCATGGTTCCAGTGCATAACCTGCACTCCCCAGTAAATGAACCTGTGGGAAATCCCCTCTAGTGAACATCTGATACAGTTGGAAGATTTGCCAGATATGTAAGTGGTGGTAACTGCCAGGGTTGTCACCACACACATCCAAGATGTTCCCCTTGGCATTGCACACAACTTGGCCGTTAATAGAGGGAAAGCCCTTTCTATTAATGTAGAGCATTCCCTGCTCCCCTGGTGGTGCCTTAATTTCTGCATGTGTGCATCCAAGGGCACTGAGTAATTCTGGGTAGTGTGCTACATGGTAGAACTCCTGCATATTTCTGGCCCTGTCCTCAGGAGTATGGGGAAAATATATGTGGTCACTAACATTTTGGAGCACAGCATTCAGGAATTGATAGAGGATCCTGGATGCTGATGTCTTTGATGCCCCTCCCCCGCATGTCTCCTGTTGGTCTCTGAAAGGTACCTGTAGGTAAGATTCTAAGTGCTACCAATACCTTTGTCTCCACTGGGATGGGTTCCCCTCAGGTTGCCCTGGCTCTGATTTGAGAATGACAGAGATTGCAGAGTTCCTGTATTGTATGTCTATCCACCCTGTAGCACTCTACAATTTCCACGTCATGTAGATTGTGATAAGTTAAACAGGGTCTGAATCTCTTCGCCTTCTTGGCCTTGGTCTATCAGCAACAGCAACATAGACTTCAGCCTGTTGCACATACTCATGAATTAAAGAAACAACAGCCCCTAACATTGTTTCTGTGTAGTCTACTTTCCATGGCTGTATACAATTCAGCTGCTTATGCTGTAATTTGCATGCCACAGTGTTTGCCTTGTTTTCATGGTTGTGTGTGGCTCTACACACCATGTAGAGCCACTTACTGAATCCAAAGGGGTGCACTGCTATGTGACCTGCACAATGCACACACTGTGTAAATGGACCATGTAAGCTTTATTGAATCTGGCTGACTGTGTTCTGGTATTGTCACTGATTTACTATGAGAATTGTAACCTGGATACCTGTTTCACAATTCATTGTTAACAATACCTTAAAAGGTAATGAAAGAATACAATTTAAACAAGTGTTACTTATATGGAGGGGCACGTCCGTTTGTATCCCCCTCCTAATTTTCACAAACTTACATACACACCAACTCCATAGTCAGACAACAGTGGAGAAAAGAGACATCCTTCCCCATATAAAACAGTCCACAATAGTTTCCTGGAATACCTTGCCTTGTTCTAGCATTAAAAAGTAATTTACTAGCTTTCATGCATCAGAAAGACACAGAATATTTGGCAATGTTAGCACTTTTGATACACCAGGGCTTTCAGTATAATATCACATTCAGCTAAATAGACATTCCATGTAATTAACTGCTGGTGTTAACAGCAATCATCATTTTACTTCTGAAATTCTAAAATGTTTAATTTCACCATTAAGCTTCAATGTTTTTTTTTTTATGAATCATGTTACTTTTTGACAACCTGGCTAAGTTTAGCTTCTAATGAATGTTGAATTCACAAGTAATCTATTTCTTTTAATTAAAATATTTATAAATGGCATTATTGCATAAAGAGATGTCTGTTAAGTAAAGGTGTCTTTCTTATTTCCTTTTATTTGCAATTTGCTAAATATTATTGTACATTGAGCATTATTGCATGTATTATTACATTACAATGATCAATAAAGAGATTCAGAATAATGATACATGATACATTTGGAAGCATATGATTTTCAAATGTCCATAGTAGACTTTAAATGTTGTTGCACAGTGAGATGTGGCTTTTGTAGGCAAAACCTCAAAAGACAGAGCATGCGGATGACTCATATTTCTGTACTGGAGACATATTTCAGACTCTTGCTGTTGGTGATATTGACAGTAATCATGCAAAACTGTCTTGTTAAGTTCTAGGAGAAAGCTCCACTGATACGGAGATCAAATAATTGTTTGTTTCTGTGCTGATATATCTAAATATATGTCAAGGTAGAACATCACATGCAGGCATCGTCATCTTCATGGTGGGCAACAACAGAACAACATTGTTAATGATATTCCACCTTCAGAACTGTGGAAAATTAATGCAATTTAATTTTCAAGAATATTTTCATGCAGCAAGACTATTGGTGTTGTTTATTGTGCAGTTTGTATAGTGTATGTTATAATTCAACAAACGTGACACACACACACACACACACACACACACACACACACACACACACACACACACACACACCTTCACATGCATACTTGCACAAACACACACACACACACACACACACACACACACACACACACACACACACACACACACACACACACACACTCACATATACATACATGTACACATACACCCACACACACACACACACACACACACACACACACACACACACACACACACACACACCTTCACATGCATACTTGTGCGCACACACACACACACACACACACACACACACACACACACACACACACACACACACACACACACATATATATTTGTATAAGAGTCAAAAGGATATTTTGGAAAGGGATTTCATAACATTTTTTATTGCATACTATAAATGTTTTATGTATTTTCACTATTTATGAAATATTATCTGTCAAAAATGTTTGCAAAGTGAATTATATAGCATCAAGTAACAAAAGGGTTCCTTTAAAATCTTCAACAATATTTGATACAGTTATTTTGAAAGGTGCACAAAAAATAAATTGATATAGTTAGAGAAGCTGTGAAGATACTGATGGGAAATATGCTTGCAAAGAATTAGATATGCCAAAAACAAAGACAATGTGAGTACAATGTTTAAAGGTTCCATTATGTAACTCTCTTTAAACAGATTTAACAATCTCATTATATGCATTCAAGTTGCATAGTTGTGTCTCTTTGCCTACATTAACAAATGAGAATGGGTTTGTGTTTGGGCTACGCAAATTAGAATGTGATACTTTGTGTGGTTGCAGATATAAGGTAAAAAACGAGAATCTGTGACTTGTTAAACATAACGCAAATCTACTTTTGGAAAATCACCTTGTGGGAGACTGCCCATTTCCCATACAGATATGTGGACAGTTAAGATAGCATAGCATCCAAAAAAATGGTTACTTTATTCATAAGGCTGTCTTGCCATAAGGCATTTGCTATTACAGTGTATATTCCTGATCATCAGCCTCATGTCAGTGGCCAAATGAAATATGACCTTTAATTCTTCATCATAAAAGAGGCCTGAAGGAGAACTCCAGAGATGGGTAATTGATACTTAATCAGCTGTTTATTGTTACCAGAGGTAGTATTCTGTAGATAATCTTTAGTTGCTGTGTTAGATGTAATGCAATAAATGCTAGTGGACCCTTAATGCATTCTTCTTGCTTTGAATGGTACTTTGACAGGTGGAACTCTTACGTTTTCAGCAACATAAGAAAAAGATCACTATAAAGCATTTAACAACATAGTCATCATGGGTCATTTTAAATATCCCATGCACACAGCCTGCAGTGCATAACAACATAGTCTCATCATCATGGGTCATTTTAATTATCCCATGCACACAGCCTGCAGTGCATAACAGCATAGTCTCATCACGGGTTCTTTTAAATACCCCATGCATACAGCCCGCAGTGCGTAATAGCATAGTCTCATTATTGGTCCTTTTAAATACCCCATGCACACAGCCTGCAGTGCATAACAGCATAGTCTCAACATGGGTCAGTTTAAATACGCCATGCACACAGCCGGCAGTGCATAACAGCATAGTTTCATCACGTGTCTTTTTAAATATCCCATGCACACAGCCTGCACTGCATAACATCATAGTCTTATCATGTGTCCTTTTAAATATCCCATAGTGCAACATGCGTAATGCTAAACTATGGTGACATCAGCATCTTATCTGGAATGTTATGGTGATTTTACTAGGTCAACCACCAAATATATCAACACCCATTTACATTATGAGAATACAATGTTGTGCAAACATATCAGAAGAAAATGATAGAGAAGCAGTGGCATGTTCTGCTGCATCTGCAGTACTTTCCCAAATGAAAAGAAGTCAAAGCTTATTCATAAATTGGAGAAGTTCTCCCAGTGCCTCTGCTGAAAATAGCATCTGTTCTAGTTGAACTTTCCTGGCCAATAAATGTTAAATAAATAAAATAAAGAAATATGCATGCACCACATGTGATAGCAGACAAACTTCAGTAGCAATTTACATAAGCTTATTGCCTCATACATTTGCACACCCATATGCCATTTTTTTCTGGAGCTGCTTAAAAAGAGGACTTATTTTAATTTTTAATGCTCCTAAAATTGCTGGCAGAGAGAAATTCCTGTCCATTTTATAACACCAATCCTCTGAAACAAAGGGCATCATATAAATTCTCAACTCATTAGCTAAACATTGTTGGAAAGCAGTTTCCTACTATTTTAACTCTTTTTAGAATACATGACCAAGACAGCAGGAAATACATCTCAGATAAGGGTTTGTCCCAGAAGAATAATAAAGTTTCAGTTTGGAGCTGCTCACATAGTCAAGAACCAAGCAATGTAATATGTAATATATTTACTATATCCTGTCTAAGAAGCCAGAAACTTGGAAAACTTGGAAGATCAGCAAATGTATATTGTGGTATAAGGAAATAAACAGCAATTACAAAAAATGGGGATTCAGTGCTAAAGTGAAAGAAGATTTATTTCTAGAAAGAATCCCAATGTAGACGATTTTGCCACACAAAGATAACTCTTGTTTTTAGTTTCCTTAAGTATGGTAGTGATATCTCAATTGTGGATATATTTTTTCTTATAAATATTCTTTCTGGAAGCTACAGTGAATCATGCATGTATTTATACATTAATATGAAAACAAATTATCATCAACTTACTAATGTATGCCACTGCCTACAAAGAGTCTTTAGTTTTCATTTTTAACAAATGACTAACTCTGTGGATGTTATGAAGCTTATGGTGACATGATTTAGCTGAGTAGAGTGTTAGTTTTTCATGGATATATTAAGAATTAAACATTTTAATACTATCAACATTCAATTACAGTTTCCCACAATACTTTTCTATCTCAATAGAAGAATTTGTATCCTGAACTATAGATTTATATTTAAAATTAACTTGTAGATTTTCACATTAGAATACCTTGTAGTCATCACATTTTGCTTGTATATTTGAATAACATAACTGACACAGTCTGCAGTAATTAGCAATCAGGTAACAACTTCTGTATTATCAGTCACAGATTTTATGATTGCGGATCAATGAATGAGAAACTTAAGCTGGTGTGCTAATGTGTGCTAAACACACCCACTCACCCATTCCTCCCAGTTTTACAAAAGTGTTATCCTGTCAACGATGGCCTACTTCACCACTATAGTATTTTCTAAACTCCTTTCAGGTAATTAAACTTACCCATTTACAAAAGTCTTATCACAGAAGGACACCAGTAGCACAATGTTCTAAGTGGCATTTCTAACTTTCTTTCATCGTGTCTTTTTTTCCCCCTCAAATATTTTTTTATTTTCAATTAAAATAACATTTACATAATATTTTTTAATATAATTTTAAACAACTATATATAATATTTAGAATAGCCTGACTTTCAATTATATACACTGTATGTTATTAAATATAGAATTTAAAAAAAAAAAAAAACAGTGTAAGAAACTTCTCTGTGTGGAAGATTTTCATTCCATATATTTCTAGTTAATCACTGTATATTAATCAGATCAGACAATGGTAGTAGAAGTAGCGAACGTAAACTTGTCAAGTCAAAAAGTAATAATAGAAAATATATAATTCTACAGCATTACTAAGTATTCAAAAGTAATCCAAGCAAGGCAGGCAGTCTGTTTCCAGTCGAAAATCCTTTATTAAGTATACAGACAAGTGATCCAAGTAAAACAAAAATAGAGTAATAATTTCCTCACAAGCTTTCTAAATATATATATATATATATATATACTTTTTATCAGGCATGGGAGTGGTTTATTGTGCTGTAAAAAAAAGTGTTATTGGTACACATGTTAAATTCACATCCCTTCCCCCATCAGTGTGACATTCAAGCTGGTCCTGCCCTACCTAGTAGCTGTCATAATAATATATAGCCCTAATGTACTTTAATGGTACATCTTATTTAACCAAATTATTAAGTAGATTATTAAGTCTGTGATTTTATACAAGGCAATATACTACATGGCTGGAAATATATCAACCTTAGTTCATTTTGCGATAAAAAATTACATATAAATATATACATATACATTTTGCATGTAAAAATCAATTTCTATTTTCATAACCTATTATTAACAAATATCGCTTTTGTCATTATAGACTTCTTCAGGTCTGTGTACAAGAATCCTAAAAACCTATATAATTGTATAATTAGTTAGTATTGTTATTACCATCATTTTGAATAAAGTGGAAAAAAGAACCAGAAAAAAATAAAAATAAAAAAAAAATATGGAGTGTACTTAATAAAGGATTTTCGACTGGAGTGTACTTAATAAAGGATTTTCGACTGGAAACAGACTGCCTGCCTTGCTTGGATTACTTTTGAATACTTAGTAATGCTGTAGAATTATATATTTTCTATTATTACTTTTTGACTTGACGAGTTTAAGTTCGCTACTTCTACTACCATTGTCTGATCTGATTAATATACAGTGATTAACTAGAAATATATGGAATGAAAATCTTCCACACAGAGAAGTTTCTTACACTGTTTTGTTTTTAGACCCACTACACTTTACTGGGTTGTTTTGAGACTTCAGGGATACCACAGAGATTACTTGTTTTTTAAATATAGAATTAACAGATCAGTTATCAGAGATACAATATTGATTATTGCAGAGTGTCCAACAAAGATATAACTTTCTTCCAGGGATTATTTACCAATGGCCTGGGATAGATTCATAGTTCTTTGATTTTTATTTCCATCAATGCAGTTGTCTTCAGTAAAGTGTAGAATTCTTCCAAGGTTGGGGGTGTATTTGAATTTCACCTTCTGGTTATGCATTTCCTAGATATAGCAAGTATTGTCCATAACAGATACATATATGTCTTATTCAGGTAGGGACCTTCATTTACAATTAGTATAATCAATACTTTAGTTAAGGTAAAGGATTCATTAACTAAAGCTTGTAAAAAATGATTAATTCCATTCCAATATGATTGAATTTTATTACATGCATAAAAAATATGAATCCAGTCTGCTTTATTTGACGTTTCACACCACCAGCAAAAAACATTTGTAGTAGTACTGATCTTTTTAATTCTATTTGGTGTTAAAATGTTCCATATAATTATTTCCAGTTAAATATTTTCCAGTACTGTGTGTTAGAGGTGTAATTAACTGATAGTAAGATATTAGTTTTAATTTCTTCTGTTAACTGCAATGACTGACCTTTTGTTAAGAACTGCCAGTATGATGGTTTGGGAATTGTTTTATATGTTATTAACTCTTTATATAGATTTGAAATGGAATTTTTCTTTTCACAACTATTATATATAAATTCATACAGAAAACTTATTAGATTTGGAATATCTTTAAATGAGGAATTATTAATTAATCTGCATAAATCTTGAATGTACATTAGAATGCTTTGTAAGGTTAATCAGTCCTGTGTTGGAATATTGTAAGCAGTTTTTATCATATGTATATCTAAAACATTTAATTTATTTGCACATTGAAATGAGCATAAGAATCCATTTTGTTCCCAGGAGGTTATTGTTTCCCTATATATTTTGTGAGGAAAGTTCTTAGTGATGGTAAATGTGGTTAAAAGGTCAAACCAAAGTTTTAGATCTATGTTTGCATTGATAAGTTGCCTAACAGAATTGATGTAATGATTACTCAGTGTTGTTCTAGAAGGTTTTGTTATATTATATTGTATACTTATGCATAGTATGTGGATTCATAGATTCATAGATTCATAGATTAGTACTAGGCTAACTGCCCTTGTGAGCCATTTAAGCCTAGCCAATTATCCCTTATGAGACTCGAACCCTGCACCTTGTCTTTGTAAGACAAACACATTAACCATTAGGTCACCCTCCCAGGGTTTGTTTGATTTGTCTACTATTAAAACATTTTTTAACAGATTAAATTAATTTGTTAATATAGCCAATGTTAATTCTTTCCAGTTGGCAAAATAATTTGGGTTTATCCAGTCTATTGTAGTTTTAAGCACAAATGCTTTTATATATGTTTCTATTTCTGGGAAGTTCAATCCTCCTTGTTTCCAGGGTCTAACGTGATGAGTTAGAGCTACTCTATTCTTTTTGGGATACCATAAAAAATGTATTAAACATGGGTTTATAATTTTAAGAATGCATCTTTCAGGAATTAGCTGTATTGCTAATGCTACATATAGTATTTTTGGCAATAAAGCCATTTTTATTAATTGCAATCTGTCTTCAAAAGTTAATATAATTTTGTTCCACTTTTCTATATATATTTTTATTGTTTCAATAATGTTTTTATAATTTATTAATATTGTTTCGTTTATATTTTTTCATAACACTATTCCTAAATAATTTAGTTCTTGTTTTCCTATGATAGATTTATCTGTAACTTGTATTTTTTTTTCTTGTTTAAAATGACAAATTTTGATTTTGATCTATTAAAGTGTAGACCTGAAATCTTATAAAATGTCTCCATTATTTCTTCTAGCTCTCCTAATGACTCTCCGGAGTTTGATAGGGTTAATACAATATCATCAGCAAAAAGCATTATTTTAGATATGTACTGGTCATAGACTTCTATTCCTTTTATTCTTGGATTATTGTGTATTATTTCTGCAAGTATTTCTATAGCCAAAGCAAATAAAATAGGAGAAAGGGGGCATCCTTGTTTAGTACCTTTCGTTATATGAATAGATTTTGAGGTGAAAGGACCTAATTTAATGTAGGCTAAGTTATTAATATATATTTTTTTAGTAATAAGATGAAGGGAGGAGGAAATTCAAATAATGCTAAAGTTTTAAATAGATATTCCCAGTTGAGGGAATCAAAGGCTTTTTCTATGTCTAATCCAATTACAAGTGTTATCTCTATCTTCTTTATTCACATAATCTATAAGAGTAAGTATCCTTTTAATATTATCATGTGTGTGCCTGTTATATAAAAATCCAGTTTGATCATTATTAATTGTCTTTGAAAGTGGGATTTTCATTCTGTTAGCTAGGATTGACATGAATATTTTGTAATCATTATTCTGTAATGATATAGGTGTGTATGAGGTGCAAAGGTCTGATGGTTTATTATCTTTTAGAATTGGTGTTATGAGAGAATATTTCCCTGAGGGTGGTATTTTTGCTTCTGACTGTACTTCTAGCAAAGTTTTATGAAAAAGGGAGATTACTGTTGAAGGGAAGAGTTTGTAAATTTCCATAATTATACCATCTATCCCTGGAGCTTTGTTATATTTACTTTATTTTATCTCGTCAACAATTTATTTGTAGGGTATAGGTTTTTGTAGGTCTAGTTTTAAGTTTTCTGGAATGTTTTTATATTGATAAGGTTTGTATCTAAGTTTATTAAATTAGTATCTAAATCTTCTTTTTTGAAGTGTTCCATATAATGGAGCCGAAATGCTTCAAGGATGTCTCCTATATCTGATACTTTTTTCCCTTTCTTTTCATGATATACACTACCAATGTTATTTTCTATAGATTGTATTTTAATTCTTGTAGATAAGTTATGTAGATATCTGGGGGAGGTGGCTAATGAGTCTATTTTTAATTTTTCCAAGGCTAGACAAGTTTTGTGTTAGAATTTCATTATATTTTTTATTTAATTCCTCTATTTCTTTTTTGACTTCTGGACAATTCTGATTTTTTTAGATTTTGCTGTGAAGAGTCTGGTTTGCAAGTCTAATGATTCAGTTTCCTACTCTAACTTTGTTTTTGTACCAGCTAAGAGTCTTACCAAATAAATATGCTTTTAATGAGTCCCAAACCATGATTCTACTGATTTCTGTTGTATTATTAATTTCAAGAAATAATTGCAGTTCTGGCAACATCCAGGGTATAAATTCTTTAATTTTCATGATATAAGATGGAATTCTAGTTGAGAGGATTAAAGGTTTAAACTCTATTTGGAGCTTCATTATCAGAGAGTCATGATCTGAGAAGGGGCATGGAACTATTGCGAAGTTGAAGATTTTTGTTTGCAAATCTTGAACTATGAATAATTTGTCTGTTCTGGTTTGTGTTCCAAATCTGTGGTCTTTATGGGAAAATAATAAGGATTTATCATATTTTTCTTTAAAAGTGTCTATTAAATGAAAATAATCAATCCATCTTTTTAAGGATTTTGAAATAGTTGCTATGCAAAAAAACTTCATGGTGGTTTCAGAAGCTTCTACTGTACAATTAATGTCTCCTCCCAGTATAAGATTTCTTTTATAAGTGGTGGAAATAAAATCTAGGTGTTTTTTAACCATTCCTGCTCCAATTCCTGGGAACCAATATAGACTAGCTAAGGTCCATATTCTGTTATTAACTTTAATTATAACAAATGCTAGTAGCCCTTCTTTGTCTTCATATTTATAAATAACGTTTGGAGTGATTATGTTTTCCTTCCAGATAATTGATACTCCTTTTGACTTTGTTCTATAGGAGGATTGAGCTAAGACTGTATAGTCCTTAGGGTTCCAAATAACGCTATCATTAGTCTTAAAATGCGTTTCCTGGAGAAATACTGCTTGTGCCTTATTTAGATTTAAATATTTTACTAAGTTTGATCTTTTATTTGCATTATTTAAGCCATTAGTATTTAATGATAAGAATGTTAAATCTATTTCAAGTTATTGTTGGAAGAAACTTTTTGCTTCTTTTTTTTTTTTTGATTATAGTAGTTATATCATATTCCCTGATAACACTGAATGTTATTCTTATGTGTGTAAACTTGGGAGTGTAATTTAATGTTCTTTCTTTTTTAAATACAAGTAGGGTAAAATTCTGGTCAGGCTTTAAAAAAGTACTTCTATAAAACATTAATTCTAAAGTATCAAATACAAGTAAATATGAATTTCCCATTAAACATGGAATAAAAGTCATTCCTAATCCAACAGATAAAGATAGATCTATTAGATTATCACTCATACCTGTAACCAACAATATCAACTGAGCTCCATATGTTAAATTATTATATGGAGAATTTTCTTAAAAGAGATATGAAATTCTGTATTATTCTATTATTGTTCTATAGTATTTTATATATCAGGAAGGAATGTTAGTAGTGTAAACAATTAGTATGTTGACTTAGAAAATATCCAATATTTAGTTACCTTTAAGAGATCCCAAACATGTCAGATATGTCATTTTGGATAAATTAAATACAACAGACTGAGGAGCATACACTAAATAAGCCAACAACAAATAGATTATTACTAAAATAATTTGACTAAAAGGACTCTGCAGGAGACAATGAATGATTACCAATTAAATATGAATTTACTGCAGGTGTACTGTCTTCCTTTAATTTCCCACTCTTCAGCTCACCAACTTCAACTTACACTTATGAAAAGACATGGCTTATCAGTGGTATCCTGACTGAGTAGAGGCGCCCTACATTTTAGTGTGCAGTGCTTTTACATATTTATAGATTTACAAAGCAGAGTCTAAAAATAGACTATGTTCACCCTGACAATTCCCATCCTGCATAGGGCACCTCCTGCTTCCATAATGGGTAATCATATCAGGACTAGAATGAATGTGAAGGTACCTATATGGTAATCAAGACTTACCTTAGGTAAGTATTAATCAAATAGCATCTTAGAGAGTTCTCAGGGCAGTTAGAATACTCTTAAGCTTCTCCTCCCTTGACCAAAAACAGAGATTTCCCTTCCCGTTCTTTCCCTTGTTTTAAATCAGTACTAATAAAAGAAATTCATCAAACATAGGTAAACAGAAATAACATTCAGAAGTCCATCTTGTACATGACTCGACATCCATTAAACAAGTCAGTGACTAACATCACTTTAGTAAACATTATAAAGACAAATTAGAAATAATTTCCTAGCTCTTTAAATATTCAGATAAAGCAAAAAGTTAACAATAAGCTATTTTAACTAAAAGTATAAAGCATTTCAATTTTCCCTTGCATGTATACATTTCTACTTTTATTATAGTATCAATAGCTGTCTTTGAAATTTGTACAATACTTCACTTCTTCAAATCACTCCTTTTTCAATTCAGGTTTTGTTTTGTCAAAACGGCAGCAATATTTCAAGGGCACAATTAATATTTAGTCTGATGTTTCAAATATATAACTTGTCAGTTGCCAATTGAGTTAGTTTAGAATGTATGGTTAATGCAAATATAGCAAGTTGCAAAAATAATATGTATTTTTTCGTGTGCTCTAGAGACTGTCATATGCAAGTGACATATATAATATAGCATATATAGAGCAGATAGCTTATGGATAAAGTGTTGTTAAAGTAAATTATGTTTATTAATCAAGCAGTTTCATTTAAATCAATGCATACACTCTCAGGTCACACACTACCTCCTTACTAACAACCTCCTTTCCAGTACTCAGCATGGTTTCCGACCAAACCATAGCACCACCACTGCCTTACTCTCCTTTACAAACACTATCCTTCAGCATAAAAACAATGGCTATCTCTCCTCTGCTACTTTCCTAGACCTATTTAAAGCATTTGACATGGTCCCACACAAACAACTTATCTCTGTCCTCAATAACCTATCCTTCTCACAATCAGTCACCAACTGGTTTCAGAGTTACCTGTCTGACCGCCAACAATCCGTTGTATGGCAGAATGACATATCTCCCCAACTACCTGTCTCCATAGGGGTTCCCCAAGGATCCATCCTTGGACCCCTACTTTTCTCTGTTTACACCAATAATCTAGCCTCTGCCACCAAACATGGCACACTCATCCAATACGCAGATGACTCTACCATCATCTGCTCAGCCCAGTCCCTACCCAAACTGCAAAAAGTCACACAGGAAGCCTTTTCCTCTGTTGAAACATGGTTATCCGATGCCCAATTAATACTCAACCCAAACAAAACTAAACTACTCATCTTCCAACCCACCAAACATACTCAAAACAACTCTCACTTTAACATCACAGAAAACGACAACACCACTATATACCCAACTGAACACACCAAATTGCTAGGAGTGGAAATAGACAATAAACTAAAATTTGACATTCACATATCCATGACCATAAAAAGTCCACAAAAAACTAGGAGCATTATACAGAAATAAACAATTTCTCACCAAAGCAGCAAAGATTTCAATAACAAATTCCCACCTTATCTCCACCCTACTTTATGCCTCTCCAGTATTTACCAACCTAAGGCAATGTGATCTAAACAAGCTAGAGACCTGCTACAACAAAATCACAAAATTCGCCACAGGGGCATCCTACCGTAGTCACCACTGTCTCTCACTTGGTGAACTGGGCTGGCTTGAGCTCCCTCACCTCCTTCAGTGGTATCAACTCTCACTCGCCCACAAACTAGTAAACCATCCACTAAATGTCCCATCCCTCCAGAATCTACTCCAACCCTATCGCACCACCAGACCACTAAGATCCAGTAACAAAAATCACTTGCAGATCACTAAAGCCAATAACTCTGCTGGTGAAGCACTATTCTCTTGCGCCATAGCCAAATTATGGAACTCACTCCCACCCACAATTACCTCCGTACCATCATGCACCAACTTCAAAACTTTATTAAAAGCACCTAAAAACATGCTGGCTATGCCCTTGCAACTCCCACTCTAATATCATCCACCCCATCCAACTACTACCTTTCTTTCACCTCCACTAACTACCTTGATGATAGCAAGCTCAGATGCTCATAAGCCTAGTACTTATTATACAGCAGGAACTTCTCATTGTTACATTTGTTAATGCCTGTTATGTACTTCACAGATAAAGATTCTAGTTGTCTACTGATGTACTATGTTCTTCATCTGTAAATATGTTGTAAGTAATTTCTATGTTAAATTGTTAATCACTATGTAATCCAATGTAACTACTGTCTGTTTATTTTACTGTGGAGCTTTTCTCCCCGGGCCTCCGCTGAAAATGGACCCACGTCCAGTCGGACACTCCCGGTCAACAAATTTAAATAAATAAATAAATAAAATAAATAAATAAATAAAATTCACAAGTAATTTGGGGACATTTCAGTTGAGTTTCTAGGAATGTGTAATCCAATGTGAGTAGAGTCCACTTTTCCTCATAAACATATGTCACAATTCATTAAACAAAGCAGAGTCTAACATCTGTCTAATAATCATTATAAAGACAAAGAATAGTAATTTCCTAGCTCTTCAAACTTTCTGATATCACATAATATTGACAGTAAGCTATTTTAACTGGAAGACTAAAACATTTCAATACTTCCTTCTGAATATATATTTTTACTTTTACTGTAGTGTCAAGAACTGTCTTTGAAATCTATACATTATTTCACTTATTTCAAGTCATGCATTTTACAGTTCAGATTATATTTTGTCAAAATGTAAATAGCATTTCAAGGGCACATTTAATATTTAAACTGATATTTTAAATGAATAGCTATCATTTACCAAGTGAGTTTGTGCAGAGTGTGAGTAACTGCAAAGATAACATGTTGCAAAAAGTAATATGTATCTTTTCATGTGCACTAGAGACTGACAATTTCAAGTAACATATAAAATGTAACTTTTACAGTGCAGACAGCTTGTGAAATCGGCATGTTAAACTGAGTAATACTTTTTAATCAAGCAGCTACATTTAAGTGCACATGTAGTTTGGGAACATTTCAGTTGTGTTTCCAGGAATATGTAATCCTATGAGGATAAATCCGAAAATATTGCAAATAGTCTTATTATGTATTTATTTTACCTTGCTTTTGTTGTTTTTCATTTTAATAACTAAACAACATTACTTGTTCTTATTATTTGTTATCTGTGAGGCTAAATGCACTTCACAGGTTCACAGTGTTCTTAGAAACTGCAACAAGTGTTTACTGTTGCTATGGCAACGCAAATAGAATGTGAAGAAAGCTTCACTTCTCTTAACCAACAGTACATTTTCCCTCCTTTTTTAATGCATTTGTTAATACTAAAAGGAAATAATTCAAAGGACATATGTACATGAATGGAACATTTCAGAGTTAATTATGAACATGTCCCCAATCCCAATAAGCATAACAGTGACTATCATTAATCTAATAAATATTGTAATAACAATTAAATAAGTTCACTATTCCAATTAGGGTACTTGCGTATTATCGCAACCACAGTTCCGACAGGAGAAACGGCTCTTTTCTGAGCCCTTTTCCTACAGATAACTGTACTCCAAAAACCTGAAAATGTGTACATATATATATTTTGGCAAGAAAGATGTACTATAAAGGTCTGCTGAAATAAATTATGACAGCAGCTGTTATAGTCTTGTACCTTTCTTTACATTAAGAAATTTTTATTTGAACCTTTGCTCAGCAGAAACGTTCAAACATGGCATTTAATGTACAGAAGTGATCCGACATGTACTTACATGTCTGCAATTATTCAAAGCTACAAAAGTATGTAAAAATCAGTGCAGCTACACAGTCTGTTTCAGTAACGTTAAGTGGTAGCGCATTATAAGTAGGACACAAATGGCCAACGTACTGCTGAACTCTCCAGCTTTTCACAGAATGTCCATAATTTTGAATCATTTCTGCTTTGGTGTAAAGGGTAGGATTTTCAAAAACTGTCACTACCCCTAACATTTCTTAGCTGTTGTTTTGGAAAAGAAATCCAGGATAATGACACTTCCTACCATTTCATTCAACTGCAGAGCAGCACAACACACATGTATACAGTACTTCGTTGTGAAGGAAGTGCACCTTGCTTTGTTGAAAAAGTCCATTCTGCAGTCTGTTAAAGAAAAGTTGAAATTATAAACCGTAAACAACCACATAAGGTTGTCAGTGTTGCAGATGGGCCAAAAATACTCCACCCTTTCAAATGTGCAGGAGAAGCCATAACTTATCAGCATAAGTATGGCTCAGAAAAGAGACATTTCTCCTGCAGGAAATGTGGTTACGATAACACGTAAGTACCCCAATTAGTCTACCTTAAAACTAGATTATTTTAGACTATTATTTTTCTATTTATAGACAGTGAGTTATTAAATATATACAGACTACATTAATATGATAAATAGGAGAGAATTTAGAAAGGGAGACAAGATGCATTTAAAATAACGAGAAAAGAGAGAAGAGAGAGAAAGAAAAGAGAAAATTAAGAGAAAATACACATATACTATGTATGTTTATTTACAGTATACATATTTTATGTGCTATATAACCCTCCTTCTGTGAAAGAAAAGTACCCTGTTTTACATACCTGAGGTAATGTGAAAACTTTCATGTGTCATCTATTTTCAAAAAATATAAAGATTCCAGCAGTTAGTTACCTTTGTTTTAAAATTCCAAGCAGTAAAACTGGTCCTTTAAAGTAATGTTAAAACAATTCATATCATAGTAGATGCTTTGAGAGATTTGGCTGTAACAGTAACAGTCTTTTGCTTCTTCTTTTTGATGTCTGTCCAGACATTTGTTTCTTTTGTTCTCTTGAGAGAAGGTGACATCCAATCCATATCTTCTGGTAAAGTAATCACATTATTAGTTTTAATAAATGAAGAGGCTTCCTCTAAGTCAATAAAAGTCCTCATCTCATTGGCATATGGTATTCTTATCTTAGCTGGATATGCAAGTTGTACCTTGATGTTATTTTGTTTCAGAAACTTTATCATTGGCCACACTTTTTTCATTTATTCCATTATTCTAGATGAATAGTCGTTATTAAATCTTATCAGGCTCTGTTTATATTTTAGAGGTGCCTTCCTCCAAGCAAATCTTAAAATTAGTTCCTTGCCCAAGTATGAAAGAAATTTGATAATTATTGACCTAGGAAGAGAGTTTGAGTTAGTGACAGGTTTCCCAAGAGCTCTGTGTGCCCTTTCAATGCCAAAGGAAAGTCCTTCTTTTAAATTTAAAAAGTCAGGGATCCAGCCTGATAAAAAGGAAATAATATCCTCACCTTCTGTGGTTCCAGGTAATCCAAAAACCTGATGTTATTTATCCTCTCCCTATTTTCCAAGTCATCTACTTTATTAACCAACCAAGTGTTTTGTTTAAGAAGCAGTTCTTTCTGTGTTTCCTCTTCCTTAAGTCTGCTTTCTAAGTCATTTAGAGAAACCTCTATTCCTGTTATCCTTGTCTGGTGTTGTTGTAGCATTTCCTTGAGGGTGTCAGCCTGTTTTTGACTGCTTGTTTTAAGATTTTCTAGGTTCTCTTTAAAATCATACATCTTCAAAGACAACTCCTGCAGGGTAGATGCCATCTTTTCTAGTTCCTTCTTTAAGGCAGCATCCTGGTGAGAATTCCTTGAGTTGCTCATTTTAACAAGTGAATATATCTCCAAGCTTTTTGACAGTAAATTATTTGTAAAACTTCACCAAAGTTTCTAATTATGTAAATTAGACCTTTATCTATATGATTTTATATTTTTAAGAAAAAAAAGAATATTTTTTCCTGTCTTATTTAACTAGTTATATGGAGCTCTAAAATACTGCTGCTTTCAGTTAGCCATTCAAGCTCTGCCCCCCCCCTTTCATCATGCCTTATCAGTATATGTTCTGAATGTATGGTGAAATTATAAAAAAAAAAAAGGAAGAAGAGCGAATCCAGAATGTAAGCATTGTATGCCAAATGAGCTTCATTACATCTAAACTTTTGACCAGTTTGTTGAAAAGAAATGGAAACCTGAAAATATGTCTTCTGTAGAAGTTAATGGCTCCCTTTACACATATTCAAAAGTTATTCTTGAATATTTTTGTAATACTTACAAAAAAATGTAACAATTCACATACATGTGAACTTGATCGAAAACATTATCTACGTAACTAACCTTTCCTTGAATGTCTTATCAGACTTTTCCTTTTTAGTGGTTGATGCAGACTTCTCAATAGAAGAAATTGAATCCAACATCACTCTGCTTAAATCAATGGGTTCCTATCAGAAGAACGAATGCTAGCAAATGCTCTTCTGTTGAACTGTAAAGTTCGAAAGCTGAGAATGTCAAAGTCACAGAACACCGATTTTTTCCCCAGGGAAACAAAATCACTGGGCCGTTCTCAGGACTTTGCAGTTTTCTCCACTGTGGTGCAATCTCAGAGTTCATTTATTTAAGTTGGGGGGTGGGGGGTGAATACCCCCACTTTATTTTGTTTGTATATTTGTTTTTTTTTTTTTTTTTTTTTTTTGGATCAGCAAATTTTTTCCCTGGGAAAAACATTTGCTGATCCATGACTTTGACATTTTTGGGTTTTGATATTTACAGTTTGACAGAAGAGCATTTGCTATTTCTAGTGTTTGCTATTCTGATATAGATGCAAATCAATGAGGTCTTCTGGACCTAATGATTTGGAGATAATGTACTATAAAAATGTATAACTTACTCCTTTTTTGTTCTAAAAATAACATGACTTTTCACTAGCAAAACTACAGTCTATTAAAACAAATCTGTACTCAAACAAAATGCAGAGCTTTTTTTTAAAATTAAACTCTTTAGCCTTATTTCATCAGTCAATCTGGACACCAATAACTACTGTAAGGTCTTGACATATAGATTTTACTCAGTGTCAGGTAAAATTATTTCAAGATTTTAATCAGATTTTATGGGATCTCTTCAAACTCAGGATAATTATGGAATGACTTTGCATTATATTATTCAAACTCTTAACCAACATGAAGGTTACATTTTAAAAGTAAATATATATTTTGAGAAAGTTGACATTTCCTACCAATGTAAACGCCTAAAAATACCTTTAAGATGTTTCAGTAATACATGATTAAGCATCCACTTATATCAATATTAATGCTGAAGACTTTCCTTCCATCAGAATTTCTACAGGTGTAAGAAAACTGTTTCCTCAGTCATTTTACTTATTTATCTTGGTTCATTCTTCTATCATATCCTTTGTAATACTTTAATGCTGACAATCAGAATTCCTAACTTGAGTATGAAAATTACAATTTTGATAATGATATCCTTTTATATTTTCAGAATTCCTCTTAATTTATACATTCCCTGCTAATAGGAGGCAGAGAATCTGTCAGAATTTCAAACTGCACATTAAATCTTAATAAAGCAACTATTTTCCCATGGTGTAATATCGAGATTTTAAATTCATCTTATGCAGACAATCCTAATATCTCACGCATTAAACATTTTAGTGTCAATGCAAGCCAGATATCTGTGGCTTCATAGTATTGAATATTGTTGGTGGTATTAGTAAAATCACGACTCATCTAAATATGGGGATGGTATCCATTTTTAAAATGAATATTTTTTCTATGGTCTTTTACTTTTGTAATAACTGTATGTCATCATTCCAATCTTTCAATTATACCAATAAAATTATTTGATCAATCCTCTGGAACAAAAAAAGATACAGTAAATATGCATAAACCTTCTGACTCTAACGTGAAAGGAGAATTACAATCCAATCATTATTTTTCTGTTACTCAGGCCCATGAATTGTATGATTGTTTTATATTTCTGGACATTAGAATGATTCCTTGAAGAAAATCCCTCTTGGATTTTGATAGTTCAGACCACAATAAATATCATTAGAATTGCACCTACATAACCACCTTTTCTTAATAAATCCATGAATATCTACCTCAAGCGTAATTCATATTCCCTGAATACTTGACAATAGATTGGATACCCTAGTGGAAAAGTTACATGGTTTTAAAGAATACATGGTATTCCAGTATTTAAAGAATAACTCAAAATTTGCAATCAGTGGTGAGCCTCTCCAGTTACATGCTCCATATGCTAAATGATAAGCGTATCTATAAATGGTAATGCAATGATAAATTATTTTCTTTGGGAACTACACTTAAATGCCACTTCATAGAAGAATCTCCTGCAAACCATTATAGCAACATTTTCCTTTTAATATCAGTAAACTAGATTTATTCAGTTATTGGTTTAGGAATGAAAAAAAAAATCTATATAATTGAGCTGTACATGCACATGACCTCTGTGACATATCAATCAACATTTAGAATTGCAACTGTTAGTCCTGGAAATGGGTATTCTTACGTGTGAAACAAAGTTAACAGAAGATCTGAGATTTGATAAAGAAAGCATCCAGAAAGAAGAAGATGAAAAAAAGGAAGATGTAATGGATCTGCCATGAATAATCATATTCATATTCAACCAATACATGATTAATTGATCCCATAACTGTAGGGAAGTCAAAGCTGAAAACAAGGCAATAAAACACAAAAACACGTATTTTTGCAAGCACAATGTCCAACTTTTCACTCTCCAATTTGGGACAAGTGTCCATGTCATAATGTTTTATCTATCTAACTATTTATCTATATACCAGCTTCAAGATAACACAGACTTGGAATAAAGGGAAAATGTGATACAAAATGTAATATCTTCTTGCTTGTCTCTGAGTTTTACATTGATTAGATCAACCTAATGTAATCTCTGACTATATAAACTATGCTAGGTCAACAATGTCTATGGCCCTTATAAGTCTAACCATGCAACCCACATGTGACTCACAAACTTGATTAAAAAAGGAGGTGATTTACTGACTGCCTCTGTCCATAGAACACATAGGAGACAGACCATGGGTGAATTTCTGATTACCCATCCATTGGTCCAAGTTGCACTCAAACAGGAATAGGGAGGAACTTCACTTCACATGAATGGGGAGCCTTTACCAGAGAATGGAAACTCTCTGAAAATATTTCTGTCTTTCCAAAATGTCCAATTTATGTCACAAGCAAAATTAAGGTCTTTTAATCTAGTAGTTCTGATTCTGTTTCTTTTGAAGATGTGCAAAATTTTAATCAAAAAAGGATCTAGGGATGCCTTGCATCCTAGGCAAATACCACTGCTCAGACATCTGTATGATACTGAGTAAAGATACAGGATTTTGAGGTGATCAGTGTAGAATATCTTGTTTACTCTCTGTATTCATAGGTTCATAGGAAAATACTAGGCTATTGGCCTGGAAGCCCTTATAAGCCTAGCTAAGAATTTCGCCTATGTGCCCTCAAAGTCAGCACCTGTTTCCCCTGACTAGCAGGGACACAGGTGGGATTCAGGGGGTATATTTTCTGTTTCCCATCCAGTCATCCAGGTTCCTCTTAAAGAAGGCCATAGAGGTACTCTGCTTGACATGGAGCGGGAGTCTATTCCACAGATGGGGGAATCTTTGGGGCACAAATCTATCCAGCCAACAAGTTCTATTAATGTCACAGACCAGGTTAAGACCTTGCATGCAAGTTGCGCAAGTGGAGCTTGTCTTACTGATATGCAGCAACTCCATCGAGGCTGGGTCTGAAATGGCCTTGTATGCCAGACACAGGTCACCTCTGAGAAGTCTGTACGAGACTGAGTAGAGGAATAGGGCTTTTAGCTTATCTGTATAGGACAGGTGTTTGAGACCCTAGATTTTCCTGGTCAGGAACCTCTGTGTTCTTTCCAACTGTTGCATGTGCCTGGCAAGGTACATGCCAAATGGGGCATTGTACTCAATAATGGGTCTAAGGGAGAAGTACAGGGAAGTTATGACTTCCATGCCCTTATTTATAAGATGGGTCATGTAGAAAGCCTTCCGTACAATGGAGACAACATGGTTGTCAAAAGTCAGGTTGCTATCAACCTGGGTTCCCAAGACTCTCATGACTGATTGCATGCTTAGTACATTGTTATTAATGTCATAATTAGTGGGGATGACATTTTCCCTAAAGAGGATAATGATGCATTTCCTGGCATTCAGTTTGAGGCCATGCTTATGTTACTAGTCATTAGTTGGGTAAGGCCATCTTGGAGGATGTTCACTTCATTAGGGGAATTTAAAACAGCACCCAGCTTGCAGTCATCTGCAGACATGGTCAGCCAAAGACCACTGGTTTTGGCTTGCACCACAAAAAAGTATATCTCAAACAGTAGAGTCCCCAAGACCGATCCTTGGGGAACACCGCTCATTACAGGTCTACTACTAGAGATGGTCTCCCCTACTTTGACTGAGTGGGTTCTATTAGTGAGCCAGTTAGCTACCCATCTGCTAACATATGGGTTGATGCCTAGCTGTGAGAGTTTATCTATTATTCCTGAGTGGGGAATATTGTCAAAGGCTTTGGCTAGGTCAAGATAGGCAGTGTGTACCATCTTCCCCTCGCCCATGGCTTTGGTGACTGTTTCAAAGAAGTCAACCAGGTTTAACAGGCATGATCTCCCTTTAATACAACCAAACTATGTGGGGTCAAGCATTTAGAGGTTGCCAATGTCCTTGTTTATAATGTCCATGATAATGCATTCCATGGCCTTGCAGATCAGGCTAGTTAGGCGGATGGGTCTATAATTGCCTGGATCAGTGGATGCTCCACCTTTGTGTAGAGGGATGACAGTGGCTGTCCTCCATTCAGCTAGGATGAAGCTGGTGCTCAGACTTTGGTTGAATATGGTGTCTCATGGAGCTGAGAGCTCTTGCCTGAGTTCATGTAGGATACAACCAAGGATGTTATCAGGTCCCATGGTGACTGTATTTTTTGCCTTTGAGAGGATATTAAGAACCTGCTCCCTGGTGATGAGGAGAGGGGGGCAGGTGCTTGGGATGTTCTGGTTTACAGATGGGGCAGGGGGGTGAAGTTTTCACTGAACCTGTCTGCCAGCAGGTTGGCTATATCTATGGTGTTTCTGTATGTGGTGTTATTGACCACCAGTTCAGAGCAGATTTGTGTGTTGCCTTTGATATTGTGGACATATGTGAAGAAGACCTTGTGATTGTCCTTGGGGATGTGGCCAATTTGGCCTCAAACTTAGCCTTAGAGGATTTCACCAGTGACCTTATTTGCTTATTCAGACAAAGGAGAGATTGCTTTCAACTTGGCACCTGCCCTTCTTGGCCCTGGACAGCAATTGTTTCCTTCTATTGTAGAGTTTGTTTATTGCTGCTGTCCACCAGACAGATTTACCCTTCCTTGAGGAAGATGATTTGGTCCTGTCAGGTATTGCTGAGTCCATACAGCTATGTAGGTGCTTATATAGTTTTTTGGTGTAGGCTTGGACATTAGTGCTAGTTCCAACTGAAGGGAAGATGGCTGTGAAGCTGCTTATACCTGCTCTGAGGAGATTGTAATCAGCTTTGGAAAAGTTTTTTCATTTTACTTTGACAAGGGAGGGGTGGGGGCAGGGAAGATGTTGACTTCAAAAGTGATCACTTTGTGGTCGGATCTTACCAATGAGGATGACACTGTAGGAGTGCTACAGTGGCTACTCATGTTGGTTAGGACCAGGTCCAGGATATTTTCACCTCTCGTAGGGGTGTCGTCAAGCTGATCCAATGCAGTGGCATTAAATCATGAAATTGAGGAATCTCTGGGGATTCATGTTTGGGCTAGAATAGGTCTTCCAATCTATGGTTGGGTAGTTAAAGTCACCCAGGATCAAGGTAAAGGGTTGAATCTTGATGGATTCATTTAAGTCCAGATAGGTGGAGTGGGCATCCTGAGTCATGGTTTGGGGTTTGTAGCTAGCTATGATTTGAATAGGTGTTTTGTCAACAGTTAACTGCATTTGGAGCATCTCCTGTGTGTCATACTGTTTGACCAGCCTGGAGGTGTGTATGTCTTTGATAAATATTGAAACTCCACCTCCTTTGGCTTTGTAGCCCTCCATTTGGGGTCTGAAAGTATGGTAGGATGAGTAACCTGGTAAGTTTGGGGTGCTCTCTACAGCTTTGAACCAGGTTTTAGTGACTGCACAAATGTCAGCATCCTCCAGGGCAAGGAATGCTTGCAGTGAGTGCAGTTTCATGCTAAGACTCCTAGCGTTTAGCAGCATGACATTTAAACTTTCTTTTATAAGAATTTTTCATGTTGGTAATTTTGTGCTCATGAATTTGCCTTAAAAAGGCACTATGGGGGAGGCAAGAGCCTTTGCCAGGAGCCTAAAGCCCAGGGGAGACAGATGAAGGCCATCTCTGGCAAAGCATCATGGTCTGTCAATCATGTCCTCCCAGGCTGTCAGGTACTGGATTCCCTTGGAATGACACCAGAAACTAAGTCAATTGTAAGGAACCTTTGTAGACATTCCAGTTTTTGCATGTGCCCGGTCAGCTATGTACTGAAGGGGGCATTACACTCTCTGATTGGTCTGATGAGGGCTGGGTACACTGGTATGATGACCTCTCTTGATCTACATGCCTTGCCCTTACATATAAGTCAAGCAGCATAGACGTTTCTTACTAGCTTGGGCACATGTTGGTCGGAGGCTAGGTTACTGTCTACATCAGTTCTCATATCCCTGACTAGTGAATCAACTTTTAAGAGTGGTTTATTGATGATGTAGTTACACTGACTGGTAGACTTCTTTAAATATACTAAAATGCATTTTTTGATTTTTAACTTTAAGCCATGGTGTTGACAGCAAGCATTTGTCTGTATTAGACCTTGCTGAAGGGTATTCTTATCTTGGGGGGATTCAATAACTGCTCCCAGTTTGCAATCATCTGTGAACTTGGGTAGCTAAAGGCCTTTGACATCAGCTTTGACATCTGAGAAATAGATGCCAACCAGGAGTGGGCCCAGTACAGATCAATAGGAGACTCCATTGGTGACCGGCCTCTTTGTGGAGGTGGCATCACCAATTCTAACCTCTTGGGTCCTATCAGTAAGCCAGCTAGCTATCCAGTGTGTTATAAAGGGGGTTTTACATAGTTCTGTAAGTTTTTTGGCAATGCCCAAGTCAAATGCTTTAGCCAGATCTAGGTAGGCAGTATGCACTGTTTTCCCCTCATCCATTGCCATAGTGACCTTTTCAAAGAAGTTCACCAGATTCAGTAAGCATGACCTTCCTTTAACAAAGACGAACTAAGGTGGCTCCAGTGTCTGAATGTTTCCTTTGTCACTATTTATAATTTCCATGATAATTCTTTCCATAGCTTTGCAAATAATACTAGTCAGACTAATGTGACTGTAGTTTCCAGGATCTGTTGAAGGTCCTCCCTTATGAAGGGGGATGACCATCACAGTCCTCCATTCATGTGTCACAAGCTTGTTTTAAGACTACAGTTAAATGATGACTCCAGGGGTCCTAATATATCATATTTTAGGCTATTCAGGAGGCATCCTGGGAGGTTATTGGAGTCCATTGAGGCTGTGTTCTTGGCTGTAGTGAGTGTAGCCAGTACATCCATCCGCCCATCTGTAACCCATTTTTCCCATCATTATACACAGGGATGGGGTGTCATTTAACCATTTTTTCCATGGTTACACACAGGGTTGGGGTGTCATTTAATGGTGACAATCATCTATAGTTGGAACTGTTATGTTTAAGGCTAGTTTGAGAGGATGTTTGGGGATGACAGAGAGAGTGAAGCTGGAACTGAATTTGTCTGCTAACAAGTTCAATATATTTACAGGATCAGTGAATGTGGAGCCATTAACCACCAGTTCAGCACATTGTTGTGTGCTACCTTTGAGGTTTCTGACCATAGCTGTAGAAGGCCTTATGGTTATCTTTCACCTAGGAGGCTATCTTAACTTCAAAGTTGGCTTTGCTTGACCTAATTAGCCCTCTTAGTTGCCTGTTTACTTTGATGAGCGAGTTTCTCTCTTTATGGGAATTGCCTTCCTAATTTTTTCCATATTTTTTTCCTTCTGTTCTACATCCTGTTTAATTTAAGATGCCAATGGGGCAGATTGTTTCTAAGGTTAGTTATGGGCTTACTTCTGGTAAGTACAGCTGCTTTGATGCAGTTATTGACATGGTTGTACAGAGTTTCTGAGAATAATGCAGCATAGGTTGGTGTGTTCTCTGGGTTTCGAGGGTCATTAAAGTTTGACAATCCATCACTTAATAAAGTGAAATTTGCCTTTGAATAATTCCTGTTATTGTTTTAATGGGATTACAATGCTGATTTTGATTTGAAAGGCAACAGCTTTATGGCTGAACCTTACCAGGGAGGATGAAACACTGAGGGTAGTGCAGCATTTGTCATTATTTTTAAGCACAAGGTCCAGGATGCTGGAGCCGCTAGTGGGCTACATCACTATTTGTTCAAGGGTGTTTGCATGAATAAATCTGGTAGGAATCTATCTGTTTGTAGATTTGAGGCTGTGTATCATTCCCAGTCTATAGAAGAGTAATTAAAGTCTCCCATGAGTAAGGTGTTAGGTTGGATGGTAAGTGTCACCAGTTGGTCCAAGTATACATTATGAGCTTCTTGTGACATGGAGGGTGACCTATATCTCACTAGAATATGGTAGTGGATTTTGTCTATGATGGTCTGCACATGAAGGAACTCCAGCACGTCATCTTGTCTGACCACCCTAGAAGTATGCTTGGTACTGATGTATATTGAGACACCTCCTCCTTTAGCCATTGTCCATGAAGCTACTGTTCTAAAAGTGTGAAAGGTACTGTAACCTTACATTGCCAAGGTACTCTCTGCCATTTTAAACCATGTCTCAGTAACTATACAGGTGTCTATATTCTTGTGTGAGGACAGCTTGTAGGGAGAGTAGATTTTTTTTAGGCTCCTGGCATTGAGCAGTAACACCATGAGGTTCAGCTGATTTTGCTACGTTGGCAGATTTATCAATTTGACATTGCCTAAAAAGGTGCCATTGGGCTGGATAATGTTTTAGCCAGTATTTGAAAACCTAAAGGGGGCAGGCACAGGACCTCCTTGCAAAGCAACATGGTTTGGTAACCCTGTCTTCCTGTTCTGACATATTTGGAATCCCCATAGAATTGCACCAGAAACTCAGTCATTTGTTAAAATCAGTCATCTTTTGTCACTCATTGCTAGGCTCATACCAGCTTGAGGCACACAGTCAGTGAGATCTATAATGTCTCTCTTCATATAGTCTAGAGAGGTACATCTCAGGTAGTTCACACCTACATGGCCTATGATAGACTCATACTGGTACATGTGGTGCACTGACTTAAGTGCATGAGTAATCTAGCAGATTCATGGACTATGATAGAATCATACTGGTACATGTGGTGCACTGACTTAAGTGCATGAGTAATTTAGCAGATTCATGGACTATGGTAGAATCATACTGGTGCATGTGGTGCACTGACTTAAGTGCATGAGTAATTTAGCAGATTCATGGACTATGATAGAATCATACTGGTACATGTGGTGCACTGACTTAAGTGCATGAGTAATTTAGCAGATTCATGGACTTTGATGGAATCATACTGGTACATGTGGTGCACTGACTTAGGTGCATGAGTAATTTAGCAGATTCGTGGACTTTGATGGAATCATACTGGTACATGTGGTGCACTGACTTAAGTGCATGAGTAATTTAGCAGATTCATGGACTATGATGGAATCATACTGGTACATGTGGTGCACTGACTTAAGTGCATGAGTAATCTAGCAGATTCATGGACTATGATAGAATCATACTGGTGCATGTGGTGCACTGACTTAAGTGCATGAGTAATTTAGCAGATTCATGGACTATGATGGAATCATACTGGTACATGTGGTGCACCGACTTAAGTGCATGAGTAATTTAGCAGATTCTGGCTCCAGATAGGCACTAGTTTTTATCTTCTCCTTATTCAGCCTGGTTAGAGAGGCATTGGTATGTCTTAAAATGGAAACCCCTAGGACTAAAGTCCTGAGAAGTGGGCTTGCTTGCCCTATGAGCTTTGTATTTGGGTCTCCACTAATTGATGCTCTATGTATGTTGTTAGCGGATTGCTTTTGTTGAGTGCTTTTGTATGTGCTGAGGATAATCTTTGCTGATTGATGTTCTTAGGAGGTCTTTTCTGTTTAGGAAGATTGCAGTTAAGTATCTGAGTATGTTGATCTAAGCGTGTTGTGTGCTATATGTGGGAAGTACTGTATGCATGGTTTTGACAACTTTTGTGTGCTTTTATATGAGAGTTTATCCTCCAGTGACATTGTGGTCTCAAGATATGCTTGTCCACAAGGCTGGCTGCAGAGAAATTAGAAAATTGCAAATCCATGCTATCTGGTCCACTAATTGGTGAGCCACAAGGGTGTTGCATATGGGAGTTAACAGAAGGCTATTAAGGGTGTTTTGTTGGAAGGGGGTTGGAGGCAGACTAGGCTATAAAGTACTAAATTTAACTGTATTACCAAATGATGTGCAAACTAGCTGCTCTCAGCTTGTCACTGTGCAAGGTATTTGCTCTATATTTACTGCTTTACATGGTACTGCATTATAGGCAGTAATAAAGGGAAAATGTGCTTCTAGACTGTGTCTGTACAGGGCACTGGCACAGGAAGCAGCTCCATGCAAATGTGCCAAATTTATGTCAGCACTGGAAATACATAAAACTGAGTACTGAGCCCTCTGGCCAATAAAAGGACTACACCTAGAGCCCTTTTTTGTGCTTCCCAACTCAAATACATAAGGAAACTCTAGACACACAAGATGAATAATCCCAGTCCTCCTAATGTAAAAGTACAGTGAAAGAGTGGCTGGAAAGAAGTGCTTCCACAAACAAAGTTAAACTTAAGGAAAGGCAATAAGTAATTCAATATAACAGCAGTGTATTTTTAACAGCTTATACAAGTGTGATTATTCAATAAAAGTACTTTGCTTTGTAGAAATGAACCAAGAGCCACTCAATTGTGCAGAATTTATAAAAGCACTAAAACAAGGTAAGTTGATTAATAAACCCTCCAGTCAATAAAACAATGACTTGCAGGAATCATTAGTGTGCTTCCCTAACCTATACAGACCAGGCTGCCACCCAGTGCCATTAGATGGATGGTCCTCTGTCCTTTTATGGTAAAAACATAGAAAAGAGCTTGTTAGGGTATACAGATACACTACTTCATCCAACAGCTAGTAGATAATGAATTCAGAAAAGGTAAGTCAGTAGAATAATGAGTGGCAAAATGCACTTTTTTCAAAATAAGCACAAGGAAAGCCAAATAAATAACTCAAGATATCAACAGCAGTGTAGAAAGGGGGAGCTTATCAAGCTTAATTTACAGTAAGGGATGGCAGCTTAAAATTACCAAGTTTAAAAAGCAGGTCAATGAATGGGAGGATGGCTTAGAAAAATAATCAGCAGCAAGTCAACAACAGTGCTTATAGTTTTTGCAAGCCTTGAGTCTTATCAGAAAAGGCAAGGACCCAATGTACATTATCAGCTACATTCAATAAACCCTACACAGTAGCGCAAAGTTTTAGATTCAGTAAGCGATGTGTAGATGAGAACACCACCGCGCAAACAAGGTAAACACAGTGGCATGTTAATTATATCACAAGCAGTTGAACTGCATGCTAATCAAACAATCCAACAGAGCTATTCAACAAGCTATACAGCAACCATGTAGACTCAGTGCTGGTTTTCCTTGTGAACTCCAAAACCTTTTTTGGAATACAGCCATGGAAAGGAGTCTACAAGGAAAGAATGTTAGGGGCTGCTGCTTTAATTCATTTGTATGTGCAACAAGTGGAAGCCTATGCTGCTGCTGCTACCAATATATCAATGTCTAGAACGAGAAGAGTTTTCAGGCCCTGTTTAAATTTTCACAGCCTACGTGATGTGGAAATTGTAGAGCACTACAGGGTGGATAGAGACACACTACATGAACTCTGCAGTCTCTCCAGTCCTCATCTCAGAACCAGGACCAACCAAGGGGACCCTATCCTGGTGGAGACAAAGGTATGTGCAGCATGCAGAATCTTAAATACAGGTACCTTTCAGAGACCAACAGGGGACATGTTGGGCATGTCACAGGCATCAGCATCCAGGATCCTCTATCATTTCCTGAATTCTATGCTCCAGCATGCCAGTGACCACATATATTTTCCCTGTACTCCTGAGGAGAGGGCCAGAAATATGCAGGAGTTCTACTGTGTAGCACACTACCCTGAAGTATTGGTTGCCATAGATTGCACACATATAGAAATTAAGACACCACCTGGGGATCAGAGTAGGCTCTACGTAAACAGAAAGAGTTACTACTCTATTAACTGCCAAGTCATGTGTAATGCCAAGGGAATCATCACTGAACATGTGTGTTGTCAACCCTGACAGTTACCATGACTCACATATCTGGCACATCTCCCAACTGTACCAGTTGCTTACTAGAAGGGATATTCCATAGGGTCATTTACTGGGGGATGTAGGTCATGCACTGGAACCGCGGCTGATGACACCCAGCAGAAATGCACACCCACCCACCAACTGAAGAATGCCATAATGAGGCACATGCTCAACCTACAAACATCATAGAGCATGTGTTTGGGCTGCTGAAGTCAAGGTTCTAGTGCCTAGATACATCTGGGAGCCCCTGCAGTACAATCCATGGACATGCACTGAAATATTCACAGTGTGTGCCATGCATTGCAGCATCATCCTGAGAAAACAGCTTCAGGAGGATCAGCAAGAGGAAGGAGCACACATACCACCACCAATGCCATAGTTACAGGCAGATGAGGAGTCAGAGGGAGAATGACCAGCTGCTCAATATGCCCTTGCATTGGCTAATAGACAATGTATAGCACACTCACTCACCACCATGGTCTTAAAACCTTTCTCCTACATACATACACACACACACACACACACACACACACACACACACACACACACACACACACACACACACACACACACAAAAAATATATATATATATAAAATATTAAACAGATTATTCATAATTACATCAGCATATAACATATGCAGCTGAGAAAATGCAGGCATATCTTCTAAAAATCAGTAATTCTCTGAGCATATATATCCCAAAGTAATAGCTTCTCTTCTGTTTTTACTACATAAACAATTCTGCTCACCTTCAGCTTCCCTAGCGACATGGTTGCCTTCTGGTATAGATTCAGGGCTGGCAGCACATTGAAGATGTAAATAAGGTGTGAAATCATTAGAATTGTTGAATTTCAAATCCTTGGCTCCATGTATCAAATGTAAACATAGTGCAGGCACTCCCTCAGGGCTTGTTTTTAATGGATTGCAACTGTGAATAATGGTTGGGAGAAGGTAAACACAACAACAATGCAAACTGCCCTTCACCCAGTGGGTGTATCAGGTTAGACTTACAAAGTGTTAGATGTACATTTGCCAAGGATATAAATGCAAGTAAGCAGCAAGCAATTCACAGATTCTGTTTCACCCAGCCTCCCTTGCATTTGTTGACAAATGTCTTTTTTTCCTGTAATTTTTCATTATTTTTTATTATTTTTTGGCCAGTGTTTGTGCAATGCTGTACTTAGCACAATCATGGGACTGAAGTTAATGAGTGTTAGGTTTGGCTGTGCTTATCTCATTTGCACAAAGCATGGCAGTGCACAAACACCCAGGAAGCAGACAGGACCGAGACAGACAAAAAGAGAAACCAAATACATTCAATTTATTCTCTTGGGCACCATGCAAACCATCTAAGTGACATTAAGCAGCAGTTACCACAGTGACCTGAATAATGATTATTAAATTAGGGAGCATGAGGTAACAAGTCCTATAGCAGCAATTACAAGTATTGGGCTGGAGAACAGATGACCCTGGGTTCTAGTACAGGGTAGGCAACATTTCTTTTTACTGTTGTGACATTGCAGTTTATAGCAATGAACTGAAACATGAACAAGTGCTATTTCACTGTCTTGTGGCAACAGGTGTAAGTGTGGGACTGCCATACACATAGTCTGGGTTCTAATACAGGATGTTCCATTTTTATTCTTGTTCCACTTCCCATTATAGTCACTCTCACTTATAACACTTGGCATAGTGTAGGTGATATTAATTATATATATGAAGGATGGCACACTATTATTGTTTTTATTTATTTATTTATCAGATTTATCAGATATATGAGTGAAGGCATATTTTGTACTTTATATCTGTAAGTATAATTCTGCTGTCTGAACTTGCATGGCCTTCATAATTACCTCAGACACATACACAAATGTATCTATATCTAATAACCTTGTCAGGTCACACACATACCTGTTTAACAACTCATACTTTCACCTGTATTTACATATGATTCCTGACTATGTGTGAGAAGCATGTCTTTTGTGGCAAAGATAAAAAATCAATGCTGTGGAACAAAATGTTTTGTCCCTTATGCCTAAGTTTGAATCCCACAGTGTAAAAATCAATGTTGTCATTCCTCACTGCTTGGCACTGCTGATCTTTGCACACCATCTCACAAAAGTGTTAAGCAGTTGTGTACACTTCAGTAAACACAACAACTGAAATTGGTGGGAAATCATCAGTCTCAATTGCTCTAGATTCACTGGTAGATAGACAAGGCAGGTGTTAGTGGGGAAGGTTCCAGTTTATGGCACAGATGGGAGGTGTCCAGGAGTCCAGGATATTCATTGAACTCCTAGTGAAGCACCAAAACCACAGGCTTCTGCAGGATGTCTATTCTGGCTCTCAGTAAAAGTCTAAAGGATGGAATAGTTTAGCCCAGGCTGTATCCAGTGCCACTGGAATCATGTGCACTGGAGAGCAATGTAGGCATCATTTTAATGCCCTACAGAGGAGGAAGAGGGATACTATTGACCACTGGACTGAGGAACGTAAGACTGAGGACATCACGTATCTGTGTATGTATCAACTCAAAAGAGTACTTAGAAAGCTGGATATAGGCAAGGGTGGTATGCATAATGGTCTGCTGTTCTTTTCTGTTTTTCCCCAGATGCCAGTGATTGGGAGGCCAATGTATGGGCCCGCAGAGCTAGACTGGAGAGACTGAGTGGAGCAAGTGGTATGTATGCAGCAGAAGAGAAGTGTTATTGTAGCATTAAAAGGTAAAGACAGCTTTTTTGTTATTTTATAGAGTTGCATCAAACTGAGCATGCATATCCCAGCTGTAAGTGCAAGTGTGCATGCATTAGTCTGTAGCATAAACCAATTGTAAGAGTCCAATATTAGACTTTACTCAGAGGTTGTGGGTTCAAATACCACAATTCACAATTAAGCCATATTGTGGTTTCTTCAATAAAATTTACATTAAATTAAAACCTCTATACCAGTGGCACAAATGTCCTGCTGTAAATTGTAATCTGTATAATTGGAACACACATATGTGCAATATATGCACATTTCAAGGATTACTTGCAGCAACATGTGGTATAGTGTGTATCTGTTGAGAGGTAGACTTAAATGTAAAACTTAAGACAGCAGAGTTGCATAATTGTATTAATGCATTGTATGCTGCATAGGATGGTACTAATCTTATGTCTTTTTCTCTCTCATTCCAGTCCTTGTTTTTTTTATTTTCTTTATTGCCATTTTATTGCATTTTTAAAAAATATTTTTTATTTTATTGTTATTTTATATTTTTTAATTTTTATTTGCATTTTATTTTATAAATATTTCAATGTTGTTTTTATTTTATTTTATTATTATTTTTTTTTATTTTTATTATGTGTTGTCAAAATCTGTCCATGTCATCCATGCACATCACTAAATGCTCCACAGCATAGCAAGGTAAGCTAACCCCATTGGATCAGCCTGCCCCCACTCCACCAGCTGTAGCACCAATTCCCAGCACATCTGGTACCCAACTTGGCATCACTGCCTCTACTGCCCCTGCACTACCTGCACCCTCAGGTAGTCTTGCCCAGTGGCTGGTCCAGAGGTACGATCTGGGAGCAGTGGTGGAGGTGGTGATTTCATCACCTATAGTGAGTTGCCAAGGATGGTGCATAGGGTGGTATGCCACAACATTGGTGCATGTCTATGCCAGCTGGATAGCCTGATCTCCCTCATGTTGCATACTAGGAGGAGGAGGAGACATCAATCACTCCAGCCAACTGCAGAGTAAAGTGACTATAATTACAGTCCAGTGCATGAGGACTTGATTTTTACTATCACCAAGCTTGATGACCATGGGCACAGGTTGTCCCCACTCTCACCATACAAATGGTGTCCACCAACCTTTTCTATCTTCACTTTCCCTGTCTCATCTTGTTTGTCTTGTCTGTCTGCAATTGCTTCCTCACCTATCCAACTCACCTGAACCAGACCTACCTAAACCCCTTCCCCAACATTCCTCTCTCTCTCTCTCAAATAAAAAATAAATGGACATCTGTCCCGCAAAAAAAAAAAATCATCCCATTTATAGATTTCCATTTTTCACACATGTCTTCTTGATACATTTGATTTAGTCCAATTGGCTATAAAACATGATTGCATTGTGGTCACCCCCTGTCTGGAGGTGACAGTCCAAATTCAGTTAATATTCTGTACATATTTCAGTTTACAGTGCTAAAGAAATGGATAGCCATGTTTTTTTTCCTATCTCCCTCCTGCAAATTCTTGTCCTGCTTTCCCTTTTGTTCACCCCCACTTGCTCCCCATTTCACCACTTTCTATCTACCCCATTTTTATCACTTTAATCTGGTCAAAAAATAGAATCATCCACAACACACATAAGTTGCAAAAGCAATGGAACCCTTCACTTTTTGGGGTCCATGTTTGAGTGGAGGTGTGCACCTCACACCATTGGTGTGCATTGGTGCACATCGTGCACCAATGTGCAACAATGGTGAGTGGCTGCAAAATGATGTGGATACCTCCATGCAATGCACCTTGACCCCACTGTGCTATGCCAACAAACAGCTACACATGTACTATAAATAATTCATGTTATTGCATTATCACTATTTAAATAAATATTTTTTAAAGTTTTCAATAGACCTGGATTTGAAACCAGTACCAACTGGGCCCAAAAAGGAATGTATAAGTGCATTAACACATGCTGCCACAGAGTCAGTTAAGCAGCAGGTATGTTAAATAGACTCAGTATTAACTGCCAGACTTTAGCACTGCGGCTTGTGTTTGTGCACTGTTTAGTTACATGTAAGCATGTGTAACCATTGTGCAAACCTGCTGCTTGACACTCTATGGAAAATGAAATATTATGTATTACTGCTGTTTACTGTCCATTTTCTGTCTGTGACATAAAACTATACATGGAAACATTACAAACTGAAGGCCCTATCTAACAATATGTCAGATATTTACAATACAGCCATTTGTTGCCACCCCCACAAGTACTCCCACCCTGGTGTCTCAGTACTTTTTCCACATGTATATCACCTACACTACAGAAAGCAATATCAAATTTTGTTTGATATGCAATGCAAATGAATCTGGTAACATTCAGAACTACAACTATTGACTCATAAACCTAAAAAAAGCCTTATTTACAAGGCAAAGGAAGGAATCAGTATTGATCTTATCCACAGGTACATAGGTGACCTTCAACACACTTGACACGACCCATTCTGTTTTTGTCAAGGGTACATCTTGCTTACTGAACCTTGCAGACTTCTTTAATACTGACCCCAAGAGACCTGGATGAGGAATAATAGGACATACCACTTATGTTGAGTTGTCCAAGGCCTTTGACACTATTCTCCATTCATGTCTCATAGTGAATATCTCCCATCTGGGAATTAGATCTACAGTACTAGATGGATAACCAAGTGGCTCACCGACAGAACACACACTGTTAAAGTTGTGGACTGCACCTCCACCACTTGCCCACTTACTAGTGGAATACCATAAGGGTCTGTGCTGGGCCCTCAACTGTTTGAAAACTACTTCCCTGAAGTGCAGGCAAGAGTAGATGACCTGTGGTTTATCAGGTTTCCAGATGATTGTTAACTGGACGCACTCACATAGAGTCCACCAATGATGGTAACATTTTACAGAAGGGGCTGGCACAGACAAATGATTGGTGCCAAACTCACCGACTGAACTTTAAAAAAATAATAATGTCTCATTGTCCCCTTTGGCAATTAAATACCCTGCTAATTATGGTATGCATAGCATCCCTCAAAGCTGAAACATATTGTTGTGAGACTTGGGGACACATGTTGATGGCAATCTACTTTCATCACTATACGACAGACATTCAGCATTGCACACCTCATACATATGGACATCACATCCAAGACCAGGGAGGTCATAGATCTGCTGTACTATACCCTTTTCAGAGCACTAATTGAGTACAATGCTCTCTTTTGTCTATATCTCACCAGACACCTGCAGCAATTGTAGGAAACACAGAGGTTTGTGATTGAGAAAATCCAGGGCCTCCAAACATTACATACATGGAAAGACATAAAGACCTGTCACTGTACTCAGTATCATACAGGCTTCTGAGAGGAGACCTACACCTGGCCTATAGAGCAGTCTCAGACCCTGCCCTACTGCAAATGCTGGACATCTAAAAATCAAATGGGACAAGAACAACTTGCTTGAGGGTTCTCAGCCTAGCCTGGGACATAAACAGAACATGCCGGGAACACAGATATATCCCCCAGTGTTTGACACTCCTCTGTAATAGGATTCCACTGCATTGTTCTCTTCAAGGACTCTGTTCAAGCACAACCTTGACAACTGGTCAGGTGAGTGTAAAGTCATCTCTGGGGAGGCACCTATGTCCATCAAGGACAAGGACAGTCGGTGCTGCTCACAAAATTGCTCAGCTAACAATGACTATCAAACTATGCTCAATAAGGGTACTTGTGTTTTTATACAGTTAGGCTTGTTAACTCCTTAGGGCCATTAGGCTAGTAGCCTCCTATAAACCTTTGAAGCTATGAACCTATGTAGGCCTCCGAACATCTTGTCTCCCACATGGCCTGCTTATGTCATCTACTATAAGGTGATGAGCACTCTTGTAAAAATCAGACTTGTGCCATGGTATTTGTTTAAAGTACTGTGTTCTGTAGTCTCTATACTTAGGTAGGTGTTCTCTTCTCTGTGCAGTTAACTTGGTGTGTGTGTGTGTGTGTGTGTGTGTGTGTGTGTGTGTGTGTGTTGTTGCTTGACAGTACAGACAGTATTTTACACCACTATGTAGGACACTGTTATTAGCATATCCCCCTGAACAGACACTGCTAATGTCATTAGCTGTATCAGATTTGTGGATATGTGCTATTCCCATCAGGGCAGGGTCAGAGACTTGCCTGAAGGCCAGGCAGATTTCACCTCATCTTATCCGAGACAGATTACAGTGGCATTGCTTTTAATCTATTGTGTGGCTTTGTCACCATTCAGTTGTCTGTGTTAGCCCCTCCTGTAGTATGTTATTTTTGTTAGAATAGTTATTTAACATACTGTTTCTATTTAACTTTTTATGTATATAAAGCCATTCTGATATAGAGCTTAGGATGCTATGTAAGATAAATGTCCAAATTGTATTCTATATTTAAGTAGAGATCACTTTAAATTTTGATGTTTAAATATACTAATTGATAATTAATCAATTAGTGGTTGATATAAATAGAGCTTAATTTCAAAGCTGTAATGTGATCCTTTGAAGGCGAAAGGCCGAGGTACCAGATCGAAAATAAAGAACTTGGTGGAATTGGACTGTGTGGTTTGTAGCTGAATAGCGGTTTGGGAATCTGCTTGTTTGTTGTTTGTTGGACTCTGGTTTCACAGTCCTTCACCTGTTCTACTTTGGATATTTATCTATTTCACTATGTCGCTTCACAGCTCGAGCTCTGAACAGAGCAGTCCGGCTAGTTCATTCAATTTTTCCAATCTTTTGAGAGAGCGTGACAAGAAGTATTCACACCATGACCCATGGAACATCGGAGGTAGTAATGTAGGTGTGGATGAGCGTTTTAATGAACTATCTAAGCTAATGTCTAAGGAAGTAGCAGTTTACTTTGACACGCTTCTGTTGGAGAAGTATGTTAACCTTGATATCACACCGCGAGGCTTGCGGGTAGATAAGTTACCTGCTACTCCGTTTTCGGAGGAAGAAACTGATCTCCTGAATGAATGGAAGCAAGTGTCACTATCGTGTACCATTGGTTGGCTTAAAATACTTATAAAGCGCAACCAACGCAACCATGAGAAGATCAAAAATGATATTTTGACTTTACAAAATAGCCTGGTAACGGAAACGAACTATGATATTCAAATGTCCACATTGAGTGATAAAATCAATAAATTAGAGATTGATATTGTGCAACGCAAAAGAAGTAAGTTGGTTCGTGATGTTAAAGACTATGAAACCGGCACCTTGTTCAATTGGCAACGTGAACCTACGCAAAGGACCCGTAATAGGTCAAGGGGCAGGACTTGGAGCAGCGGTTCCAAACGTAGAGGAGTATCAGCGTCGTCAGCTTCATCAGCGGAGGGTAGCTCTGTTAAAAATGTTTCTTTTGCTGAGACAACAACAGCGGGGAACAGAACTTTAAATCGTGAGGTTCCTGCAGGCTCCGACAACTATGGCAGTGACAGTTCTAACTTTCAAACTGGAGAACAGAACAGGGGAAGAAATGGGAGGAACGGAAGGAAGGGAAGAAACAAACTTAAATGAAGGTTTGTCAGCAGCTTCTGTGAATGAACTTTTATTACATTGTGTGAACCTGTCTGGACTAGTTTTGAGTTCTGAAATGTTAAATGTTTTACGTAAGGGATGCAAGTTCGTTCCAACTTTCTTCCCCTCTCTAGCTGATATCTATTTTGATATCAAATGCTTCATTAGAAAATTGTTACTGCGAGTGTACTTTTCTAAGATGGAGAAAACTGTTGCACTTAATGTTATGTCTAATGAATCTAGCGACTCAGAATTGGAAATTGATGATGATTTATGTAATTTGTCTATCTATAGTTATGAGTTGGAATCTGACATTTTGAATGTTGAGAATGAAATACCTAGTGATAAGAATAATGTTTTTTGTACTGGTTATGGCAGACTAACATTACCAAAATTTAAAAGAGAAAATACGTTCATGCCATATATTGCTGTACCAGCTATCTCACTATTTCAGAAAGTCCTGTTGAGGGAAATTGAAAATTGTTTTAATGAATTTTGTAAAAAACAAAAATGTTTCAATTTAAGTAAAAATGAATGGCAAGCTTTAAAAGCTTTGAAATTAATGAAAAATGAGTATATTTTTAAACCTGCCGATAAGGGCGGCAACTGGGTCATAATGGATAGAACCAAATATTTAAGTATGGTGAATGATTTGTTGGAGAGCCCTGAAGAATATATAAGACTGGATAGTGACCCAGTAGTGACCTATAATGATGAGTTGTTGTTCCTGCTGGAAAGAGGTGAGCGTTTGGGTTTTCTTATGCATAGTGATGTCAAGAAACTATACATTCCTAAACCAGTCTCTCCCACTATGTACGCATTACCCAAAATTCATAAAAATTTGGAAAAACCTCCAGGAAGACCTATCATTTCTGGAATAGGTTCTTTCTTGGAAAATGTTAATTTATTTTTAGATTTACAACTCAAACCCTATCTTTGCAAGGTAGCTGCTCACATAAGAAACACTCAAGATTTAATTAATAATCTGAGAAATGTCAATTGGGACTTTGATTACTATTGGGTCACTATGGATATTAAATCTTTATATACTAACATTGACATCAAATGGGGCATAGAATCAATACTAAATATTATGGGTGAGGGACCTAAGAGTAGTTTCATTATTACTCTATTGGAATTTTGTCTAACTCATGGTTATTTTTGTTTTCTCAATAAATATTACCTGCAAATAAAGGGCACAGCAATGGGTGCAGCTTATGCACCCAGCTATGCCATCATCTATATGGATTATTTTGAAAAGAAATATATCTACTCTACAAATTTCTTTAAGGAAAAAGTAATATTATACAAGCGTTTCATAGATGATTTAATCTTTATTTGCAAGGGAGATTTCTGTGATTTTCTGGATTTTTTTGAAACACTCAATTTAAATGAACATAAATTACAATTTTCTTATGAAATGAATAGAAATGGGATCAACTTTTTAGACTTAACTTTGTTCGAAAAGGACATGAATATTGAGTTCAAACCTTTTAGAAAGGCAACTTCAGTTAACTTGTTCCTACATGCCACTAGTATGCATCCTGAACATCTACTTAAGGCCCTACCCTATGGGGAATTTAATAGAATTCGGGATCATACTAGTGTTAAGGAGGATATGGATACAGAATTAGATGTAGTCATGCACAGATTATTAGATAGAGGATATGAATTTAATGCTCTATCTGTATGCAGAGAAAGTGTGATTAAAAATGTTAGAATAATTAACAGAAGGGATACTAGGGATACAAACTCTGATAGAAAATTGATTAAAGTTAGGGAAAATATTGAAAAAAATGTTGAAAAAATATTTTTCATAACTAAATTTTCTCCTTTCTCTGAAACGCTAGTCTCTGTAGTTAATAAATTTTGGTATCTTATCTGTGAGGATGACAATATTGGTGAATTATTCCCGAATAAAATAATTTTTTCTTTTAAACGGGGGAAAAATTTAAGAGAAATCCTGAATAATAATTTCATACAATCTACCATTCCTATTTCAGTGAGGGTAGGTACTTTTGCTTGTGGATCATGTAGTATATGTAATAGAGTTGTTGATATTGTTAATATTAACAATGTCACTCACACTTCGAAACATTTCTTTAATTGTAAATCTACTAGCATAGTATATATTATAGGGTGTTCTTGTAAGGATGTTTGGTATGTGGGACAAACCAAAAGGATGTTCAAAATTAGAATTTTAGAACATCTGAAGGATATAAAAAACTTGAATATGGCTAGTCCTGTTGCAAAACATTTTTTGGACGTGCACGATGGTTGTGGTAACAGTTTAAAATGTAGCGTATTGGGGAAACCTTATATTCGTAAGGGAGATGATGTAACAACTAAACTCTTGGAACTGGAAACTAGGATGATAATTAAATATAAAACTTTAAAACCATTTGGTCTGAATCAAGAGCTGGGGACATAATTGATCATTATTATATTATGGTGAAATTTCTATATACATTATTATTTTTATATTCCATAATAAATATAAGGATATCTATTAATAACATTAAGTAAGTATGTATTTTGTTAATTCTATTTATTGTGAATGAAATATTGAACTGTTGAAGTCATTGCTTATACTAATTTTGTATAATTACGTATATAAACTACATAACATATGTTTCATGTTAATTTTTGTTAGAATAGTTATTTAACATACTGTTTCTATTTAACTTTTTATGTATATAAAGCCATTCTGATATAGAGCTTAGGATGCTATGTAAGATAAATGTCCAAATTGTATTCTATATTTAAGTAGAGATCACTTTAAATTTTGATGTTTAAATATACTAATTGATAATTAATCAATTAGTGGTTGATATAAATAGAGCTTAATTTCAAAGCTGTAATGTGATCCTTTGAAGGCGAAAGGCCGAGGTACCAGATCGAAAATAAAGAACTTGGTGGAATTGGACTGTGTGGTTTGTAGCTGAACAGGGTCAGAGACTTGCCTGAAGGCCAGGCAGATTTCACCTCATCTTATCCGAGACAGATTACAGTGGCATTGCTTTTAATCTATTGTGTGGCTTTGTCACCATTCAGTTGTCTGTGTTATCCCATCCTGTAGTATGTTATCATCATTGGTGGGCTCAATCATTGCACCCAGTATGTATGTGTTAGCCCCTCCTGTAGTATGTTATCATCATTGGTGGACTCAATGACTGCACCCAGTATGCATGTGTTAGCCCCTCCTGTAATATGTTATCATCATTGGTGGACTCAATGATTGCATCCAGTATGCATGTGTTAGCCCCTCCTGTAATATGTTATCATCATTGGTGGGCTCAATCATTGCACCCAGTATGCATGTGCTAGCCCCTCCTGTAGTATGTTATCATCATTGGTGGACTCAATCATTGCACCCAGTATGCATGTGTTAGCCCCTCCTGTAGTATGTTATCATCATTGGTGGACTCACTGTACCCCGTATGCATGTGTTAGCCCCTCCTGTAGTATGTTATCATCATTAGTGGGCTCAATGATTGTACCCAGTATGCATGTGTTAGCCCCTCCTGTAGTATGTTATCATCATTGGTGGACTCAATGATTGCACCCAGTATGTATGTGTTAGCCCCTCCTGTAGTATGTTATCATCATTGGTGGACTCAATGATTGCACCCAGTATGTATGTGTTAGCCCCTCCTGTAGTATGTTATCATCATTGGTGGGCTCAATGATTGCACCCAATATGCATGTGTTAGCCCCTCCTGTAGTATGTTATCATCATTGGTGGACTCACTGTACCCCGTATGCATGTGTTAGCCCCTCCTGTAGTATGTTATCATCATTGGTGGGCTCAATCATTGCACCCAGTATGCATGTGTTAGCCCCTCCTGTAGTATGTTATCATCATTGGTGGACTCAATCATTGCACCCAGTATGCATGTGTTAGCCCCTCCTGTAGTATGTTATCATCATTGGTGGACTCAATGACTGTACCCCGTATGCATGTGTTAGCCCCTCCTGTAGTATGTTATCATCATTGGTGGACTCAATGATTGCATCCAGTATGCATGTGTTAGCCCCTCCTGTAGTATGTTATCATCATTGGTGGACTCAATGATTGCATCCAGTATGTATGTGTTAGCCCCTCCTGTAATATGTTATCATCATTGGTGGACTCAATGACTGTACCCCGTATGCATGTGTTAGCCCCTCCTGTAGTATGTTATCATCATTGGTGGACTCAATGATTGTACCCAGTATGTATGTGTTAGCCCCTCCTGTAGTATGTTATCATCATTGGTGGACTCAATGATTGCACCCAGTATGTATGTGTTAGCCCCTCCTGTAGTATGTTATCATCATTGGTGGACTCAATGATTGCATCCAGTATGCATGTGTTAGCCCCTCCTGTAGTATGTTATCATCATTGGTGGACTCAATGATTGCACCCAGTATGTATGTGTTAGCCCCTCCTGTAGTATGTTATCATCATTGGTGGACTCACTGTACCCCGTATGCATGTGTTAGCCCCTCCTGTAGTATGTTATCATCATTAGTGGGCTCAATGATTGCATCCAGTATGCATGTGTTAGCCCCTCCTGTAGTATGTTATCATCATTAGTGGGCTCAATGATTACATCCAGTATGCATGTGTTAGCCCCTCCTGTAGTATGTTATCATCATTGCTGGGCTCAATGATTGTACCCAGTATGCATGTGTTAGCCCCCTCCTGTAGTATGTTATCATCATTGGTGGACTCAATGACTGTACCCCGTATGCATGTGTTAGCCCCTCCTGTAGTATGTTATCATCATTGGTAGACTCAACGATTGCACACAATATGCAAGAATCTGCAAACTTTGTAAGCCAAAGGCCATATACTTTAGCCAGAACTGTTGAGAAATAGAGTCTAAACAGTAAAGGGCCAAGTACAGATCCCTGGGGTTTGCCACTGGTAACAGCTCAACTTGTACAGGTTGATTCACCAATTTTCACAGTATGATTTCTGTCAGTGAGCCAGTTGGTTTCCCACCGAGCGGCATAGGGATTAGTCTCCATCTGGGACTGTTTCTCAATGATACCTGCGTGGGGGGGATTGTGTCAAAACCCTAGGCCAGATCTTTATAGGCAGTATGCACTGTCTTAGCTTCATCCAGGCCTATTACATGGAATCACTGGGCTGTGACAACATCATAGATCACATATGGAATGACTCAGAACATGCACCTTCCTGATACAGTTGAATCTGCACTTTAACACACCCTCCACATGGGCTACATTCCCGTAGAAGGGTGTACATCAACATGCATCCATCTGAGTTGGGGGGACAGTACCTTATGCATGCCTGTATACAGACATCTTGACTCTCCACAACTGTGAGGTAGGCCCAAATGTCGTCATGGACCTCTTCTAAATGAACACTAGTAATATTCCAGCTGTGTGCAACAGACCTGTGTAAGTTGTTAGTGCTAAATATTGTCTGTTACATCTTATAGATGTTCTCAGAGTGCACACCATTAAACTAGCCTGCATTGCTCATACTTTCACATACAGGTATAGCATTATCCCTCTTTATACCTCCAAAAGATATTACAGTGCCAGAGCAGTGTGCATGGTTACTCTCATAGAGTATGGGTGTATCATAATAGTTGTTCAACTGTGTGTGTGTGTGTGTGTGTGTGTGTGTGTGTGTGTGTGTGCGTGTGTGTGCGTGTGTGTGTGTGTGTGTGTGTGTGTGTGTGTGTGTGTGTGTGTGTGTGTGTGTGTGTGTGTGTGTGTGTGTGTTTGTGTGTGTGTGTGTGTTGACTCATTTCTGATAGGTCATCAAGGTCATGCATGATGACAACAGTATCATCCTGTGGAACTTGAGCAGGTAAAGGCATTTGATACAAATCCACACTGATGTATTCAATCAATATGGTCATATGTGTCCATAAACAACTACATCAACAACTTGGTAGACCAGTGTATCACACACATGGCTACTCACTTTGTTAAAATGTGTGATGTGACCTATATCTCAGGTCTAGTGATTGGGTCCATACATCAGGGCTGTTAGGCCCTTTCCTGTCCATTATTTAAGTGATGGACATCATAGATGACATACACATCCTAAGTCCAAACAGCTGCCTGAAGGCCTACAGATTGTGGGCAATTATTGCTGCCACAGCCAAGACAAGACCTGCAATGACAAGAAACCATGGGGGGATTTGTTAAGTCAGGTACACTAACAAACAACCCAAGTATAATGTGACAGCAAACCATATAATCAGACCAACAGGTATTTTACACCCATGTCCTGAGGTACATGGTAAGTGGAACATCCACCAGCCTGTGGTCATAGTGCTGACTACTCCCTTGAATGTAAGTATTGGGTATATGAAGGACATCCATGTCAGAGGCCATAATATCTTCATAGTTCCCAGACTTCATCACGCCAATAAGTTGGTACAATGCAGTCTTCTTCATGTACCTCCCTACACATCTTCCAGTGAGGTGTAATTGAAGTGTACCACCTTTGTCACAGTGACGTGTCACTCTGCTTATTGGGCATACCTAGGTATTCTTTTTGTGGAATATACATGACTGTCTGATGGTGCAGAACATCAATCAAGTTGTTACACCAGATGCATGTGTGCTACCCGTTCAGCTGATGCACACACTACATACCTTGGTATTTCACTACATTAATGGCATGTATATCATTCGTGACAGTGTGGACTGTGCCATATATGTAAATCTATATATATATATATATATATATATATATATATATATATATATATATGCAAAACATGCACACCAGTCAACTAGCCTGCATTGCTCGTACTGTCTCATACAGCTATTGCAGTGTCCCTCTTAAAAAGATGTTACAGTGCCGGAACAATGTATGTGGTTACCTTCATAGAGTGTGGGTGTATCATAATAGCTGATCGAGTGTGCGTGTGTGTGTGTGTGTGTGTGTGTGTGTGTGTGTGTGTGTGTGTGTGTGTGTGTATGTGTCTGTGTGTACACTCACCTCTTATCACTCTAAATCACACATTATGTCAGAGGCCTGGGAATACTGGTGGGATTATTCTGATATTGTCCATGATTGTGGTTGATTCTTGCAATGTTTTTCATGAAGCTTTACCTGTGCCCACCTTCCTGGAGATGTCTGCTAAGACACACATTCATATCAGTAGCCTATATCAGTTTACACAGCTTCACAATATGCACCCTACCCTAATTGTATGTCAGATCCTGATAGATGTCCTCTGCATTATTCATGTAAGGATGCTTATTTCACACAGACATCCTTCCCATTGTTATGTCACCTTGTGTGGCAGTCACATAAAACACATTTTCACTGTACAGTTCCTACTGCTGTACATTAGGTTGCTTTATCTGTCTTCTTACCCTGTGTTCATTTATGCAATTCATCTGCATGCCCCTCTTCAATACACACACTTCCCCTGAGTTTTCATTTTACATGGCAGTCCATGTCCTGTTACAGATCATTTACACAGCTTCAGTGCATGGAATGGGCTATCACAATACTCTGCACTGTAGATACACTGTCCTGTATTGTGTTTGACCATATACTTCGCATTCATACCTCTCAACTGTCCAGATATTCCCAGGTTATCCAGATGTGTTCCTTATCAATCTTGTGGAATGATGTCAGGACTGATGTGACTCAGTATTACATACTTTGACTTCATACCTCTCAAGTGTCTTGATTTGTCCAGAATGTCCAGTTTTTGTCTCATGTTGTTGATCTTTTCTCATAGCATTTGGTTTTCTGGCAAATCATTGGCATGTCACTGCGGATTGATGTCTGAAAATAATGACAGACAACTGAGTTTCACACTTCATGCTCTACAGAAAATCCCTGGTACAGTAAAGCCTATTGTTATATCAACTATCTAGATTTGTAAGAGCAATATTAGAATCTGTCACTATTTTGGCCATTTGTACCCCCATTATTTATGGCTTTCTCCAGATTTTTGCTCTAAATGGTTGACAGTTATGTTTAAGTTTCATTCTACCACATTTGTATACGACATATATGTCAAATATGTCCCTGATTCTGATTAATTGCCCCCACATTATGTTGGCCTTTGTGCAGATCTGTTGAACTAACAGATTTAAAGGTATCTGTGAAGCACTGGTGATCACTGTGGCATTGTGTGCAAAACTGTGGTCTGTAGGTGCACTTCTTTCAACAGAATTGCTATCCACAGTCACTTACATGGTTTCCTGGCCGGCAACACTGTTGCCAGCCAAGAAACCTCTCTTAAGATGTGGGGAGTAGCATTAATATGTATTATGCTGTAGTTTGCGGTGCCACACACCACACACCACTGCACACATGTGTAAACTCATGTAGGCTTCACGCTGAGCCTAGATGGAGTTTTTTTAATCTTGGAGTATGCATTTAAGTATCACTCAAGAAACAAATTAATCAGTGAAAAAAAAACGTCAAATATGCAACCTGGGTAATTTAAGTGTTTATCTGCCACACAAAGCAAAAATACTAGGTGAAGCAGATTCCTCAAAAGAGAACAAAATGGAACAGGTGAAACAGAAAGTAGATCTATCAGTTTAAGCAACTCACAGACAAAAAAAAGATATTACTTTTCTTACCAGCAGGAAGTCAACAACAGTGCCTAAAGTTTTTGCAGGTCATGAGTCTTATTAGAAAAGACACAGTCACAGATATTATCTGTGTATTTAAGTATCACTCAAAAAACAAACTAGCCAATGGGGAAAAAATTGTGAAACGCGCAGCTTGGGTAATTTAAGTGTCTTATCTGCCGCATGAAACAAAACCAATAGGCCAAATAGATTTCTCAAAATAGAAAACAAAACAGAAAAGGTAAAACAAAAAGCAGCTCTGTCAGTTTAAGCATCTCATAAACAAAAAGAGATTACTTTCCTCACCATCAGGGAGTCAACAACAGTGCCTGTCGTTTTTTTGCAGGCCTACAGCCCTTTCAGAAAAGCAGAAAAAAAAATACAACATATTAAGTTTACAAGTAAAAACATGGATTTGTTGAATTCAAGATTGAGTAAATGTTTTAGAGTTTTTGTAATAGAAAAGCAAAAAGGAGCTATAACAGATCTGAACCCCATTCAGATTCAATGTTCTCTCAATATGGGTTATAAGAGGCAATTCACAATAGTGTACTCCTGACAGATTTTTGAGTCTTAGTTATTTATTATTGTAGGTTTTCCCATAAACAGTGTTACTGGTAAATTTCTGCACTGTTTGGTGCCTTAAACTGTAGTAGAAGGTCAATAGTAAGAAAATTGTCTCAACTCCAGTTTGTGCTTCAGTGTTTTGATATTTTGCTTATCTTTTACCTGCTTAAAGTTACAGTCTGTGTCTGCCCCATCCCCTACTAAGACTCTAAGCTAAAGTTTCTGAAAGAGCTCCAATACTGTTTTTATTTAATTGTATTCCTCTCCAGCTAGCCTGCCTGCTCTTCCCAGCCCTCCCACCATTGTCTGTGTTATTTTATAATAAGGCTGTGTCTCTGGCCTGCACTCCTTACGATAATATGACTTCCAAAGTCCCTCCCCTGTCCTTTCTTTCATTGCTACTGACTGTTGTATAAGCTGTTCATGTAATGTTCCCACCCACTCTTTTTGATAGGCGCATGATACCGAGTGCCCACCCAGCACAGCCCTTGAGTAAACCTCCTTTACTACAAATTGTCTCCTGCTCATTTTCAGGAATTCAGCAAAGCCTGGAGACCTAGCATTATTTCCAGAAGTGTTTTACTTATATTCTGTACCATCCAGGTAAAGTTAAGTGCCTTTGATTGTTAAATGGTGCTTCAGTTATTTTGAGTGAATGTCACTGTTTCCTGCCTTTATGTCTGCATTTTGCTGATTTTTTTTTTTTGTAAAATTGCTCTTCCTCTCACTGTTAGTGGTGTAAGACTGTCCTGAAATTACATCCAGCAAAATATTCCAGCTAGCTGCTTAAGTGGTTTGTGGTAACATTGTACTTGTGGGTCTCTTCTACTGTGCTTTTTACATTAGGAGGACTGGTTTATTCATCTTGTGGCAGGAGGTCTTTCCCTGGTCTGTCTGAGTTGAGAAATTACACAAAAATGACTCATAGTGTAGTCATTTTATTGACCAGATGGCTCATTAGTTAGTTTGCTGTTTTTTTTCTGTGCTGCTCTAAATTGTATGCATTTGTATTGGTTAGCAGTGCTCTATACAGAAGCAAACTCATAGAAAGAACAGTTTATAAAACTGTACCCTGTAAACAAGAAATATAACTCAAATACCTTAAGCTCTGACAAGCTTGGAGCAGCTAGCGGGGAGTCAAATGGCAATACCTACAGATTTATTCAAATTCAGTATTGTTTAAGCATTAAAGTAAGTAGAATTTAGTACTGTTTAGCATTATCTCATCCAATAAGCCACCCTTAATAGCCTTCTAACCCCAATACACCACTCTCTGTGGCTCACAAATCGAAGAGCTGGGCAGTATAGACACATAATTTCCTAACTTTTCTGCAGCCATATTGGTGGATATGGGCATGTTGAGACAATGTAGCAATTGTCTCATGTTTGCTAAAAAACACTTAATCCTTAAAGAATCAGACACACTATGTGAGAGGTGTACTTACACAATGACACTGGTAAACTCTCACATATAAATGCATGTCAGGTTGTTGGACCCACACATACAACACTCACCTCACATAGTACAGAACATACACAGATAGGCAGACGTATGCCAATGCACTTAATGGCAATCCTCCTAAACAGCAAAGATCACCTAGACCACCCATTGTCAAAGCTATGCTTCAGCAAGCCCAAACACATTCCAAAAAAATACCACATAACAGCACACATACTGTAACCCTCAGTGGAGCCCCAAACACTAAGTTTGGGACAAGAATGTGATATAAAAGAACTTGAGCAAGAGGAGATGTATACATACTTGGGAACTGATGAAGGATCAGCAATAAAACATGAACAAATGTGAATAAAGCTTAGTAAGGAGTATTTTAGAATACTTAAATTAATCCTGAAAACAGCATTGACACCTAGGAACAAGATCCAAACTATAAATCAATTTGCTCTTCCTGTCCTAACTTATAGTTTTGGAGTGATTGACTGGCCACAAAATGTGTTGGATAGACTGGATATTAAAACAAGACGGATGCTTCATGCTCACCAAATGATTTATAAAAATCAGTGTATACCAAGATTATATATTCCCCGTTCTGGAGGGATGGGCCTCCTTGAAACTGATTACATGTATAGATCTGCAATCGTGGGACTCCACACATATCTACTGACCTCACAAGATCCAAATGTGGTGAAAGTTTTGAAACTTGTTTGTGTCTTTTAGCTTTTCCCAGTTAGTGGTCACCACAGTGGAACTCCAGTCCGCTAATGATTGGCAGTAGAGTTTTACGTGCTGGCTTGCCGGGCCTAACGCACAACCTTCAACGAAGGAATGTCCATTCACGCATGTCGCCACACAGAAGATGCTCTAACTGAGAATCGAACGGGCAACGTCTAACTGTGAGGTGACAAGGCTACTGCAGCACCACCACTGCAGCATTGAAAGTTTTGAAATATAAGGAGAATAAATTTAAGATGACATCTCTGCTTAATTTAGCAGAAGCATATCAACGTCAATCAAGAATGGAAATCAAACCAGAAGTGGATAAAAACCAGGCAGCAACTGAATGTGCCTAAAACGAAAAAAAGAATATAAGGTGAAGGACCAGATGAGAAGGCAAGAAATGTGGAAAATGCATAAATATAGTTGCAAGTATAGAAAACTTCTGGACGAGCCTCATGTTGATCAAGAATGAATGCAGGACTGGTTAAGGAGAGGTGGATTTACATCAAGAAATGAAAGGTTAATATTGGCAGCCTAAGATAGTGGGTTACATACACGCTGGTTTACTAAGTCCATTGAACATGTGGGAGAAACAGACATATGTAGGTTTTGTGGAACCAAATTGGAAACAGTCACACACCTTATTGCTGGTTGCAACTCTCTAATGGCAGAAGGACTGTATACTGAAAGACATAATAATGTGGCGAGATAGTTACACTGGAGATTGTGCAAACATTATGGTATCGAAGTGGCTGAAAAAAACTGGAAACGTGAGCCACAGAGAATCATAGATAATTATGAAGTTTACATCACATGGGATCACACAATACCAACAGTCCAAAAGATAGATGCTAGAAAACCGGATATAGTGGTCCAAGAAATGAAGACAAAAGTAGCATTGATCATTGAAATCGCCACACCTAGTGACTACAGTGTCTTGCGTACAGAGAGACACAAAGTTATAAAATACCTCGATCTGCTGGCAGAAATGAGAGCCATGTGGAAGAAAGATACCCAGACAGTTCCAATAGTAGTAGGAGCAACTGGTCTTATAAAAAAGAATTTACAATCGTATTTAGATATGTTACCAATTCATGTAACACCACAGGAATTGCAGAAGGAGTCATTACTGGGCACATTGCGGGTGCTGCGAAGAGCACTTTTGGCTAACATCAAAGAGTGAAACAATACTAATTTCATGAACTTTAATCGTACTTTGATTTAGGAATGGGGTCCATTCCCATCATGGTATTAGAAACCCAAAAGACTTGGAGAAATTAAAAACGGTAGTGGCCCTCAGTGGAGCCCCAAACACTAAGCCCCTAAGGTGAGGAAATACACTTCCCAGGACTCTCATCATAGGGGACTCCATTTTAAGACAGACTGATGACCCTCGGATAAGCTGAACAAGGAGAAGGTAACTGTCAGCTGTTTATATGGCACTAGACATCTCCAAATCGCACATGCACTCAAGTCGTTACTCCACAGGTACCAATATGATTCCATCATAATCCATGTGGGTGTGAATGACCTGAGATGTACCCCACTGGGCTATATGAAAAGAGACATTATGGAGCTTTCAGACTGTGTGTCTCAGTATGAGCCTAATATTGGACAGTATATTACCATCGCCAAGGCTGAATACAAAATATGAGCAAAAAATGATTGACTTCAACAGCTGGCTGTCTTCCTGATGTCATTGTAAGGGGATCCATTATTTATCAGCTTGGGAGAAATGCTTTGCAAGGGATGGTATGGGCCTGTCCCCTGTAGGTTTTTGAATACTGGCTAAAACTGCATCCTTTCCATTAGTCTTTTTTTAGGCAATATCAAATTGACAGACCTACCAGCATAGCAAAATCAACTCAACTGAACCTGAAGGTGTTACTGCTCAATGCGAGGAGCTTAAACAAAATGCTGAACTCCCTCCAAGCCCTCCTTGCCCTAGAGAATATAGACATCTGTGCAGTTACTAAGGCATGGGTTAAAGCTGCAGAAAGTATCCTGGTAGTGCAAGGTTTCGGTGTCTTCCACACTTTTAGACCCATAGCTGCACAGACAAGGATTAAATGTTGAGGTGTCTCAAAATACATAAATAAAAACATACCTCTAGGTTGTTTAATCAGGATAATGAGCTGGAGGCCATCCATGTGCAGGTCACCATGGATAAAATCATGTATCATATCTTAGTAAGCTATAGATCACCCTCTATGTCCCATGAATCTCAAAGTACATACTTAAACCTATTGGCTACATTCACCATCCAACCTACCACCTTACTTATGGGGACTTTAATTATTCTTCTATAGACTGGGAATTCTATATCGTTGCAAATATGCAGGCACAGAGTTTCCTGGACTTCATAACACTCTTAACTGATTAGTGCATGCACCCACTAGAGGTTCAGATATACTGATCCTTGTACTCACAAATATGGAAGAATGCTGCATCACTCCCAGTGTCATGTCCTCCCTGGTAAGGTCTGACCATAAAGTTGTCTTCTTGAAAATCAAAATTGACTTGATAACCCCAGCAAATCCAATAACAGTTAGGAACTATTCCAAGGCAAAGTTTCTTTTATTAACCAAGAGTTTGTCAAAATTCAATGCTCCTGCAAATCCAGTAAACACAGCAGCCTATGCAGAATTGTTCACAGAAACTCCATATACAATCATGTCAATGGCTGTATAGAGGCAGCTGTATCTACCAGAAGTAAGCTCAAAACTAACCCCCAAAAAACAAGCCACCCTGGTGGCATCCCAGATTAATCAGGTTATGCAACAAAAAGAAAAGAAAATCATGGCTAAAATCAGGAAGTATAACTCCCATAAAGATAAGAACTGGCTCATCAAAATAAACAGGCAGCTAAGAAGGCTAATTAAGTCTAATAAATTCAAGTTTGAGGTCAAGATAGCCTCCCAGGAAAAAGAAACCATAAGGCCTACTTCAGCTATGTCAGAAACCTGAAAGATACACACAGCAGGGTGCTGAACTGGTGGTTAATGGTGTCGCATTCACAAAGCTGAAGCTGAAAGGCAGCACACAGCAGGGTGCTGAACTGGTGGCTAATGGTGTCACATTCACTGAACTGGGTGATATAGTGAATCTGCTGGCAGACAAGTTCAGTTCCAGCTTTACCACCCATTTACCCCCAACCACCTCCAAAGAAATACCTTCAAACATAACCCTCTTAACTATAAATAAAGAGCAGCATCCTGTTTGCACTCGCTAAGGCCAGGAACACAGCCTTTATGAGCCCTGATAATATACAGAATGCCTCCTGAATAGTCCAAAACATGATCTATCAGGCTACTGGAGTTACTATTTAACTTATACAGGCTTTGCACCATGAGAATGGAGAGCTGCAGCAGTCATCCCTCTTCATAAGGCGAACCATCAACAGGTCCCGGAAACTACAGAATCATTACTCTGACTAGTAATATATGCAAAGTCATAGAAGGAGTTATCCTGGAAATGATCAACATAGACATAGGAGACTTCCAGACACTGTATCCACCCCAGTTTGATTTTGTCAAAGGAAGGTTTTGCCTACTGAATCTGGTGGACTTCTTTGAATAGGTCACAAAGACAATGGAAGAGGGTGAAACAGTACATACTGCCTACCTTGACCTGGTTAAGGCATTTGATGCAATACCCCTCTCTGGCATTGTTAACAAACTTACAGCATCATAAACTCCTGTATAACACACTGAATAGCCAGCTGGCTCACAGATAGAACTCAGGAAATTAGGACTGGTGAAACAACCTCCTCAAAGAGGTCAGTCACCAGTGGAGTCCCTCAACGCTCTGTGCTGGGCCTGTTCATCTTTGGCATGAACTTCTAAGAAGTCAAGGCTAATGTCTAAGACCTCTTGTTGACCAAGTCTGCATCTTACAAGCCATGGCTTCAAACTCAATGCAAAGAAATCAGTTATAGTACTTTTTGGGAAGTCTGCTACCCCAGGAAACTAAGTCATCAATAAAACACCCATAAAAGTTGACCCATTAGTCAGGGACCTGGGAATACATGTAGACAGTAAGCTGGTATGTACCTCACAAGACATCTCCAACAACTGGAAAGGCCTCAGAAATACCTCACAAAGAGGATTACCGGCCTCAAACAGATTCCCTACACTGACCATCTCAAAAAACTCCAACTTTACTCTGTCGCATATCGCCTAATCAGAGGTGATCTCTGCCTAACACACAAAGCTATTTCAAACCCAGAGCTGTTGGACATGCTCCACTTAAAGAAATCCCAATCCCTCTGAGCTACATGCTCTAGGGACCTAAACTTTGTCACCACAATAAACAGAACATGCCGGAGGGATAGATTCCTGTCCCAGGGACTTCCCATACTCTGGAAAAAACTACCTAACTATATCAAACAAAGCTCCTCATTAGCACTCTTCAAGAAAAATCTTGATGATTGGATGGGAAATAGGAAATTCACCCCGGGGATCACCTCTGTGGCTCTGCTCAACAGTGGCACAGGAAAATAATTTTCTTGGGTGGCAAAAGCCAGGGTACCTTTTTGGTTGGGCTTGTATAGGCCCCAGGGCCTATAGCCTAGTACCTACCTATGAACCTATGAACCTATGGCCTTCAACCAACATGTATCCAAGGTAGTAAGGAAATTCTTTTATGTTGTTCAAGTTATAAGTACATCTATGACATCTAGGTCCAGGGAAGTCATTGTACCACTACAGTTAGCTGTTATCAGACCCATCATTTAGTGTAATGCCCCATTTGATATGTACCTGACCAGACACATGCAGCAACAGGAACGTCCATAAAGGTTCCTTACACATAGAATACAGGACATAAACACAGTGTCCGGTGTGGATCATCTCAAAGCCCTGTCTTCATACTCATTTTCTACAGACTTCTGAGAGGTGAGCGATGCCCAGCATGCAAGGCATCCCTGGACCTGGTTCTGCTGAGCCTTTTGTACATCAGTAAAACAAACAACATCAGAACTACTATATCTAAAGACCTAAATTTTGATTGCAATATAAATAGGACATGTCAGAGAGACAGATATGTATCTCAGAGAATTCCCTTTCTCTGGAACAGGCTCACCATGCATGTGAAACAAAGTCTCTCCCTAACCCTATTTAAGCTTAACTTGGACCATTAGATGGGAAATCAAAAATTCAATCCTGGTCTGGCACCCACATCTCTGATGGACAGAGGTAGTCAGTAAATCATGTTGTAACCAACAATCACCCCTATGTAAATGTCTAAAATAAATAGCTTATTAGACGCATTATGGATTGCATTGCTTGACTTATAAAGGCCCTAGTGATCATTAGCTTAGTGTGTGTGTGTGTATATATATATATATATATATATATATATATATATATATAAAAAATATAAAAGTCAAAATAGTCAGTAAACCGGGGGATAAAAGCTCCGTAGTCACAAAAATAAACAGATAAAAATATATAGCACAAACCAACTACAGAGCTACCATATTGCAGGTAAAGTAGCCAAACGAAGGATACTTCCAAATAACAATCAGGCAGAATGGTACTCAGCTTCAATCCAACTTAGACAGATTTTAAAGATCCACACAGGAGCACAAAGACCAGAATAAAACTCAGGTTTAGTAAAACAAGAGGTGAACGCTTTCGCTATGAGCTTCTTCAGACCTAATAACATCTACATTCAAAATAACCAAGGTATATATAGTTTCCTATATATAGTTGGATCATCGTTTTGAGGGGTGATAGGGGTAAAGGTTTGAATGAACGTGCATCCATTAAACCTGCCTTGAAAAGAAGAAGGCTACATAAATGATCCATCTATTAGTGTTGCTTTTTATACATATATTCCCTATATATACTTCTGTATTTATATATATATGTGATATTTTATTATTTTTGTAAATTTATCATAGTAGCATAAGTATATGGTTTTATATGCATATTTTTATATGTGGATGCAGTATATGAAAAAGGTTTTTTATATATTCTTGTAGTAATTAAATATAGTGTATATCTACCTTTAAGATGTTCTAGTAGCTAATTGATGTCTTAATTGATTTTTTAATTGACTCAAAGGAAACTATATATACCTTGGTTATTTTGAATGTAGATGTTATTAGGTCTGAAGAAGCTCATAGCGAAAGCGCTCACCTCTTGTTTTAATAAACCTGAGTTTTATTCTGGTCTTTGTGCTCCTGTGTGGATCTTTAAAATCTGTCTAAGTTGGATTGAAGCTGAGTACCATTCTGCCTGATTGTTATTTGGAAGTATCCTTCGTTTGGCTGCTTTACCTGCAACATGGTAGCTCTGTAGTTGGTTTGTGCTATATATATATATATATATATATATATATATATATATATATATATATATGAACTGTGGTCATATAACAGGATCAATATGACAAAATTGTTAATACTTAATGTGTGATATAAGCATTGGAAGCCTATCTTGCGATTTTTTTTTGTTTCTTTTTACCATAAATAGAGGTTGCATATGTTACTATATTTCAAACAGAACTGGATATTTGTAATGCTAGAGTAAATGTTTTCCTGGAAAATTGTATATATGTTACTGTGTTTATGTCACTTTCCCTCATGTTAATGTTTTATGATATTTATCTTATCTGAGTATCTTAATAAAGGTAATTTCAAAATGTAACTAATGTTATGCAGTGTTTCACTGTTTCAGCAAAACATTAATTTTACCAAAATACTGGAGTGCTTGTGCAGTTAGCATAATTAGAGTTGACAGGTTGGGGTGAGGTAGGTGGGATTTCAACCTTGCATACATTTTTCTTACATTGCTCAGTTTTGTATGAATTGAATTATAGTGCAACTAGACAGTTCCTGTTTGCAGAGTTTCTTTTTCGTTTTCACTGTTGGCAGTTCTCTGAGTAAGGATTTTTATAACAGTCAAATAGGAAAACTCTGCTGATATTACAATGTCTGAAACATCACCTGCTGACACAATTGTTTGACAAACATTTTCGAAAAAATCTTTTTTCATAAGCAGAAAGTCCCCCCCCCCCCCGCAAACCCCATGTAAGGAGATATGGCCCCCATTGCCCACTATTTATATATATATATATATATATATATATATATATAGATATATATATATATATATATATATCAACTCAGCGATACCACAACAGTGAGCAGAAGGGAACATTCCCTAAATGTATTACGCATTGATCATCGGAGATTTATGAATCAAACAAAGCAGTCATTCAGTTCAGTTTTAGCAAAGGAATGTTCAATAAATCAAAGTGATACATAATTGTATACATCATTGTATATGTGTATATATATATATATATATATATATATATATATATATATATATATATATATATATATATATATATATATATATAGGTCTACTTCTAAATTTTTAAGTTTCAAAACTTCAAATTTCTTATAGTCGAGATCATAAGATTGAAGTTTTAAAACTTTGAATTGTTTAAATGGAGACCGCTATACTGCATGGAATTGTATATTTACTGTTTTCCTTGCTGTAGTGTGATCATAGAGTTGGTATATTTAATTAACAAGGGGTGTGGGGGTGCAGGGGGACTTGCCACTCTGCAAAAACGTAAAAAAAAGATTTTTTTTGTTTTTACTTTTTTTATTGACTTTTCGAAGTTTCAAAACTTTGATCTTATGGTCTCGATCATAAGACATTCAAAGTTTTGAAACTTTGACATTTTGAAGTAGACTGATATAAATATGTGTATATGTGTGTATACACACTTATGGAAAGTTCAAATCTCCTGAGGTCTGCTTCTAGTCTGGCAATGTTGTGTAATATGACTGCTTTTAAGCGAAAGCTTGTTAAAGCAGGTTTGGTAGAATATCACTGAAAAGTGTAAGGGGTTTTAATCCGATTGGGGTTGAATTTTTTTCCATGACATTTACATCATAGTTGGGGAGCACTGATAAAACCCTGATAATGTCAGAACTAGTGTAAGTCAGTTCATCATGTTCCCTTACTGAATCCCACTTATCCTATGTTTAAGGATTTCAGATTGATGTCAGCATATGTATGGGTCATACCCCCTTCATCACTGTATTCTACATCTCGCTCTGGTCAACAGTTCCCTTTACAGCTTTCTGTCCATTTCTGGTGTTTGCATTGCATGATTACTGTCTCTACCCTGAATTCATAGTCATCCTCACCTTACTTTCTTGCATAAAACTTTTCTATGTATATCTTTTTCCTTCAGTTACAACAATAGGTCAGCACCTTATCATAACCATTGGTGCCTACAGTTTCTCATAGACTATCTTAGATACTCCTTCATGGTCATAGTTTACAACAGAGGCTCATACTTTACTCTGGCCACAGGCTAGTCATACATGATCTTCTTCTCGTAGTTCCCTATTGTGGCTGAAATCAGGATCACCTCATTGTGCAAACTGGCCGGGCCACATTCACCATTAATGAGCCTTGGGGATTGTTGCATGGCCACATTCACCATTAATGAGCCTTGGGACTTGTTGCATGGCCACATTCACCATTAATGAGCCTTGGGACTTGTTGCATGGCCACATTCACCATTAATGAGCCTTGGGGATTGTTGCACATGTATTTTAGACAGTGTTTACTTAGCCACAATTCAAGAAGCAGCATTTCTGAATCACTGGAGAATGTATTGATTTTCAGTAAAACATTTAAGGAAATACATATAAATAAGATTGCCCATTGACTACAAGCCAACTTGTCTTTTACTAAAAATGCATATGAATATCAAATTCCTTTTAAAACTTAGTTTGCACTAGACATGTAATGCTTGTCTGTTGACAGAGCAGAACGAACATCATTTATATTGAATAATTGAATGCTTAAAATTAATTACCTATTTATTTAAATACTTCACAAGAAAATTAGCGTAGATTTTCTTTTAATACACACTACAGTTTTTGCGCCAAAACTAAATCAAATTTTTGTGGACATATTGTGCATCCCTAATAAAGATTTTCACATTTAGGAAACTAATAAAATGATTTCATTTAACACTTGTTAAATTAACATGAGTAATCCCTGCATTTATTTCCTTTTTATTGCTGTAAATAACATAACATTTTGTCACAAAGAGTTCAGACATATACTATGACAGATGATTAACTGAGAGCTGTACGCTTTGTTGTTACAAACTATAATAAGTGCACTGAAAGCTGCTTGAACTTTTACTTATCATGTTCTGAGTGTGAATTAATTAGATGCTTTTTCAAAATACAAGGAGGAGATGATTTAGGGGAAAGTTAAACCAAATACTGAAGTGTCTGCCAACTTCCAATTTGTACCCTATCTGGATATCCATCTGACTGTAAATTAACACACACACACACATGTAAACACATAATTCTAGTAAAAAATACAAGATGCATATAAACAAGTGACATTATCTATCACTTCAGATAGTGAATTTGATGAATTTGTTCCAATGTGCTAGCTCTTTTTATTTATATGGCATGACAATTTTAAGACCCCCATTTCTCCATAACACAGTAAACACACATTTATGTTTTACTTTCAGGAAATTGACATAAGATATTTTGCTTGACAGCAAGCTGTGGAATTTTCTACAAAATATGTCTTCAAACATTAGAAATGATGAGTTTCTATGTCCTGAACCCAAGAACCATTCAATGAATATTAATGGGCTTCAAATGTGGGTTTCTATGTCCTGAAACCAAAAACAAGTCAGTAAATAATAATATATTACAAATGGCTTTACTACTACATAACATGTTAGTCAATAAATCAGAATTTAGGAAGAATACTGCTGAAAATAATGAAGGTAAAAAAGGCTATCAAAACCTCATTCCTAGAGAAAATTATTTCAGTAACTACTCACATACAATAAATACAGGCCAGTATTCATGGTCAGTTACACAATTGTGCTTAAGCAACCCTTAGTGTTTGTAGACAAGCACAACAGAGCTGCAATTCATAGAGACTATTTACACAAATGTGTGACAACGTTGAATGTGCTTATGCAAATGTACAAATAATGAGATGGGAATGAGGAATGATGTAAATCTTCATATGCAAATGAAGAATGTTTTACATCATTTGAGATTCACAGCCAGATTCTCCTACTTTTCTGCAATGGTTGCTGATGCATTATATAGACAAGCCTTGCAAAATGTATTTGAGTTGCAGTCAGTAAAAATGCTGTCATTTGCTGAGGTCTGAGTTATTTGTTTTGGCTGGGCCAAAACTGCTTGTGGCTATTAGTGCTTGCCTGCCAAGAAGGAGAAAATATAAGCAAGGGATAACTCATAACTTTGACAATCAGGAAATCATTGATAGGTTCAGAGTGGACCAGGATATTATAAGGGTCTTAGTGGGTATGTTTGAGCCCCATAGGGGTATGGAAGGAATGCTTGGAGTTCCTGTACCTGTGGATCCAAGGTATGTATAGCACTCACCATACTTGCTACAGGGACTGTCCACAGACAGACTAGGGACACTTTGGGAATCTCACAGACGTCTGCCTGAGGGTACTGTAGCAGTTCCTGGATGTACTCTTGCCACATGTAGATCAGTGTATCTATTTCCTGGTGTCACCTCTAGACCAAGACAAGAATATGAGTGCCTTTTATAGCCTGGCATGTTTCTCTGAGGTACTCATTGTGCTAGATTGCATCCATGTTGCAATTAAGACCCTTTCTAGTCCACAGGGGGGAGCAGTACCACAATATAAAAGGCTACCATTCCATCAATTGCCTGGTAGTGTGTGATGCATGAGAGTGTATCACCAATGTCTCTGACCAGCATCCTGGCCATGCACAAGATTTCCATATCTGTCACAATGACTTATTTTACTGTCTCTTCATGCATGGTGGAATGCCCAGTGGTCAACTTGTTGGTAAGTGCAAAAAAATATATATTGTATTTAAGTTCATGTTAAAATGCATTGTTGAATACTAAACTTTTTTGTTTGTTTTACACCCCCCCTCTCTATCTCTCTCTTTTTTTTTTTTCAGGTGATGCTGGTCATCCAGTGGAGCCACGGCTCATGATACCAGTGAGAAATCCAAGTGGAGCTGCAGAAGATATGCATAATACATCCCTCTTCCCAGACCCATATTGTCATTGAGAGGGTCTTTGACCTTCTGAAGAATGATTTTGGGTACCTGGATGAGTCTTGAGTATGACCCAGCTACTCAATGTGTACTGCATGTTGCATTCTGCACAAGTTCGTGCATCCATCTGATGGTGAAGTGACCCATGCTGTTACTGCAGCTTCCAGTTCCAGTCCCACTATTACTAATGATGACCAGTTGGCAGTAGTAGAAAGGGATCCCATGTGGCAGGCTTGTATGATATGCAGCTGCATAGATAAAGGGGTGGTGCCTGGTCCAGGACTGTGGACCATAACAATCAAGTTAGTGTTTCTTTTCTTGTGAAAAAAAAACGCATAAAGTATAATTGATGCAAGAATTGATATCTGTGGGCTATAATGAGTGGTGCATGGTCTACAGTCATTGCTCATCTGGCACTCTCTTTCATCTTAAAATATTTTTTATTTGTTATCTTTTAGAAATATTACTTATATAATTGTTACTTAAAGTCATACCTGAGTGCTCACTAAATCCTGTACAGTGAAGTTGTAAAGCATCATATAAAAAATCACATTTTTGTCTGCTTTGATTAGTAAGTTCTGCTGTACTCCTTACTTAAGCATACAAGTACTGAATATTGTCAGCAATGAAATACCTCATGAGCTAATGCAGTGCATATTCAATGGAAATGTATTATACTGTTTTCTTTTATTTAATGCCATCACTCCGTCAATTATTCTGTGGTGTTGTACATCATATTTATTTTATGCTGTCATACGCAATAATTTCTGACTTCAGTAACATAAAAATCTGTCATGATTTGTGCAGGAGGAACGTGAAGTGGCAGCAGTATAAGTTTACATGGTGGGATACTTATTCTAATCTATTTGTTGATTAAATATTTCTCCTGAAATTTTTGTGCCTTACTACTTTTATATTGTAGGTATCTGCAATCCATAGGAATGGTAATCCATGTAGCACTGTTTTTTTTACCTTTGATTGATGGCTTATATACTTCTTTTACAGGGAAAAAAATGCATACATTTGTAAACTCGGTTGCCCACCTCAGGTCCTATTCCAGTTAAATATACAGCTGTGTCTTTGAAGCTGATTCACAGCAGTTTAAGATCAGATGATTCATACAGATTTGCTAAGGATAGGATAGATGATGTTGCAAGTGATTTTGAAGAGGGACTACCATAAGAATTGTAAGGAGACTTGGTCAACAGTTGTGACCTTCTTGATGCAGGTGATCCTGCCGACACTTATCTGACAGTGCTGCTTGACCATGATCGTGACCTCGACTGTGAGGCTTTGCTAAGGACTGCTGACATGGCCTGCATGAAATATGCCATACTTGTTCGCATTGATTACTTACATTACTTGGCCTGAGAAACAACAGTATTATTATGTGATCTTTCTCAATGTATCCATCCTCTACCCCTTGTAAGAATGACTCCAGCTTGACACTAGTATGCCCCAACTAGTGTACGACTGGAGGGGGCCACAAATGATTGGTGTGCATTATACTATGGCATTATCCTACAATCTGCCATTTTGAAGCAGTGCTGGAAATAATCATGCATACCCTGGAGGACTCTGACCACTTCCAACTGATTCTCTGTGGCACTGGTATGAGCCTTAACAATGCCATGGCACATTTCCTGTTGGGCAGCCAATACTTTATGTGTTTCTTGGGGTATCTGTAAGAAATTCCTGCACCTGGATCTCTTTTGTAAAGGTATCAGTGCAAACACTGTTACTTCTGAATGCCTGCCATCATCCTCAAAGTGTTCCTCTGGGTTTGGAGATACTGGGGTAGGGGTGTAGGGGTGCAGGGGTGTTACTCTGGGTTTGAAGATACTGGTGTACAGGTGCAAGGGTGTTCCTCTGGGTTTGGAGACACTGATATGCAGGTGCAGGGTTGTCCCTCTGGGTATAGAGATGCTGCTGTAGAGGTGCAGGGGTGTTCCTCAGGGTTTGGAGATACTGGTGTAGAAGTACGGGATGTTCCTTTGGGTTAGGACATACTGGTGTAGAGATGCAGGGCTGCTCCTTCTGTGCAAGTGTGAGTGGCTTGTCAGCTTGTACTTGACTTTGTGATGCACTGTCACTTCCTGCGGAGTTACTAACATAGTGTGGGGTGAGAGATCCAGCCATTAAACTTGGGGACTGCCTAACACTTTCCTCAGGCTGACTTGGGGACTGCCTAACACTTTCCTCAGGCTGACTTGGGGACTGCCTAACACTTTCCTCAGGCTGACTTGGGGACTGCCTAACACTTTCCTCAGGCTGACTTGGGGACTGCCTAACACTTTCCTCAGGCTGACTTGGGGACTGCCTAACACTTTCCTCAGGCTGACTTGGGGACTGCCTAACACTTTCCTCAGGCTGACTTGGGGACTGCCTAACACTTTCCTCAGGCTGACTTGGGGACTGCCTAACACTTTCCTCAGGCTGACTTGGGGACTGCCTAACACTTTCCTCAGGCTGACTTGGGGACTGCCTAACACTTTCCTCAGGCTGACTTGGGGACTGCCTAACACTTTCCTCAGGCTGATTTGGGGACTGCCTAACACTTTCCTCAGGCTGACTTGGGGACTGCCTAACACTTTCCTCAGGCTGACTTGGAGACTGCCTAACACTTTCCTCAGGCTGACTTGGGGACTGCCTAACACTTTCCTCAGGCTGCTTCATAAATATAACAATGTCATCATCATTATCATTCTCAGCAGCAGCATCAACACTCATTCTGCTGCCGAAATCATCCAAATTTATTAGTAGATTCGAAGTGTTTGTGTCTGGTGCTGACACTGTAAAAACATATTTAAAAACATTAATCATAATGGAATGGCGTTAGAACAAGAACACGAGTCCATCTACCTACTTAACTGAATAAACTACTGGAAACTTCAACAATGTGTCTTCATTCCCACAGGGAGGGAATCAGAGAAAGCGACAGAGAGTCTCCTACATCTACTAATAATTTTATCTGGCCTAATCATTTGTACTCTGTTTCTAGGTAAAGTGATTTTATCTGGACCCCTCTGTACTGTGTTTCACAGATGGAGACAATTTATTTCTTATCTGATATTAATTGAATAAGATTTGGAGCCCCCCCCAGTAGTGGTACAGGAAATTGCCTTTTGCCTGGCCTTGCTTCTAGTACATGATATTGTATCCTTTACCTTTTCCTTGCACTGTACCAATGCTTCATTTCTGTCATCCACTGCATTAATGTCAACAACTACTTGATTTCAGATCTTGTTTCTCTTGGTCTGTCTGGGCCCCTCTATAGCAAAAAGAAGTTTCCCATATGTCCTAAGTGCTGACACTAGGACACAATTTTCCTTAAGGCTGAAGTTATCATTTCTCTGCTTTGATCCCTTATTTTCAATTATTACTACATGGGGGAAAAGGGCCACAGTCAGAAAGTGTGATGATAATGTGTGCATGAAATCAGCTTTTAAAGTACAAAACTCTGGCCAAGTCTTTCTGTCATCCATATTAAATAAAAATTGTACTTAACACAGAATGACATACAAATATCTCAATGTATCATAATACCTGAAAAAAAATCAATATTTGTCAGGAGGTGGGTGACCAGTTGCCAACCCTGACAGGCATACCTCACTCCAGCCAGCAATGCCGTCACCATTTTGATAACTTGCGGAAGCATAGGGCTTACCAGTTCAGCTGAGTGAGTAGAAGTCAAAGTAAGAAGGCAATAGTTCTATAGTAAGTAAAAAAAATGTTTCTTAATGTTTACTATTTCACTGAGTCATATTAAAGACAAAAAGTTTAACACGTAGGCATAACTATAGGTATTTTCTAAAAAAGACACGTACCTGAAAATACTATTTATAAAGCTACATGCATCTTTTTTTTAAAAAAGATGGAAATGAGTAATGTGTTAATAGATTTTAATAATATAAACAAATGTGACATGTTTATTAAAACAATAATCTGTATTGGCAGCTATGCAAATCATGTACTGGGTTATAAGATGTAGTATTTGTTAATGGATTTATCAATAACGAAAATAAAATTGCAATTACATTTAACATGCATTACCATTGCATAAAATGACTTAACAGTTACATTACATTAAGCCAGTTTTGTGTAGGCCATGGAAATATAACTAACACAGTTGCTTAACACAGTTTTTTTCTTCAGAGTATTTCTACCTGCATGTACAACATGGCTAAAGTCTGAGACATCACACCCTAGTTAGAGTGGAGGTCAAGGGAGGTATGTGTGTGTTGATGTGCCAAGGGCATGTTAAATATTTATCTAAATAGTCAAAAATGTACTTATTTGTTCAGTTAGGTATATACATGTTTATACATATACATGGTTATTCACATTCACTTAGTTGTTATCTACACATGAATGTGTTTGCATTTAGAGTTGTTTATGTGAATGTGTACACTCTTATTTCATCTTTTATCATATTCACCGGATGTCTTTTACAGGATGGTTTTCTCTGCTCCAGTCTTTATAGCTTTTTAGCTTGATGGTTTTAAATTCAGACAACATGGGGCTAATATAAGTGTTTTGTTATATATTTCTTCATCCTACTTTTTAGAACTGTCATTATTAACTACTATTGAAAGTTATTTAAGATTTTAATACTTTTTCACACAGTGGTAAAGTATTTTATTTTATACTGTTTTCAATTTTACACTTCATTCTTGACTTCTCACTTTTTACTGTTACCTTAACTATTGGTTTTAATGTTAGCATGGTTTTTAAATATTTCTGAATATACTTTTAAAAGGTCTTTTAAGAGTGTTTTCGAACTGATGAGCTATATTTATATTTACACATATACAAATATATTTACTGCATACATACCTGTTTTACAAGAAGCTGGATATTTAAAGAAGCATACAGTGGGTTAATTGTTCTTTCCTGCTTACCTTGGGGGAGGGTTTGCCTTTTGCTTGGAGGAAGTTGATGTGGTTTGATCTTGTATATACTGTTTGAAACATTCTTGTTGCAACTGTCTAATGAAGTCTCACTAAGGGGTGAGACGAAAAGTGCTTTATGGTCACTGTTTTTTTTTTTGTTTTTATTGTTTGTTTGAAGCAAAGTCTGAAGAATAAACTTTGGAAACTACTACTGTGTGTGTGCCTCAAGCCCTCCTGCCTGCATTCCTGTTTTTGCAGTTACCTGTTTCATTATTCCAAGTCTGTCTAGTGTGTTGGCTGGCATGGAGGGGACACTAGAGGCTACAGTATTGAACTCACAGGAGGGGAGTACGGACCCACTAACGTTACTGGTGGGCAAACTACTGGAACGAGTGGATTATTTAACAGCTAGAGTGGAATCACTGGTTATTACCATGTCGTCCTCCCAAAGATCTAGCATAGACGCTAACCTTGATGATCCCGGGTTCAACATTGTGGATGGATGAGCAAATGGTAATGATGAACCATTACTTGATGTAAGCATACATGCTACTTCAACAGAACCGGTTGGTGGAAATACAGTGGTTGAACAAGCAGCAGACCCAGTAGGACTGAACACTTGGGGCTTATTAGGACTTCCAATTCTGGGGTTACATGTTGGCTACAGGAGTGGCCGACATTGTTTGAACCGACAATTAGTACTCGGAGGGGAGACCTGGCTGAAGGGACCCAGAACTCTGCTGTGGATATCACCACTGACTTGAAGAACTTGGATGGAATGTTGGTGAAGTATAAAAAATTACAGTTAGAAATTTCATATTTTAAAGAATGTACTAGTGAAGATATTGTCCCTACAGGACTGAGGTCCTGGCAATACCAGAATGGCCTCATTCAGGGTTCACAATTCCATGAGGAGTTGTTGAAGTTGTTTAACAGACACGGTTTGAAATTATTGGACTTGATGAGTAAACACTATAGAGTCATGACTGAAGCCCTGTTAAAAGAAGCGACTGCATTAGATGAAAAAATAAGAAATGCTGATTTTTTGAGGTACAAATTTGAATATGACAGATGCCTATCTAGTATAGACCAGCATATTACCAAACTAAAAGTCACTAAAATAAAGAAACTGAACAGGGACAGGGAAGCATATGCATCTCTCTCTGCTTATCCTAACCCCCCACCATCACAAACTGGTCAGGCCCTTGGCCAAATTTTTGGATCAACGAATGGTACCGGTTATCAAGCCGGGGTCAACCCTGGGTTAGATGGCAACAGAGGCCAGGGTCCACCCCTACATGAGTAGGCTGTAGGCACCTCAAGGGAAACTACATGAGGCCAGAATGAAACTGGTAACCAATGTAGGAATAATAACAACAACTTTGGAAACCAGCAGAATTTTCAGTCACAAACCTCGGGGTACAACCTGAGGCAGGGTCTTCCCAGGGTGAACTACAGGAACTTGAACAGGTATTAGTATCGGACCCACAACAACCCAGTGCGGAGAACAACTTTGAACTGGTATACAATAGCCAAGGTGACTTTAAAATTTTTAATTTTTCCACACTGAAAGTGAGCATTGAGCTAGCAGATTTATTAGCAAAAGGATTAACCTTTGTTCCATCTCACAAAGCCTCCTTTGCTGAAACTATAATTGACTTAAAATTATTCACAAGGAAGCTTAACTTTAGTTACTTGTTTGGGGCTAGACATCAACCTCAGAATCTGTTCTATGTACGTAGTACCTATTGCCCCCCACTACACCCGACATTAACAATGTTTGAACATGTTTGTGAAGTGGACTTATTCAATTGTATTTGTACAAAATCAAAGTAAAGGGAAGGGTCATAATGTTACTAAGGAAGAAGAACTAGCACTTAACTTGGTTCAACAGGCACGGGTGAGGGTGATGCAACCTGACAAGGATGGAGGACTGGTTATAATGAATAATGATGAATATGTCAGTAGAATGGAAAGGATAGTAATGACTGAAGCATACATGGAGGTGTCCCGTAACAAATTAAATATCGCTTATGGGAGAATTTGTGCTAAGTTAGAAGAACTGCTTATTGAGGCAAGGATTGACATGGATATATACAGTTTCTTATGTATGCCAGCACCTAGAATTCCAACTTTGTTTGGCATCCCCAAGATCCACAAAAGTGTCTTGGACCCACCAATGAGACCTCTTGTGGTTTCCAGGAATAGCATCACTTACACATTAGCCAAATATATTGACCATTTTTTGCAGAAATATGTAAAATTACAAAAACAGATCTGCAAGGACTCATGGTCCTTTTTAAGGAGTATACAGGATTTACAGTTTAATGAGGGCTTCAATTTCCTAACTATAGACGTTAAAGATTTGTACATATCCATCCCACACATTGAGGGTGTAGAATGGCTCAGCCTGTTACTGCTAGAACTGGAAGCCCCTAGAAGTTTAATTTTTCTGCTCACTGAACTGTTGGACATAGTGTTGTCTAATAATTATATTACCTTCAACACAGGGTTTTCGTTCAGTCCATTGGCGTAGCAATGAACTCCCCATGTTGAGCCAGCTTCGCCAACCTAGTGATGGCTTCTTGGGAAAGGGAGTTTATTTTAAATGTACCTGAAATTAGAAGCCAAATACACTTTTATACAAGATACCTAGATGATATCTTTATGTTGTTTAAGGGTGATGAGGTGGAAGCTAACAATCTAGTGACATACCTCAATAATACCACTGTTTTTTTACAGTTCACACATACTTTCCACATGTAAAGAATAGCTTACCTAGATGTTGACTTAAAAAAGGACCTAATTAATGGTTGCTATACAGCTCGTATTTTCAGGAAAGATACCTACTCGAACGCTTTTTTACATTTTGACAGTTGTCATCCACTATTTCAAAAGCGTTCAGTGGTAAAAGGCCAACTAGTACTAGCAGCTAGGATGGTTTCACACAAGAGGAGTTTTTACTAGAATGTAATCAACTTCAGGATATGTTTATCAAGAGGGCATACCCTCTACTTATGGTTAGGGAACTGGTAAGAGAAGTACAAAACAAGAGGCATAGGGGCATGTACCAAACTATACTGGGGGTTAAAATTAATGAGGAACAAATGGAAATCAACCAAGTTCAGATGGTTCATGATGATGCTCCTTTAGTAGGTCCACTTTTATTACTACTTTTAGTAGCAATAGTTATAATATCAAAGACATCATTAATAAGAACTGGGATTTAATAGCACTTGACCACAATTTATATGCTAAATTGAGGGACCCCCCTAGAGTAGTTTTTAGATGTGGCAGGAATTTAAAAAGCTTGTTACAGACTAGGAAGGAAAACAATTTTGGAAGCAGGAGGAAAGGGATGATAAAGTGTAGCATGTGACCCCAATGCCCCTTCATGGAGATTGGGGTCAACTTCTCGATCAGAGGAGTGCCCTATGCATCAAAGGGAAAATTTGACTGTAATACTAAAAGTATAGTCTATTTGGCCCAATGTCAAGCCTACCCAGCTTTTTATATTGGGAGGTCGGACAGGAAACTAAAAGAAAGGGTTTATGAACACCTTTACAGCATCAGAAAGGGTTTACGAACACCTTTACAGCATTAGAAAGGGTTTACAAACTCCTTTACAGCATCAGAAAGGGTTTACAAACACCTTTACAGCATCAGAAAGGGTTTACGAACACCTTTACAGCATCAGAAAGGGTTTACAAACACCTTTACAGCATCAGAAAGGGTTTACAAACACCTTTACAGCATCAGAAAGGGTTTACGAACACCTTTACAGCATTAGAAAGGGTTTACCAACACCTTTACAGCATCAGAAAGGGTTTACAAACACCTTTACAGCATCAGAACATCAAAGCAGGAAAATGCTCTGGCCAGACATGTGAGTGCTTTCCCATTACACTCTTTTAAATTTAGAGTGATTGACCAGGTTACGAGTGACAGAAGGGGTGGCCCTAGTGTGAGTGCTTTTCCATTACACTCTTTTAAATTTAGAGTGACTGACCAGGTTACGAGTGACAGAAGGGGTGGCCCTAGTGTGAGTGCTTTTCCATTACACTCTTTTAAATTTAGAGTGACTGACCAGGTTACGAGTGATGGAAGGGGTGGCCCTAGTGTGAGTGCTTTCCCATTACACTCTTTTAAATTTAGAGTGATTGACCAGGTTACGAGTGATGGAAGTGGTGGCCCTAGTTCATTATTCCTAGAAAAACTGCAATTAATATGGCAACTTCGTACTAGGGCCTGCTACCCGGCAGGACTGAATGAAGTTTATTCCATATCTTGCATCCTTAAGCTAAAGAGTTTAATGAGGTGAATATATACCTTATTCACTTTAGGCTGCAAGAAAGGTTTCATATTTTTGCTTAAACAGGGTATGTTAAATATTTATCTAAATAGTCAAAAATGTACTTATTTGTTCAGTTAGGTATATACATGTTTATACATATACATGGATATTCACATTCACTTAGTTGTTATCTACACATGAATGTGTTTGCATTTAGAGTTGTTTATGTGAATGTGTACACTCTTATTTCATCTTTTATCATATTCACAGGATGTCTTTTACAGGATGGTTTTCTCTGCTCCAGTCTTTATAGCTTTTTAGCATGATGGTTTTAAATTCAGACAACATGGGGCTAATATAAGTGTTTTGTTATATATTTCTTCATCTTACTTTTTAGAACTGTCATTATTAACTACTATTGAAAGTTATTTAAGATTTTAATACGTTTTCACACAGTGGTAAAGTATTTTGTTTTATACTGTTTTCAATTTTACACTTCATTCTTGACTTCTCACTTTTTACTGTTACCTTAACTATTGGTTCTAATGTTAGCATGGTTTTTAAATATTTCTGAATATACTTTTAAAAGGTCTTTTAAGAGTGTTTTCGAACTGATGAGCTATATTTATATTTACACATATGCAAATATATTTACTGCATACATTTGTTTTACAAGAAGCTGGATATTTAAAGAAGCATACAGTGGGTTAATTGTTCTTTCCTGCTTACCTTGGGGGAGGGTTTGCCTTTTGCTTGGAGGAAGTTGATGTGGTTTGAACTTGTATATACTGTTTGAAACATTCTTGTTGCAACTGTCTGCTGAAGTCTCACTAAGGGGTGAGACGAAAACCGCTTTATGATTACTGCTTTTTATTGTTTTTATTGTTTGTTTGAAGCAAAGTCTGAAGAATAAACTTTGAAAACTACTGCTGTGTGCATGCCTCAAGCCCTCCTGCCTGCATTCCTGTTTTTGCCGTTACCTGTTTCAGTATTCCAAGTCTATCCACTGCATTAATGTCAACAACTACTTGATTCCAAATCTTGTTTGTCTTGGTCTGTCTGGGCCCCTCTATAGCAAAAAGAAGTTTCCCATATGTCCTAAGTGCTGACACTAGGACACAATTTTCCTTAAGGCTGAAGTTATCATTTCTCTGCTTTGATCCCTTATTTTCAATTATTACTACATGGGGGAAAAGGGCCACAGTCAGAAAGTGTGATGATAATGTGTGCATGAAATCAGCTTTTAAAGTACAAAACTCTGGCCAAGTCTTTCTGTCATCCATATTAAATAAAAATTGTACTTAACACAGAATGACATACAAATATCTCAATGTATCATAATACCTGAAAAAAAATCAATATTTGTCAGGAGGTGGGTGACCAGCTGCCAACCCTGACAGGCATACCTCACTCCAGCCAGCAATGCCGTCACCATTTTGATAACTTGCGGAAACATAGGGCTTACCAGTTCAGCTGAGTGAGTAGAAGTCAAAGTAAGAAGGCAATAGTTCTATAGTAAGTAAAAAAAATGTTTCTTAATGTTTACTATTTCACTGAGTCATATTAAAGACAAAAAGTTTAACATGTAGGCATAACTATAGGTATTTTCTAAGACACGTACCTGAAAATATTATTTGTAAAGCTACATGCATCTTTTTTTTAAAAAGATGGAAATGTGTAATGTGTTAATAGATTTTAATAATATAAACAAATGTGACATGTTTATTAAAACTTTGCAAATCATGTACTGGGTTATAAGATGTAGCATTTGTTAATGGATTTATCAATAACGAAAATAAAATTGCAATTGCATTTAACATGCATTACCACTGCATAAAATGACTTAACAGTTACATTACATTAAGCCAGTTTTGTGTAGGCCATGGAAATATAACTAACACAGTTGCTTAACACAGTTTTTTTCTTCAGAGTATTTCTACCTGCATGTACAACATGGCTAAAGTCTGAGACATCACACCCTAGTTAGAGTGGAGGTCAAGGGAGGTATGTGTGTGTTGATGTGCCAAGTGAAGGACCAGCACAATCTTTACTGAGAGATTTTGTTTTATTTCTCCTTTACCCATCAAATCAGACACATTTGTACGGCAAATGATATGTAAACATCCATGAATTGTTACATTTCTGTGTTTGTAAATTAGTTATACCTGAACACGGTGTTACATGCACAACATAGCATTTTGAAAACAACATTCAACACACATTGCATATATCGGGTCTATATCAGCTTACAGAAAGCTGATAAGAGCGAATGCTCTTTGATCAAACCCTAAATGTCAAACAACCAAAATAGCAAACACATGAAACAGCGAAAAAAAAACAAAAAAACAAATGAAAACACAACATAAAGTGGGGGGCTGTGCCCCTCACGCACCCCCTACTTAAATATACCAACTCTGAGATTACACCACAGTGGAGGAAATGGCAAACTCCCAAAAATGGCCCAGTGATCTTTTTCCCTGGAAAAAAAAAATCACTGTTCTGTGTCTTCACTATTTTGGTTGTTAGACATTTAGGGTTCCATCAACAAGCGTTCACTCTTATCACCTTTCAATAAGCTGATATAGACCTGCAGATATCTATTTTTCTCTTGCATGACTGGCTCAAATTCATATAGCTGTTTAGGGAAAATAAAAAAGAAAACAAAATGGAGTTATTGCTTTTGGTAGGTATTTTGAAGGCTGCCTGCCCAGCTAGCAGGAATTTTGTAAATAACCCCAGAAAAGGTGTTGGTTGATATAGACAGCAGAACGGTGGCCATGGAAGTTGGAATCCGCTAAGGAGTGTATAACAACTCACCTGCCGAATCAACTAGCCCTGAAAATGGATGGCGCTGGAGCGTCGGGCCCATACCCAGCTGTCACTGGCACTGGGAGCCGAAGGGGCTACGCCGCGACGAGTAGGAGGGCCGCCGCAGTGGCACTGAAGCCCAGGGCAAGGGCCTGGGTGAAGATGCCGTGGGTGCAGATCTTGGTGGTAGTAGCAAATATTTAAACGAGAGCTTTGAAGGCCGAAGTGGAGAAGGGTTCCATGTGAACAGCAGTTGAACATGGGTCAGAGGTAGCTAGTGAAGCAGCTGATTTTCAAGGGAAGGGGAATATATAATCATACACAACTTCTTACATAATAATATATTTATATTTTTGTAGGAGTGTAGACATTGGTTGGATTTCATGTTGTTGCCCTGATTTTATTAATATAAATATTTTATTAATATAAATTTTTATTTATAAGAAGTTTATGTAGAGAATATGTCTTAGTTAGTATTATTATTATTATTTAAAAAAATGTGGTTTTGGTTTAAACGTATTAGCCCTTTAAAAATATTGGGATGCAGTTAGTTAAGTGTTTAATTCAATTAACTATTTTAATTGCTTTTAATTAGTTTTCTGTTTTGTATAAAAAGCTGTGCTTTGAGTATGTCATTGTACAAGTCTGAAGAAGGCGGAGGAATATCCTTAGCCGAAAGCGCTTACTATCAATAAACAGTCCGTGCTGTTGCTGCTTTGTCCGATTCCGCTTATTCGCATATGTCCTAAACCGCAACACAAGGCTCAGGGAACTTATGGGCTGGGCCCAGGAGAACCTGGCAGAAGTCCAACAGCAGAAGAAGGTCTGGTATGACAGGAAAACCGAAGCTAGAGAGTATGCTGTAGGGCAGCAGGTGATGGTTCTCATTCCTGTCAGACAAAACAAGCTGCAGGCAGCTTGGGATGGACCCTACAAGGTGGTAAGGAAGGTCAGTGATGTTAACTACATGGTAGAACCCCTAGGCAGGAATCAGGGGACAAATTGTGCCATGTTAACATGGTGAAACCTTACCATGATAGGGAAGCCCTTGTGCTGAGTATTTGCAGTGGATTGCAGGAGGAGTCTGAGGGAGATCTGATGACTCATCTCCTCAGTGAGGCTCGGAAGGACAACTCAGTGGAGGGGGTAGCAATGTCTCAGCAGCTATCCCCTACCCAGGTTTGAGAAATCTGAGCAATGTTGCAAGAGTTTGGGGACATGTTAACTGGGAAATCAGGGTGCACCCACCTGATGCAGCACCATGTGGATACAGGACCCCAAAGGCCTATTAAACAGGCCCCTTATATGGTGCCTGAGAGAGTCAAACAGACTCTGAGGGAGGAGATATAGGAAATGTTGGAACTAGGGGTAATTCAGGAGTCCATCAGTCACTGGTGCTGGTACCAATGAAGGATGGCAGCACCAGGTTCTGTGTGGACTACAGAAAATTAAATAGTCACACAGAGTCAGATGCTTACCGCATACCTAGGACAGATGAAGCCCTAAAGCAGCTGGGTGGGGCTAAGCATCCTACCACCATTGATCTTACCAAGGGTAACTAGCTGTTGCCCTTGACTCCCAGTGCTAGAGAGAGGTCAGCTTTTGTGACACCTTTTGCCTTGTATGACTTCACAAAGATGCCCTTTGGGCTGAAAAATGCCCCAGAGACTTTCCATAGGATGGTAAATCATATCCTAGCAGGGGCAGGAAATGTTGCCCTTGCTTACTTAGATGATATTGCTATCTACAGCCCTTCCTGGCAAGAGCACCTTCAGCATGTCAGGGAGGTGCTGGGCAGACTACAGAGGGCAGGTTTGACCATTAAGCCCAGCAAATGTCAGGTGGGTATGGCAGAGGTCTCCTACCTAGGACATAGAGTGGGGAGTGGTAAGATCAGGCCAGAACCTGCCAAAGTGGAAGCTATTCAGGCATGGCCTGCACCTGTTACCAAAAAGCAGGTGAGGGCATTTTTAGGGACAGCAGGGTACTGCTGAAAGTTTGTCCCCAATTATAGTACAATAGCTGCTCCCCTCACAGACCTGACAAGGAAAAACAGGCCAGATAATGCAGTGTGAACCCCAGCATATGAGCAGGCATTCCAGAAGCCTAAAGGAACTTTGGGAGGTTGCCCTGTGTTAGCCAGTCCAGATTACAGCAAAGGATTTGCTGTACAGGTAGATGCTTCAAACCATGGGGTGGGGGCTGTACTTAGCCAGATTTCTTCAGAGGGAGAAGAGCACCCAGTGGTTTATTTCAGTCGTAGGTTCCAACACAGGGAGGAATGCTATGCAGCTGTAGAAACTGAATGTCTAGCCATTGTGTGGGCACCGCAGAAACTTCAGCCTTATCTGTATGGAAGGAAATTCACTGTAGTTACAGAAGTTACAGACAACAATCCCTTAACATGGCTACATCGAGCCAGCCAGCAAAATGCCAAGTTACTAAGGTGGAGCCTAGGGTTGCAAGCATATGATATGACAGTGCAGCACTGCAGTGGGGTTAGCAATGCTAACGAAGATGGGGTCTCAAGATAGGGAATGGGGTAAGGTATTCCCAGATAGGCTCAACCCTCTCAAGCAATGTTTCTCAAGGGTCAGTTGAAAAACTAGCTTGAGTTCTCATGGGGGTGGGGTGGAGAATTGTGAAAGCTGCCAGCCTAGCTAGCTGAAAAATTGTAAATAATTCTATGTTATTGGTGAATAGTAATATGGTTTGTATGCTTGTCTTACGAATGTAAGAAAACTGTATGTTATGTACTGAGCTTCAAGTATGTAACCACAGTGTACCCTAATGGAAAAGAACAGAAATGTATATGAATTATATGCCTATGTAAATGTATGTTTTGATAGTAAGAAGTGAGAACATACAGAGTTAACTTGCAAAACTTTAAAAAAATAAGTTGAAATTCTTTACGTGTGGTATCTCTCAGTTTCAGCTAGGAGACAGGATGTCTACAGCTAGAGGATTCTTTCTGTTGTCTGGAAACAGAAATAATTACAGGTTTCAAAGGTAAAGGTATGTAACTGTTTTACAACTTCCTGTTCCAGGCAAACCTTCTAAGAGATAAGTATTTTGACACAGAGGTGTCAAATAGTGACATCCAGCTAACCCAGCAGTAATGTGTATTATTAATTTAAGGACTATCTCTCAGAGAAAGTCTATGCATTTTGTATTTGTCTTTGGACCTAGAAACATCCAGTCAGCACTCAAATTTTGCATTTGCATGGTTGTGTAAGTACGATTTAGGTATAATATTTCTCTTAGAGATAGATAGGAATATAGTAAGATTAGTTTAGATATTTTCTGTATTTATTTGAGACTGTAATGCAATGTTGTTTTAAAGTATTTCCTGTGATTCTGAACTCTGTTGTCACTGTGTTGAGTTATTGAGTATTGTCTTGTGCTTTTATTGTTTATTATTAAATATATTTAAACCTTTTAATTGTGGCTGATTTGTTTAGAGATATTTAAGCTCTTAGCGTACTTGCATATGTATTTGGTGACACTGTACAGGCCACTCTTAAATAGCCTTAGTCTTGGTCATGCCTACCATTTGGATAACATTAACATCATGCTGTAGAATTGGTCACCCTTTGTAAGGGCCTTATAGTAGCTAATAAGTAGTGGTTGGTGGCAGCTGGTACTAACTTTTAGTCTGGGCATAAGGGGGCATAGCTAGTAAACCTTTGCCAGCCTTTCCCAGGAGTGTGTGTGTGTGTTTGTTTGTATATAAATCAAATCTCAAAGTGAGTGAGTGTGTGTGTGTGTGTGTGTGTGTGTGTGTGTGTGTGTGTGTGTGTGTGTGTGTGTGTGTGTGTGTGTGTGTGTGTGTGTGTGTGTGTGTGTGTGTGTGTGTGTGTGTGTCAGCTACTTGAGCAGGGACATGAAGCACTGGTTGGACAGAGAGGGTTCTGGAGGTTTTGGCTTAACCACTAAGCTGAGATCTTAACCCTATAGCTGTGCCAGTGAGGAGTCTTATTGGGGATCTGGAGAGAGAGGGAGAAACCAACCCCAGACTGACTGTGATCTCTGTGTGCTCTTAAGGGAAATTGTACTTTACTGTGTGTGTACTTGTCATCCTCCCAGTGTGCACGTCCCTCACTGGTGTCAGTGGTGAAGATTGAGGCTCCTTGATTACTGGGCCAGTGCAGGGGCGTCACAGATATATATGGATACCCTGCATTTGGTCTAAGTTCTCATTTTAACAACATCTATTTAACCAACTACATTTACTCAATATATGCAGATGGTTGACAGATGTGGAAGAGTGACAATCCCCAGGTAGGGGAATATTCCCTTTTCCTGTGAATTTTGTGAGCTTGGAGTTAGTATAAATAATTAGCATACATAATTAGCAGGGGTGAGGGGGATGCAGAGTGGGTTGTCCCCTCTGCAAAAAAAAAAATGCTATGTGTTGCATGCATCAAGGTTCTTTCTCGATTCATGTGTGGTAAAATGTTGAAGTTCAATTTCTTGACCTTTTGTGGTCAATGTTTTGGAGTTTGATGTATGGGCTACTTGACTAAACTGATTAAACCTATATATATATATATATATATATATATATATATATATATATGGGTCTATTTCCAAATATTGTAATTTTACAATACTGAAAACCAGAATATCGAGACCAGAATCACAAAACTGAAAATCCCAACCTATGTAAGTATTCCCAGGGCAAGTAAACACTTTACCAATGTGGTAAATTATGCCCTTTCTCCGCTGTAGTGTGATTCTGGATTTGGTATATATAGTTGTAGGTGTGGGGGGGGGTTAGATAGTGCAGTTTGTTTTGATGTTATGTTGGGCAAGTGTTTTCAAAAAGTCACAAGCCCTTGACATATGAATATATACAGAAGCACCATTTCATATCATTTCAAGTACAAATGTCCTTCCCAAATGACTGCTCCCATTGTACGCATAAGCACGTCCCATACACAAGTTTTTCTTCAGTAAAGATTTTACTGCAATATTTTACCGGGTCTATATTAGATTATCGAATAGTTAAAAGTTCGAACACCATATGGTCGACACTATATGGTCGAAATATTTGAAGAAAAAAAAAAAATACCTGAAAGGTTAAGCAGGGGGACAAGCCCCCCCCCCGCACTCCCCCCCCCGCTCTTTAAATATACCAACTCTGAGATCACAATACAGTGCATTCTATGGAAAACTTACATTTCCACACTGTGCTGAGATCTCCGTTGAAACGTTCGAACATTTACATGTTCGATCATATGGGGTCGACCATATAAATTTCAAACATGTAAATGTTCAATAACGTAACATAGACACTACTTTACCAGTATATGACATGACATGTAAATATGTTGTGTGGACATACTGTGCAGTTTCTCTTTTGTCTCTGTCCCCCCTTTTTCTCTGTTTTTCTTATTTTGACCATGCATGTCTTTATCCTTTATTGTTTTGTTTCTATCCCATTTATTTATTTTTTTTTACAGATTCAAATTCATCAGTAGCAAACCAGGCATATAGCTCCCAGGCTAGGGGTGCTCACCATCTGTCCATCCAGGTACACCCTCACAGAGTCGGGGTGCAGATACTGGTGATGCAGGCATCCTGGCACATCTCAGCATGGCAAACCTCTGTAAAGGAGCTTCGGATTTTGATAGAGGATGTACTGGTGCAAGTAGTGGTCAGGAAAACTCAGCCAGCCCAAACCTCAGTTCAGCATGCACTTAGCATGCTCTTCCAACTGGTTCTGACTACTGCACCAACACAGGTCCCTACTAGCTGAACATTGGTGCCGTCCACTACAACACCATCTGGTAGTGGGCATTTTTGTGGCTTATTGGATTGGGACTCCTGCTGGCGCATCCTCAGCCCTTCTTCCCTCATCCTTTTTGTTATACCTTCTTACCTATTTCCCAGTCGTACTACCTTCTCATATAAAAAAAGAAGAAAAATAGAGGCATCTACCCCTTACAAATCATAGTGCCCATCCTCTCCCATCTTCTGCTGCACAAACCCTATTGATGTTTTCCATGTGTGATCCCATCCCCTTTTTCAGTCTTTCCCATTTCTCCTTTGCTGCTCATAAATGAAACCATGAGGGTGTCCACAGCTTTGCTTAAATGTTTTAAACGTGACTGAGCGTTTTCACCTGCAATATTTGAAAAAAAGTACCACAGACCCTCAAGCTTTGGTGAAGTAATTTGCAAGTTCATAATTCTGAACTTTATACAATTTACTTTTTTTGTGAGAAATGAGTGTGTTATATATGACTTTCCATATTCATAATAAATTACTTTCACTGACTTTATTTGTATATCCATGTAGTTCCACTATTTGCAGATAACTGTAAGTCATTTGCAAAGCCCCAGACTATGAATATTGGCCACAGTATTATACTACAAAACAAAAAGTCATAATAAACCATTTTCAAAAAATAGTTTGGAGAAAAGAAAGCATCAGTATAACTTAAGACTTGATAGTTTAAAGGAAGGCTCAGAATGATCTGTCATGGTTAAGGCGCCACATGATAATTTGAAATCTGTACCTCACTTGTCATATTCCGTTTCAATTGAAAGGCACATTATCATTTCCACAAACCACCTCCTAAGGGAAATCAGCCGCTCGGAAAGGCAAACTTTCATTTATTCAATTCTTGGGATAAAAAGCTCATTGTGACAGCAGCTAAGAAACAATTTAGTTTGGCAGAACAGCCAGTGGGAATATATCAGAATGACTCACCTGAATTCACAAACAAAAGAAAAGCCTTTGCATTTGTGAGGAAACTGTTAACCTACATTTAAAATAAGCTTCCACACTTTGCAAAAAACAGCAAACTGAGAAAAAGACTCAGTCCTGAAGCATTTTTACAGAATCCAAAGAAGTTACGCAATGAAGATATCAATCATTTATATTCTGTCTTAAGAATTGCTCCCAAAAAGCATAACACTACAACCAAACACAGCTAAGCTGCAAACAGAATCAGGATTTTTTCAGAAATATCCAGTTCAGGTGTAAATCATAATCTGGAAAACCATACAGTTCATGATACTATGCATTCTACAGCAAGAATTCCTGAGAGAATTTGTCCAGAAAAAATGTTACCCAACATACTTTCACTATCTTCACAAACACAGATTTGATTCCTTGAATAATAATAATAATAATAATAATAATAATAATAATAATAATAATAACAATAAATATAGGATTGTTTTCCAGTTAATCATAAAAAACAAATACATAATAATCACAAGATTTTGTTATTCTACTTTTTATTTCTTGCTGAGAACACAGCAAAGAACAAGTCTAATACATCTGATAGACAAAGAAAACCAAAGAGACACCGGGCTAAATCGGATTATTTTATAAGGTACACATTTTAGTGTATATTAATTCTTGGGTTGTAGTATTCATCTGCATCTGCATGTTTGTGAAGTGTCGGTTTGCATAACATAGCACAAAACATTTAAGTACTAAATACATACACGTTACCCATAAAGTATTTATTTATTTAATATGCATTTTTTCAAATCATTTCATCAACACTATTGTTTAACATTTTCTAAACATCAGTCTTATATAAGAATTTTTTTCTTTTAGTTTCCATCCTTTGTCCATTCCTAAGCAATGTCAGCATACAGTGTACACATATTCTCTGCGGGCCTGTTTTAATTCACAGACTTAGACTTTCTGGATTCTTAGTACCTTACATGCAAAACGAAACTTATTGTCTGTATTTTCTATTTCAAGGAAGAACTTTACTGTTGTTACTTCAAAATTAAGAGGTTTGAATTTTAATGCATTTAAGAACTGTATTTTATATTGTTGAATATTATTTTATAACAAAATAATTTCAAAAGCAAATCTTTAAACTCATTACCTTAACAGTTTAAATTTTTTTTTTATGTAAACATGTATTATGCATTTTAGCCGAAATGTTTAAAAGGGTAATAGATGTTCCCTGGGATTCAATAAACTCTGTGTAGGTTCCATGCAGAGACTACACAGAGTATATTTGCGTATGTGATACTGTGTATTGTGTAACATTGCGCAGCCTCACGTCATGAATATTAATGATGTGCAGCAGGTGTAAGCAAGGTTTCATGGCTTGCTCTGGTATTGCCTCAAAACCTGTATACAGATTGTGGATCATTCCACACAACCTTTTAGTACCAGTAATGTAAAGGGCAAGCATGCATTTCCTGAAGGATATGAAATACGGAACAGAAATGTATGTTATTATATACTGACTGCAGTCTTCAGTGATTTTGCAATAAACCACACATTTTACAAGGAACAGGCCAAAAATATGATGCAAATATCTGGACATTGTGCAAAACTGTGGAAAATCTCTCTTTTATGTTTTAATTTCTTCTTTTTTTGCCAGAGTTTGCATGATGCACTGCCTGGCATAAACATGTTTAGCTGTGCTCAGCTGGTTTGTGCAAAGCACAGCAGCACACACACAGGAGGAATGGACCACCCAGGTTATAGACAGGACCCACACAGCCACATATATGAACTGGATGCATTGAATTAATAATATTGTGCATTGAGCAAACACGGTAAGCAATGTTGCTCTACAATTAATAGTGAAAACCTTACAATAACTACTAAGATAAGAGATAGCATCTCACTAATCCTGTGGCAGCATGTGCTAAGTGTAGGTGTGGAGTACAGATGGTCTGGGGTTCTAGTACAGGGTGTGCAAATTTTGTTTTACTCTTGTAAGATTGCAGATTATAACAATTAAGTGCAACATACACAACATACACAACTGTTTTCTCAACCTTCTTGTTGTAATAGCTGTATGTCTAGGAGAGCCATATATATGCTACATTTGACTAGCCCATGTACACAAGTGCCTGTATACCTTATAAGCTAGAAATTGCATTGTTTGCCACTGTTGCACATCTCTTATTATTGCGCAAACATGGTGCCCACCAGTACAAACCCTTTCCTACCATGTTTGCACAATGGTAAATGATACATAACTTTTTCAAATGTTGCAAAATCAAAATGTCCGCATTCTTAGTAAGCATGAGACGTGCAATAGGTGGGAAACAGCAGCGTATAAAATGCGATTGGTGGGAAACAGCAGCATATAAAATGCGATTGGTGGGAAACAGCAGCGTATAAAATGCGATTGGTGGGAAATTTTAATTAGACATTAAGCTTGAACTATGGCAGGCACGTCTGGAGTTGCTGGAGAGGGTATGTGCTTTCAGGTGCAATGTTGGACTCCTAGTTAAGGAGCATGGGCCCAGTTTGCTGCAGCTGGACTCTTCAGGCTCAGAATATAAATCTGAATCTTGGGATAGTGTAGCCAGGGCCTTAACCAGTGCAACATGTATACACTGCACAGCTGAGGGATGCAGACATCATTTTGATGGACTCTGAAGGAGGAAATGGGATACCCTCCACCTTTGGATCAGGGAAAATTGGGCAGGGGACACCCCACAGATGTGTTAGTATCAATTTCAGTGAGTAATTGTAAGAGTTAAAAGCCGAATATAGTCAAAACTGTTGTTCATAATTGTGTTCTGTTAAGTCCTGTTTTTTTCCAAAGCTGCTGAGGAGTGAGACTTGAATATTTGGTCCCAAGAGTTGCATCTAGTAAGGATGTGAGAAGCATGTGGAATGCATGCATCAGAACAGTGCTGTTTAAGTAGTATTTTAATAATAATAATATGTATAGTAATTCTGTAGCATTAAAAATTAAGGACCACTTAGCTGGTGTTTAATAGAGTCGTATCAAATTCAGCATGCATATCCCAACTGTAAAAGAAACTATGCATGCTTTAGTCTGTACCACAAAGCAATGGTGCCACATTCTGAAATATCAGTAAACATGCATCTCTAAACTGTAAAAATGAAAGTATGCATGCAGTAGTCTGGAGGATAAAAGAACAGTGCAGTATTTTAGTGTAGTCATTGGTTGTGGGTTCAAAAACCACACTTCTCAAATAAACAATACTGTTAGGTTTTCATCATTACTGGAATGTAACTTCATGCCTCTATACCAGTGGCACAAATGACCTTATGTAAACTGTAATCAGTATAATTTCAACATGCATGTGTGCAATATATGCATGCATCAAGGATTAGTGGCTACAGTCTGTAGTATAGTGTACCTCTTGTTACAAACTGTGTAGTCTTAAAAGTAAGGATTTTGTAGTAAAAGTAAAGGTAACAGTGTAGAGTCAAATCATTGTATTTTGCTTCGTATGTCAGATATGAAGCTAACAATGTCCTCCCTTTTTCTTTTACCCCAACCATTTTCTCTCTTTTTTTCTTTATCTTTTTATTTTTTGTTTTTCCCACAGCACAGCAGGGTAGAACTGTCCCACAAAATCCACCTGGCCCCACTCCAGCACATGTGGTGCAGAACCTGGTAGCACCCCTTCTGCTGCCCCTGCACTACCCAGCCCCTCAGATAGATCTGCACTGGAGGACAGACCCTGTGGCTCCCTCTGGGAGCAGTGGTGGAGGGGGTGAGTTTATCACTTGTGACAAACTGCCAGGGATAGTGAGAAGGATTGTGAGCCACACTGCTGGCACACGCCTACATTGGATGGAGCACCTGCTATCAATCCTTGTACAGAGTACCCGTAGGAGGTGCAGACACTGAGCAATGCAATCAGTGGTGCAGTGAGTGAGCTGACAATGATGACAGTCCACTGGGTGAGGACTGGATTCTCACTGTCAACTGCCTCAATGTGCATGGGACCAAGATTTCCCACCATCTCCCCATCCATTCACCCAACTCATGTGTCCTTCATCATCCCAGTCTCTTGTCTTGTCTGTCTGCAATTACATCCTCACCTGCCCAGCTTAACTCACCCAGACATTCTTACAACCCTTCCCCAACATTCCTCTCTCTCTCAAAAAAAAGGGCACCTGTAAAAAAAAAAGTCTTCCCACACATAGCTCTCCATTTTGCACTTGTGTCTTCATGACACACATGATTCTTTCCAGTTCTCTATACAACAGATTGTGTTGTGGTCACCCCACTCTCTCTGGAGGTGACAGTCCAAATTCAGCAAAAGTTGTGCATATACGTTCATGTTTTATTCCAGAAGAAATGGATAGCTATGGTTCTTTCCTAGATCCTCCTGCACGTCCCTGACTTGCTTTCACTATGTCCTTCCCCCTGCTTGCTCCCCATTTCACCACTTTACTGTCTTCCTCACTTCTTTTTCTTTAAAGAATGCTTGCATGATGGTGCTCATGGCACACCAGTGCAAAGCAAAAGTAAATATATTTAAAGTATCATACGTGCTTGTAAAATGATTACTTCCACCCATACTAGAACCCAGTACCATCTGCCTCTAACAATACTGCATTAATAATTGCTGCTACAGAGTCAGTTAGCTAGCACATGTATTTAATACATTCAATAGTAAGTGACACAGCTTAGGAAAGTGTACTCCCCCCGTGCTTGATTCCCATATCACTAATGTCATATCTTCTTCATTAAATTTGTATGAAGCAGCACTGAGAGATCCCTTGTTATGTTTTACAAAGCATTATTGCACGATACTCATTTAGTTTTGTACAGCACTAGTGCACGATGTTGCTTAATGCTGCACATTGCCCAGCATCGATGAGCAACTCTAGTACCAATATACTTTAATATATTACCTATAGCTATACCATTTGCTCCAAAAAGGAACGTATCACTACATTAAGTGCATTAATTCCTGCAGCCAGAGATTCAGTTAACTAGCAGGTGTATACAACAGCAGGTAAGTCTGCCATATGCTATACAGTCTCTAAAATGCACCTGCTACTCAACTGAGTCTGTAGCACCTGAGTGACTTCTCAAGGTGTATCTGCTGTTAACTCCTACTGACACCTCTAGGCATCAAATATTGCTTGTTCATATTTGCATCAATAATTCCAAACCCATGCTATGTACAAGGTTTTAAAAGATTTCACATTAATGCTTAAACACTGGCAAACTCAACTGCATTAATATTTGACCTTCGTCTAATGCAGTTAAAGTGATATTAACTGTTGTTTTTATTATATCAATTTATATAGATATAATTTTTACATTTTTCGAAATATCTCAACAACCCCTTAGCCTCATACGAAAGCTCTCAGCTACATGAATAAAATATGTGTAACTTGAGTTGTTGCTGAGATATTGTAAGACATTTATAAAATATTACAAACTTAATAGTGGCTGTGTTTACTGTGACTTACAAAATTCAGTTTTAAGACCTAGTATCTAAAGCATAGCATCACTATAAGAATAGTTTGTGCTGAAGGATTAGCCACTTATACTTCTTTCATAACTCCTAAGGTCCCAGAGATATGACCATTTGTTTGAAATGTGAGGACATACTTTGATTCTGTCAAAAGGCTTAGGCTCCACCCATTGGAAGTTACAGTGTAAACTGCCTGAGCGCCATTGGACTGAATGAGTTAATGCAGTGATACATGTATTTTTTGTATACATGATACTTAGTTCAAATCCAGATGTATGTAACAGTTTCAAATAATTTTACGTGTAAATCCAAATTCTCAAGTGTGATAGTTGGTGTGGAGTGTCAAAAATATGGCTAGATGGCACCAGTTTCCATTCCAACAATATAATACTTTGCATTGATTTTGTCATAGCTGTGTGTTAATGCATGATGCACACCCCTGAGCAATAATTCTTTAATAAAAAGAAATGGGAAAAGCAGGAGAGTGCTGAAATGGGAAACAAGCAGGGGTTTGAACAAAGGGAAAGCAAGGCAGGAATGTGCAGGAAGGATGTAGGAAAGAACCATAGCTTTTTATTTCTGCCAGAATAAAACATGAACATATATGCACAAATTTTGCTGAATTTGGACTGTCACCTCCAGAGAGAGGGGTGACCACAACACAATCTGTTGTATACAGAATTGGACAGAATGATATGTGTCATGAAGGCACTTGTGCAAAATGGAGCGCTATGCATGGGACGATATATATATATATATATATATATATATATATATATATATATATATATATATATATATATATATATATTTTTTTTTTGTGGGACAGGTGCACATTTTTTTTTGAAAGACAGGAATATTGGGGAAGGGCTGTAGGAGTGTCTGGGTGCAGCAAGTTGAGCAGGTGAGGAAGGAATCGCAGACAGACAAGACAAACAAAACAAGAGACAGGGATGGCGAAGGACACATGAGGTGGGTTGGGGTGAGGTTAGGGATATCACGAAACCATAGATGTCAAGCTGAGTGACAGTGAGAATCAAGTTTTCAGCCAGTGGACTGTCATCACTGTCACCTCACTTCTCCTACAGCTGCAGTGTCTGATATCTGTGTCTCCCTGTGTTATTTAATACAACAATGGAGAGCAGTGTCTCCATCTGGTATAGGCATGCAACAACACTGCGACACACAATCCTACACACAATCTCTGGCAGGTCATCACTGGTGATAAACTCACCACCTCCGCCACTGTTCCTGGAGGGAGCCACAGGCCTATCCTCTGGGACACATCTACCTGAGGAGCCGGCTAGTGTAGGGGCAACAGAGGTGGTGCTACCAGGCTCTGCACCAGATGTGCTGGGCAGCAATGCTGTATCTGGTGAAGTCAGGGCAGGTGGATCCTGTGGGACAGTCTTACCCTGCTGTGCTGTAGGAAAAATGAAAAATAATAAAATAAAAAAAAATAAAGGAAAAAGACAGAAACTGGTTGGGGTGAGAGATAAAAAGGGAGAACATCAGTAACTTCATATGTGACATAAAAATCATTGATACAAGTATATAACTCTATTCTATTACCTTTGCTTTTAACAGTATCAGCACCTAACAAATACCGTTGTTTACAGTTAAGTCTACCCAGGTCCTAGCAGATGCACAAAATATACAGATTGCAGTAAGCAATCTTTATGTGTGCATACATTGTACCTATGCGTGATATAACTCATACCACACTTTTCGGCCATGTAACCTGGACCGAAACACCAAAGATGGAGGTGTGTCCATATTCATTAAGGATATCCACACCTCCAGGCTAGTTGCTCAGCATAATGCATCCGAGGTTATCCAAGTGCAACTAATTCTGGGCAAAACTGCAATCCAAATTGTAGCTTGCTACAGATCCCCCACCATGCCCCAGGATTCCTACTCCTTTTTTCTTGATGTACTGGAAAATATTAGGGTTCAACCAAACACCCTAATAATGGGCGACTTCAACTACCCCACCATTAACTGGGAAAACTACTTGTGTACCAACTCCTTAGCTCAATGCTTTCTGGAATTCATAAACTCCAATGCCCTAGATCAACTTATCCACACCCCCACCAGGGGCAACAATACCCTAGACCTAGTCATTACCAACATGAGTGACCAGTGTTCCACACCTGAAGTCAACCCTCGTTGGTCCGATCCGACCATAAGCTAATCACCCTTGATATCCACATACCGCCCCCACCCCCATTAAGGAAACTGCAGTAAAAAAATTTCTCCAAAGCCAACTTCATGCTTCTTAAGACAGAAGTGGTGAACTTCATGACACCAAGCAGATGGACAATACAGTTACAACTGCTGAATCCTACACAAATGCACTCTATAAGCACTTACACGAGTGCATGGATCGTGCTATCCCAAACAGAACCAAGATGCTATCCTCCAAAAAAGGAAGCCAATCTGGTGGTCCCCTGCCATAAACAAACTGTACAACAGAAGGAAGAAACTGTTTCAAAAGAGAGTAAAATCCCATGAGTGGAGGAGCTCCCTGGTCAGCCTCAGTAAGAAGCTGAGATCCCTTATAAGATCCTCCAAAGCTAGCTACAAAAACAAAATTGCCACTAATTCCAAGGACAACCACAAAGCATTCTATAGCTATGTCAAGAATCTCGATGGCAACACCCAGATCTGCTCTGAGTTACAGCACAAAGGCACGAAAATTACAGAAACAACTGATATTGCCAACATCCTAGCAGATAGGTTCAGTGCTAACTTCACCCCCCTCTCACCCCCTAAAGGGCCCATATCTATACAGGAAGAATGCAGAGTCCCTGTAATCACAACTACGTAGGTAAAAGCTGCACTCTCTAAAGCCAAAAACACAGCATCCATGGGAAAGGACAACATTCCAGGCTGCCCACTTAAGCACCATGTTCAATAGCCTCACATCAGGCTTTGTGCCCACTGAATGGCACACAGCAACAGTTATCCCACTCCACAAAGGGGGAGCCACCACTGATCCCGGGAACTAACGACCTATTAGCCTGACGAGCCTGGTCTGCAAGGCCATGGAACGTATCATCATGAAACTCATAAACAAAGACATTGGTAACCTCCAAACTCTGGATCTCACCCAGTTCAGGTTTGTGAAAGGCAGATCATGCCTCCTGAACCTGATCGACTTCTTTGAGGCAGTCACCAAAGCCGTAGATGAGGATAAGGTGGTTCGCACAGCCTATCTTGACCTCACCAAGGCTTTTGACACCATCCCCCATTCTGGAATTATAGCTAAACTCACTAAACTAGGTATAAATCCATACGTCACAAGATGGGTTGCCAACTGGCTCACTGACAGAACCCATACTGTAAAAGTTGCAGACTCCAAATCTGACCTCAAAGCAGTGACAAGTGGAGTACCACAGGGTTCCGTCCTGGGACCTCTCCTGTTTGGTATCTACTTCACTGAAGTACAGGCTAACACAGAAGGCCTCTGGCTAATGACGTTCGCAGATGATTGCAAACTTGGAGCCATAGTCAAGTCCCTAAATGATGTGGACATCCTACAGAAGGGCTTCACTGAGACAGATGCCTGGTGTCAGAGCCATGGCCTCAAGCTCAATGCCAAAAAGTGCAGTGTCATCTCCTTTGGTAAAGACTCTGTACCCATGAACTACCACATAGGCAGCAATCTACTTAACACCGAATGCATGATAAGAGACCTTGGGACCCAGGGGGACAGTAGTCTCTCCTTTGATAGTCGCATCGCCACAGTAGACAGGAAGTCCTTCTACATGGCACACCTCATCATAAAAGGGTTCTCATCCAGGAAATAAGAGGTCATTGTTCCTCTCTACTCGACACTCATTAGACCCATTATGGAGTACAATGCCCCTTTTGGAATGTACCTCACAAGACATCTGCAGCAGCTGCAAAGGCCACAAAAGTGCCTCACAAAGAGGATTAGTGGCCTCAAACAAATGCCCTACACTGACCGCCTCAAAAAACTCCAGCTTTACTCCGTAGCGTATCGCCTACTCCGAGGTGATCTCTGCCTAACATATAAAGCTATGTCAAACCCAGAGCTGTTGGACATGCTACACCTAAAAAAATCCCAATCCCTCTGAGCTCCACGCTCTAGGGTCCTAAACCTTGTCACTACAATAAACAGGACATGCTGGAGGGATAGATTCCTGTCCAAGAGACTTCCCATACTCTGGAGCAGGCTACCCATCTATGTCAAGCAAAGTTCTTCATTAGCACTCTTCAAGAAAAATCTTGATGAGTGGATGGGAAATACGAAATACACCCTGGGGATCACTTCTGTGTCTCTGCTCGACAGTGGCACAGGGAAATAACTTTCTTGGGTGGCATAAGCCAGGGAACCTTGTTGGCTAGGCTTACGTAGGCCATTGGACGGATAGCCTAGTACCTACTTATGAACCTATGAACCTATGGTCCAAATATACTGATTACAGTTTGCAGCAAGCCAGTGGTGACACTGCTTTACAGCTCTGATGTTACATTGCAATATGGATGAAGCTTTAACTTTTACCGTATGTTTGGGAAGTGTGGATTTTTAAGGCACAATCTATGACTACTTTGTAATAATGAACTGTTGTTTTGCCCTCCAGAGTAATGCATGCATACTTCCCTATTACAGTTAAGAAATGAATACTCAATTTGATACAACTGTTTAATTAACCAATAAATGCATCATTTCTTTTAATGCTAAAATAACCCAACTGATTGGGATGTATACATACCACATGCATCTTGTATCTGTGGCAATATAGTGACATGGGTTAGCACATTCATTTCCCAGTCTGTGACAGCTGAGGAAAAAACAGAACACAACGGAATACCATTAAGCATACCAGTCCTGACTATATCCAGCTTTTAACTCTGACAAGTAGTCTCTGTAAGTGATACTTACACATCTGTGGGGTGCCCCAAGTCCTGCATTCCTACATCTAACAGTCAAGGGTGTCCATCTTACTTCCTGAAGTCTCTGTAGTGATTCCTACATTATTCACCATGCCAGTAGCACTGGTCAGAGCCTGAGCCAGACTATTCTATGCCTCTGCCTTGTAATCTGAGCCATGGCAGTCCCTCTGCAGCAGCCTGAGCCCATATTCATTCTCTATGAGTCCAACAAACACTTTGGACTCCTGGGCACCACATCTTTGATCACAGAACCTCAAAAACTCTTCAGAAATGCCAGCTATGCCAATCACAGATCAAGACCAATGTAAAATGATGTTTTCCTGCCAATTGTAGGTGGCACACTTACTGGGAGTCTGCACTTTCTGGATTTGCAACATTTGAAAGTGTTACGCAGTACTTACCATCATGCAAACACATTGCACAAGAGTGCACTCCGCCTAGAAATGTGTTTGCGCAATTGCCAATACTATTAATTGAATGTATCCCATGTACATGTCTGCCTGTCTGCTTCCTGTCTGCTTCCTGGGTAGCCCATTCATCCCGTTTGTGCACTGCCGCTGTACATGCAAATGCTATGTGCATAGCAAAAGCCATTTGTGCTAAGTGGTGTATCTCGCAAACAGTGCCCCCAAAAAATAAAAAAGAAAAATGTATAAACATGGAGAATTATTTAGAATGCCGCAAATCAATTTATGCATACACAGTAGAAGCTGTTAGTACACATGTGATATGACTATAGGCATCTGGATCCCAACTCTCACTGCAATCCACCATCAGAAAATAGGAGGGGGGATTTATCCATCTTTGCCCCACAAATAACTTTGCAGCAAATACATGACATAATTCCTCACACAACCAAATGCAACTGAATGCACACTGATTTCAAGACATGACATGTTATTTGTAAATGTATTCTACATAATATATTTGGATGCAGTGCACTTACTGATCACACAACCTGCTATGCTTATTCTTTTAAAATATACAGCTGTGTTCTATCTTTCTGTGTTTCTTAGTCATCCATTAGTTATCTGACCAGTACTCAGAGACATGCAGTGTGTAAGCCCGTTTATATAATTTCCCATAAAATGTGTGAGGTTATGCACTGGGGACAATATGATATGCAATTGCCATCAAATTAATAAAAGGTTGGATGCCACAAACAAGGATAGACTGCTGTTTTGAGGGTGGGGAACAAAGGTGGGTTCCTGTCATGGAACATGCAAGGGTATAATGTTCTTTCAAGGGGGTGGACCCAAGCTGAGCTACTGTTATGACACAAACAAGGCTATGTTGCTTTTGTTACTCTCCCTGTTTTGCATTCTGTCAGTTTGATCTTGATAGGGTGGTGAAGCCAAAAACTGCTATGTGTCTAATTACTTTCGAACTTCTCTCAGTTATGATTTCCCATTTCAAATTATGGTGCTAAACTGAGGGCATGCAGTCATCGTCATTACTTTGGGGAGGTATCGATGTGTGAATCCATAAGCCATGAGTCCTTCTACTTGCTAATGAACGCATACAATTCAAATAACTCTCTGCAATCACATGTGACATTAATTCTGTACAAATCACCCACCTTGTAGTTGCTTACTGCACCAAGTGATGAAATACAAGGTCCACAATATGTAATTGATGTCAATGTACCTCCTTCTCAGTCCCAGGAAGAACTTCCAGGTAGGTTTTGTTATATGACCAGTTCAATACCGTTGTATAGTAAAACAATTGAAAAAAGTTATTTCTGTGTCATATGTGTTTTTTTTTTGTTGTTGGGGGGATTGAATATTAGTACAGTGATAAGCTCAGATTGGAGTTCTCAGCCACATTCCTGTTGAAGTAACATGTCATTGTGATTGAGTGCACATGCAGTACCTCCTGTCATACTGTTAAATGAGATGATGTTGGCTGTACCTCTTGCTTAACTTATTTCAGGATCATCAGAAATCCAGCAATATAGGCCTCTTGCAGATGATAAGCCAGATCAAGTTTTTTCAGTACTGCAGATCAATATCTAAAAATGTAATGCATTATTTTAGGCCTGTTGTTTGTATTGCTGTACTGTCTCCAATTGTGGTAGCACTGTTATGTGCCTCTTTACTCATCCCTCATCAAGCCCATAATTGAGTACAATGCCCCTTTTGGGATGTACCTTACCAGACACCTGCAGAAACTGGAAAGACCCCAAAAGTACCTCACCAAGAGGATCAAAGGGCTCAAACAGATGCCATATGCTGTCCGGTTAAAGAAACTCCAGCTCTACTCAGTGGCATACCACCTGCTCAGAGGCAATCTGTGCCTGACGTATAAAGCCATGTCCAACCCAGAATTAATGGACATGCTGCACCTCAGAAAATCCAAATCCCATTGAGCTATGTGCTCAAGAGACTTGAACCTCAGAACTGAAATAAATAGGACATGCTGGAGGGACAGATTCATAACCCAGAGGCTCCCTTCACTCTGGAATAAAATCCCAGTCCAGGTTAGGCAGAGTCCCTCATTGACTCTTTTCAAGAGGAATCTTGATGAGTGGATGGGAGATCGTAGGTTTACCCCGGGTATCACTTCTGTGTCACTGTTAGACAGAGGCACAGTATACTAACCTTGAAAAAGGGCATAGCAAAATTAATTTAAAATGGGTGTCAAAAGCCAAACACACTCTGGCTAGGCTTATAAATGCCCTAGGGCAGATAACCTAGTATGAACCTATGAACCTATGAACATATATTGCACCATAGTAGTGCAGGTATTAATTTATGTCTGTGTTTCTCCCTTTTTATTGCAGGTGATCATGACAATGGAAGTGTGGGCCCTGTGCCTCCTGATGTCAGTGTCTCATTAGACACTGAGGATAATGGTGGTGAAACTGAGACATAGTCAGTGGTACAGAGTTTGAATCTGACACAGAGGTTGACATCCAGCCACCCCCTTCTTTTTCCCTGGACACAGCCAGTAGGCCTATGCCTATGCAACCCACTGAGCCCACAGACATTGAACAGGTGAAGGGCAGTGACAATGACCAGGGAAGTGTGGCTACTGTGGCTTCAGTGCCTGGTGAGTCTGGCTGTAACCAAAGTGCTGGTGAGGTGTCATGCAGGAGGGTTGATAGGGGTGCTTGTAGGGGGCCTGCCGTCTCTCCCCCACCTGCTGCAGGTGTCTCTTCCCATGTCACACAACATATGTTCTGGGCCATCATGGAGGCACAGGCACATTCAGAAAAGTGCCGCCGACAAAGGCTCAGGTTTGTGGCTGTGGCACAATCTGACATGTGTGACTGCATCCACTCTGTCTCTGATCCCTTGGATCAGATGAATGACACTTTGAAACGTGATGTGTCTATGATAGGCCGAGGGGTGTCTGTCACGGAATGACCACTGTCTGTGATGGAACATCTGCTGGGAGGGGAATGGCTGTTCCTAATCATGCTCCTATAATGGCAGTACTTCATCTGGTCCATCCTTGAGTATGCTATCCACACCCAGATGTGGCAGGCCATGGTGTCATGCACCTGGGCATTCCTGTGAAGGGAGCATGTCTAGCAGACATAAGTCACTCTCAGGTAGCAGCACTCCATCTGACCTTGGGTATGGAGGTGCCAGTGCAACTACTGGCAAAGCCAGTTCTGTTATTCAGGGGCAATGATGATGAACTGCCACCTCTACCATGCATGGTTCACACCTGTCCAACATACCAAGATGTAGAGCTAGCACTGAGCTTGGCCATGTTCATGCAAACTCTCACGTACCACTTTCACATGAAGGACACCTACAGACACACACACAGCCTGCCTGCTTCCATTTCTCTCTCACATATACTCACTGACCTTTTGTGTCAGCCTAGGCTTCCTGCTGCCTCCCTAGCACCCTGTGCAAGTAATAATAACAGTGCCATACCCCTGTTTTCTCTCTTTTGTATTCAGGGATACAGAGGCTTTGTGTCTGATACACAGGGTGTATAGCTACATCAGTGCCTAGTATACCTGCACTTGTGTTGAACTAATAATTGAACCTGTCAGTTACATTTGCCTTGCCAAATGATACAGTGGCTAGCATCATCATAGCAGTACTTTCTAGTGTATTCTTTTATAAGGGTTGTGAAGTCAGGAATTGCAATGTGTGTCATTATTTTATAACCTTTCTCTTTAATGTTTTCCAGTACATGTGTATGGTGCACATCGTAAGACATGCCATCACATTCAGATCTCAGGATTGTATGACAGCACGGTAATTAAACTCATCAGAAGAGTAATACAGTATACTGCTCTCTTTTGCAGGAACTTCAGCAGACACATGCAACAGCTGGACAGACCACAGGGCTTTCTCATCAAGATAACACAGAGCTAACTAACCATGACATAATGTATTTGGGTAGATTAAAATATGTGGCACTGTCATCTGTCTGGTATTGCATTACATTGTAACTGTTATTCTAGGCCTATTACTTTTTGTTTAAGCACTTGGGCTTCAAGCCAGTTGTCTTACATTAAGAAGGTTTATAGACTACACTCTTGTGGGAGGAGAAGGTAGTCACTGCAATTCTGAGCTGAGAATTGCTGGTTGGATGTTTATTTTCACTGTTGTTTTTAGTCTGTTTATTATGGTTTAAGAACTTGGCCTCCAAAACAGTTATTTTGCATTAGGGATGTTTGTGGTGTAGACTCTTGAGGCAGGGGATTTTAGCCTATACCCTTCTATGCTGGGAATTGCTGGTTGAAGGCTTATTGTGTCTGTTATTCAGAAAGTGTCTTAGTTCTGGTTTAAGCACTTGGGTTCCAAACAACTTATTTCACACTAGGAAAGTTTGTTGCTTACACTCTTTTTGGAGTATTCTACTGAACTGCTGCTTTATTTACACTGTTTGCTCTTCTGTTGTGATTGTGATTTTCTGCACTTTGGCTTTCTAGTACTTCTGCATTTTACAGCATAAGCTTGACTCAGGCTTGTTGAATATAGACCGTTTGGAATAAAACCAACTCTCTTACATTAAGAAGGCCCCCCTGCAGTCTTTTGACAGAACTGTATAGTCAAGAACCCATCTGAGTTGGAGAGTGCTGGAATAAGGCTCACTGTTGGCATTTCCCTTTGTTTATTTGTTTAAAATAGTTTAACTTTGCTTGTATTCCAGCATTGTGTTTCAGGGTGTTTGCACTCAGTTTACCATAGCTGCTCAGAGCTTGCACTGCTGCCTTGTGAGCAACTCAGGTGTCCATTGTGAAACATTGACACATTTTGTAACCCCAGCCCTCCGTGGAATAGGCACATTTTGTTAGTCTTACATAATAACCTGTCCAGCTAGCCCACTCTCCACTAGTAACTACAGTATATATCTTCCATAATGAATGGACAGTTTCCCACCATTTCTCCCAGCAGCCTGATTTACATGGGCATCCTGAGACAACAGAGCAATTGCCTCATGTATACTGACAACCAGTTATTGCTAAAATAAAATAATACAACATGTGAGGGCTGTATCTATACTACAAATTTGGAAACAATTCTCCCACATAACAACAGTTCACCTCTTGCACATAAGCTCACAACACATAAACTCACATATGCTGAGATACTTGCTAGAAACTTAACAAAAAGCGCAAACCTACTGCACACAGTGCAGACCCAACAGAATCCACTACACACACTAATACACACACCACTGCCTCAGCCAATATGCCCCTCATGAAAAACACCTCCAAACCAAATGTCTTGCTCATAAGCGATTCCTTAATGAGACAAACAGATGTCCCCCCACCAGGCTGGACAAGGAGAAGGTCACAATCAACTTTCTGTCAGATGCCAGGGTGTGTCAGAGCACACACAAACTCAAGTCTCTCAACAACAAGTACAATTATCACTCTGTCATAATCTATGTTGCAGTGAATGACTGGCAATGTACCTCACTCTATTATATGAAGGTACTTGCCTCCCCCATGGTGGCCTTTATAGGCAATGCCAGAACAACTAAAGTCCTAACATAAAAGCATCCACCACAAACAAACTGAAGGTTATGCTGCTTAATGCAAGGAGTGTAAACAATAAACTGCACTCACTGGAACAGCTCCCTCCCTTGGAAGATGCTCATGTCTGTGCAGTCACACAGACATCATTCAAGTCCACACAGAGCACCCTGGCCATGTAAGGGTACATTGCCTTCCACACATTCACACATCAAAACAAGTGTGAAAGAACCAAAGGCAGAGGTGTATACATCTTCATTAAATACAAATACACAGCAACACTGGTCAAAGAGTACGACTGTAGCACTACTCTGAGTCCAATCAATTGTATGTAACCCTCCCCTCCATATCATTCTTAGCTACAGGTCCCCCACCATGAACTGCGAGTGCCACTCTGCCTACTTGGACATAATTGAGTCTCTCACTGGACAGCCAAACACCTTAGTTGTTTGTGATTTCAACTATCCTTCCAACAACTTGGAGTCATATATGTGCACAAACACACTCACCCTAAGGTTCCTGGACTTTGCTAATAAAAATGCTGTGTAACAGACAGTCTGCATTTCCACAAGGGCCTTGAATGTCCTAGACTTAGTACTGATCAACATAGTGTTTCTCTGCACTAACCCCTGTGTATTGGCACCCATGGTCAGGTCAGATCACAATTCAGTCTTGTTCACATTTACAGTCATACTTAATAACCCATCAAAAGCAGAATGGATGAAACATTTATCCAAAGCAAACTATAGGTTCCTAACTGATGCCAAAAAGAGTTACAACACCCCTGTTACCACTGTCAACAATGACTGCTATACAGAGGTATACAGAAATGGCCTGTATAAACAGCTATACAAATGTATAGAGTTGGCTGAACGTGAATGGATAAAAACAAATTCTTCACAGAAAACAAGCCACTCTAGTGGGCATCAAGCATACATAGGTTATACAACAAGTGGAAGAAAGTAATGTCTAAGAACAAGAGGGAACTGACTCACCAGAGGAAGGAGACCTTCCACAGCTTGAACAAGGAAATTAGCTATCTTGAAAAATCCTCTAAAGCCACGTACAAACCTAAAGTAGCATTCCTATCTAAAGATAGTCAGGAGGTAGTCTTTAACTATGTCAGAAATCTAAAAGTGAAGGCCCAGCTTTGTGCTGAACTAGTAGTGGAGATTCCCACTCATACTAACCCTGAGGACATCGCCAACCTGCTGACAGACAGTTTGGGGCAAACTTCACCCCTTGCCCCAATCAGACATACCCCAAAGCATACCTGTCACCTGTCGTCTACGTAGTAACCTCCTATGAACCTAAGGTAATGTCTACCTGAGCTACAGGCCACTGTCTGATCCTGCTCTGGTGGGATGACTGTAAGTGCAATAATCTAATATAGATGGTTACATCAGCATTTCCTGTTGAGCATATGGTGATAACAGTGTCCTTCATGCTGATGTAAAAGGATCTTTGTAATGTCGAATAGCATCTGTCAGACACAACGTTGACTGCAGTGAGAAGAGAACCCCTACCTATTTAAATACACAGACTAGAACACACAGTACAAAATAAGGATTGGGGTGAGCACCATGGCACAAATCTGAGTTTTACATGTATGTCAACTTATAGTGGATGACATCAGCAGGCCATGTGGGAAACAAATGGTTGGGAGAGCTGCATGAAATGGATGTGGTTGGCTTCTGCAAGTATGAAAAGACTAGCAAGCCATGTCATTGGAGATGTAACTGTAGGACAGCACATTTACTCTGCTGAGTAGAGACACACACACAGCCAGTTGACTACAGTGAGAACAGAACCGCTACCTATCTAAGGTATGCAGATTATAGAACTCAATACTTTACACAAGATCCACAGCACAAATCTGACTTTTACATTGCTGCTGGTGAACTTATGGTAGATGAGATCAGGAGGTCATGTGTGGGACAACAGGTTGTGAGGTCTGCATAGTCACATAGATTTATAGGTTCATATGAGGTCAGTAGCTTAACTGTAGAGTGTGTCCTAGGTGTATAGAAGCCTAGCTGTGTAATAACACATGTACCCTTATTATTGAGCATAGTTGGATGTTTGAGTTTAGCAAAGCATGGTTGTCAGCACCACCAAATGGCCCTGCACATGAGGGAGCACACAATATTATACATTACACTTTGTAGTGTGTTGTTATATGTGTGTAAAAAATAATGAGCCCCCAGAATTGCATTGCTTGGGGGGCAGACAACAAATGCATGCATTGTGAATATATGACATACACTGAGACTGTGCCCTGAAAAATGATCATATCTACATAAGGTTAACTGAATTTGGACTGTCACCTCTAGAGAGAGAGAGAGAGGTGACAACAACATAGTCATGCTGTATAGCTAATTGGACCAAATCAAGTGTGTTAATTAGACACATTTGCAACATGGAGAGCTATGTATGGTATGATTTATTTTTTGGAGGATAGGTGCCCCTTTTTGAAGAGAGGGGAATGTTGGGGAAGGGATGTCCGTATGTCTGGGGCAGGTAAGTTGGCAAGGTGAGGAAGCAATTGCTGACAGACAGGACATAGAGACAAGACACAGAGACAGTGAAAAATACAAGAGGTTGGTAAACACCATGGTTGGGGTAAGGGTATGGACCTCACAAACTCATGGATGTCAAGCTGAGTGAAAGTGAGAATCAAGTCCACTCCCACTGGACTGTCATTATTGTCACCTCACTGCACCAACAGCTGCAGTGTCTGACGTCTGAGTCTCCTTGGATTATTCAGTACAGTGATGGAAAGCAGAGTCTCCATCCGGCATAAGCATGCATCCAGAGTGTGGCACACAGTCCTAGGCATAATCTCCCTCTGCCACTGATCCCAGCAGGAATCACAGACCTGTCCTCCAGGGCAGACATACCTGAGGGGTCAGCTAGTGCAGGGGCAGCACAAGGGGTGCTGCCTGATTGTAGCTCAGATGCACTGAGCCTTGGTGCCATAGGCAGTAGAATGGGGGCAGGTGGATCCTGTGGGCCAGGCCTATCCAGTTGTGTTTTGGGTAAAAATAAAAATAAAAACAAGCCAACAAAAATAGAGAAAATAAGGGTTGTGGTGAGAAATTGCACAGGCTGTCTTATTTACTTGTTTAGGCGGAGGAGGGTGGTCTTATATTTCTAGTTCTCACTTTTACATTTGTAGACAACAGCTTCTTTTGCTTACTGAATAACCTAGTAATGACAGACATCTTTGTGTCCAGGACAAGACAACAGTGTCCCACAGGCTGATCTAAAAGGCTTACTGTAATGTACAGCAACAGCTCACGCACACCAGCCCCCCCATTTGACTGCAGTAAGAACAGAACCCCTAAATAAGTACACACACAACAGAACACAGGAATTAATGCAAGCACAACAGCTCAAGTCTGACTTGGAGTATCCTGAGTTGCTGGCGCGTTGGCAACAATTAAATTTGGAGGTAAGTGCCAAATATATGCGTTTACTTATTGACTTCTTTACTGCTGAAGAGGAAAGACTGAGAAATTATTTGAAAGAGAGTCAGGAAGCCCTCATTAAGAACTATCATTTGGACTCTTTGAATCCCTTGTTCGAGAGCTTATTAGATGGAGTTGCAGTGTTTGAGCACAAGCTCATGAATCAGAAAAAGACAAAAATTTTGAGGGATATTAACAGTTTTAGGACAGGCCACGTGTTTATGTGGCCATGACCTGGACATGATGTGGACAGGAATGGTGTCTCTAGTTCAAATGTTAATCGTGTTATAGAATCTTTTGACAATGTTCCTTTAAATAGATGTAATGTTGAACCCATTGTTAATGCCGGTAACGGCAACCATGAGTTTGAGGCTGTTAATGGTTCTGATGTATCGTGTTCCAATGGTATGAATGGGGTTATTATATGCACTAGTGCTAACCAGGAGTCTCCCCACAGAGACCCTGGGGCAGATACTTTGTTAAACAAAACGGACCAGCTATCAGGTGTTAATGGTTGTGATGATATCTGTCTTGAAGCCGGTTTTGCGGATAGTTTATACCCCAAGGTCATAGTTAATAATAATAAAAATAGTAGTGATTTTGGTCACAGGGTAGAAATGGTGGTTAGATCCAAGGATAGAAATGTTCAATCTGCCGACACTGAAGCCTTTAACATTATGAGAAATGGCACCATAGGTGATCTCCCTTTTCCCCTACCTGTCCGCTCAGACAGAGGAGGAGGAGGATGTGGACGATCAGTCAGCAGGGGTGCCAGAAGCGCAATTTATCTGGAGAACAGAATCAGAATCAAACATTAAAAAAGATGTAGGGGAAGGCCTTGATTCATTAATTTGGAATATTTCTACATATGGACTTTTGTCTGAGGAGAGACGTGTTCTTTGTAAGGGCCTAAATTTTATACCTACAAGTAAGAGCAGGATGCTAGATACAATTTTAGATTTAAAAGTATTCTGTAGGAATATTATGTTGCATTTACTATATGGTGGTACAGGCGTAGGACATGTATCTAATAATGATGCTGGTTATCATCCTACCCTCAAGAAATTGAGTAGCTATGTTCCCAGTAACCATCCCTTAGTGGAAGCATATCTGAAACTGACTGAAGAAGATATTTTTAATTTTTATGACAGTCAGAACAATCAGAGGACATACTCTAAACCTAATCTCTCATATGCTGAAAGGAAAGCTTTGAAAGAGTTACAACATAATAATTTTATTGTGATTCGTCCAGCAGATAAAGGTGGCCTTATTGTGATGGATAGGTCCCATTATTGTCAATCTATGATCTCCATGTTAGGTGACTGTAGCTTTTACGATAAGATAACCATTGAGGACATACACAGGATTATTTCATCTGTAAGTAATTGTATATTTGATGTTTTTTCTGCCCATCTTATTACTGAAGAAATATTTTCTTTTCTAAGGGTAGTCAACCAATTGATTCCACTTATACAAGGTCTGCCTAAGATACTTAAACATCAGACTGACTTACCCATGAGACCTATTGTGGCAGGTGGAGGGTGGGTCACAGAGCCACTTTCACTTTATGTTGAGAAGTTTTTGAGACCAGTCATTAATTTGAATCAGGTGGTTTTAAGGGACTCAAAACAATTTTTGTTAGACCTCTATGAATGTACTAGAGGTATTATTGATGGTGAATATGTTATTTTTGTAACCTTTGATGTACAGTCCCTGTTCACCATGATTCCTAATGAGTTAGGGATCCAGTATATACATGAATATCTTCTGCTTCATGGTGATTATACTTCAGCACAGGTCGATCTTATTTGCTATTTTCTAGAGATTGTCATTGAAAATAATGTCTTCACTTTTGATGGTGAAATGTATTTACAGAAGCATGGCGTAGCTATGGGCACTTCATGTGTCAATAGCTACACCAAAATGTTTCTTGCGCACTGGAAGAATACCATCTTGTTTGCTACTGAGGGCTTTAAGGAGCATGTCCTATTCTATCGGCATTTCGTCGATGATTTGTTTTTGTTATGGAGAGGCTCGTTAGATGATTTAGTGGATTTTTATGAGACCATAAATGGCCTGACCAGCTGTTTGAAGTTTACATTTAACTGGTCATTTACTCGTATTGAGTTTTTAGATCTCTATATTGAGAAATTACATGATCATACTATTAACAGTGGTGTCCATCGTAAGACGTGCCATAGGAATGCTTTTTTGTTTAGGTCTAGTATGCACCCCGGTTATATTTTTTGGAACCTGATTAAAGGACAAAGAATGAGGGCCTCCAGATTAAATCCCACTATGGATGGTTTTGTGGAAGAGTTGGGCAATTTAGAGAAGAAGTTATTAGCCAGGAGGTATAGCCTTGGCGAGATTACTAGACACTGGTCTAATATAGATCAGTTAAGGTTTACCACAGCATGTCCGTATTTTGGACTAGTATGTGAGGCAAGTGCAATTAGTGGTAATGAACCCAGTGTGGGTTTAGGTGAAATTAGGATCCCCCTTTTTTATACTAGTGATCATAGAGATATCACTAGTTTATTTGCACTGCACTGGCCTATCTTACAGGTAGATGATGATATAGATAAGATTTTAGGTGATAAACCTAGGTTTTGATTTAAGAACAGGAAAAATTTGAAGAGGCTACTTTGCCATAACAGTGGTTCAAGTACTACGGCCTTTACTCCTGGTTTTACCATGCCATGTGGTGACTGTAATTTTTGTTCCTTTATTAACACCTCTGACACTTTTCATCATCCAGATCTCTGCAGAGAATACACTTTTCATGCTTATGCCAATTGCATGACTCCCCATGTGGTTTATTTAGCAGAGTGCATTGCTTGCAGCTCCTTGTATGTTGGTAAGATGAACAGGGTGCTGCGTAATAGAATAAGGGAGCACATTTACTACATTAGAATGGGTTCTATACACAACACACTCTCTAAACATTTATTGGGACTGGGAGAATCTCATACATTTAACTTCAGGGTCATTGAGACCATTTCTCCCGGTGTTAGGGAAGGTGACATTATTACACACACAGAACATAGGGAGACTTGTTGGATTATCACCCTTTGTGCAGATAGAGGGAGAGGTCTGAACGAGAGGGCTTCTATTAAGCCCTTATTAAAGAAAAGAAGACTCCAGAAGTAAATAGGAAATAGTAGTGGCTACTTATTTATTTGTTTTTTATTTGTTTTTTACTGTTGCTCATGAGAACGTTAACAGTGCAGTGTATATTGTTATATACATGTATATATATATATATATATATATATATATATATATATATATATATATATGTTTTTATATATGTGTTTACACATGTATATATTTATACTTATTATACATATATATTATTTTATGTTTTTATTTCTATTTATATTTTTTGAATTCTTTGCTTGTGCAGTATTTGCAGGAAATGTCTGGTCTTTCAGCTTTAGCAGTTTGACTTTAATTGATGTGCCTTTTAATTGATGTACTTTTACAACTGGGTGGTGCTTTATTACTATGTGTTTAAATGGAGTGCATTTTAGCTTTTTGTATTAGGTCTGATGAAGCTTAACTGCGAAAGCGCTTACCTTTTGTTACAATAAATATCCTGGATTGTTTTTTACTACTGGAGGACTTTGTGTTTGTGTTTTTCCTGCCTTGATGCCTGCATTTTCCTTTTGGAGTATTTTGTTTACTGGAAGAATTGGTGATTGTGCCTCGTTGCTATAGCAGCTTCATATCTCTGTTTGGCTTCTGCCTGGTTCATCCGTTGCTTACCTGTTACATTATTTCTGATATTAACAGGACTGCAGGTGAAGTTATAGTAGATGACATCAGCAGACCATGTGGGAGACACGATGTTGGGAGACCTGCATGAAATGTATGTGTAGGCTTGTGCAAGTCTCAAAAAACTGGCAAGCCATGCCATTGGAGAAGTAACTGTGGGATACACACTGTTAATTGCAGTGGGAATAGAACCCCTACCCATCTAAGGTTCACAGATTACAAAACACAGTACTTAATGCATTTGCCATAGCAAAAGTCTAATTTTGACAGGACTGCAGGTGAACCTATAGTAGATGGCATTGGCAGGCCATGTGGGAGACAAGAGGTTGGGATGTCTGCATAAGCATATTGCTTCATAGTGTCATCTGAGTCTAGAAACCTAATAGCAGTAGACTGCTTAGAAGGCTAGCTGCATAACAACACAACTGCCCTTAATGAGCATTCTTCACTGTTTGAGTTTTGCAGAGCAAGGCTGGGAGTACCACCAAGTGGTCCTGTCCATGATTGCATACACAACATTATATATAACACTTTACATTGTGGTTGATATATATGTGTGGAAAAAGTAATGAGACCCCTGGCTTGTAGAGCTTGTTTGGGGTGGTGTGTGTGTGTGTGTGTGGGGGGGGGGGATTTATTTTAAATATGTGGCATATAGTTATATTGTGCTCTTAGTTTGCAATGTTTCCACATGTAGTTTTATGTCATACAAAGGAAGTGGACAATAAATACCAATAATCAAATATCATATATGCAATTCCATAGCTCAAGCATTGGATTTGTGAGGTGATTAACAAAGTGTACATGCATGTGAGATAGGCCTGTTTGCACGTAGAGAAGCAGTGAGCAAACATGAGCCAAATTGCTAATGTTTCACAGTGCTACTATACCCTAGTCCTACCTGTACTCCAGGCTGGCTTTTCATGATGGCTAAGAGCATTAATTGAATGTATCCATTTTCTATTTTTGGGTGTCTGCTTTCCAGGCACTCTGGTTTATCTTTGTTTCCACAAAGTTGCACTTCATAAAAACAAGATAAACTTAACCAAAATGTTTTTCAGGACGCAGCATATTGCACAAATGTGGAATTAAAAGAAAACAAAGAGGAAAACATAATAAAACTAAGGGAGACATGCATAAAACCTGTAAAAGCACAGTAAAAATTGATAGTACATATCACAAATTTCTACAAATGTCAGGATTTGAACCCTCACACAATACAGCTTCAGAAAATAGGAGGGATGCCTTAGTCCTCTTTGCCACGCAAACAGTTTTGCATCAATGAAATTAAGGCATTCTTCACACAACCAACTGCATCAGAATGTACACTGTTATCAAACCATCAGCTGTGATTTGCACATTTAATTCTCTTTACTATATTTAGACATAGAGCACTTAGTGATTACACAACCTGTCATAATTATGCTTACAAATATACATCTCTGTCTTACCTTTCTGTGTTTCTTGGTCATTCATCAGTTATCTAACACATGCACTGTGTAAACCATTCCATATTATTGGGCTTAACGTGAGAGGATATTAACTGGGAATAATATGATATGCAGTTGCCAACAAATGAAGTCCAGGTTGGATGGCACAAACAAACATAGAATCTTCTTTTGGGGGTAGCATAGCTGAGTTACTGTTATGGCAGGAACAAAGATACACTCCTCTTTTGGGGGGCAAAGCTCAGTTACTGTTATGACACAAACAACTATGAAGTCTGAAGCTGCAATGTATATCATGACTTTCTAACTTCTATTTTAAATGATTTACCAGTACAAAGGTATGGTTCTAAACTGAGGCCATGCAGGGAACATCAGTATTCTTCAGAGGTATGACTGTGTGAATCTTTCATGCCTGAGGCCTTCTAATTACTAATGGACAAATATGAGTAAAATATGTGTCTGATGTCACATGTTAAAGTAGTTTCTGTACAAATCAACCAGTATTTACTTGCTTACTGTACCAAGTTAGAAAATAAAAGGATAATATTATTAAAGAATGCACTCTAGGTTCAGGACTTACCTTGCAAATGGACACACCTTTAGTTCAGGGCTGAGTCTGTCTGTTGCAAGCAGTGCACAGCCAATACATGGGGAGGTAAAGGTTGTATGAGTTGCCTGGCATCAATTTTACTATATGTATGTGAGTAGGAGAAAGGTATTACATATCTTGGTGGTCAATAAATGCATTATGCAATGTCTCTTAGCCAAAGCAAGGGCAAACTGAACATACCTACATCTGCCTACAGGGACAGCAGCTGAGAGGTTCCTCCTCTGAGTCTTTTTCTGACTGTGGCTGTGGTGACCTAGGCATTGATGGGGGGATGTGTGTCCCTTTCCCTTGCTGAACCAGCTGCAGCTGTTTCAGCAGCATCAGACTGTGGAGCATAGCACATACTATTAATATTTGTGTACATGTGCATGGATTATACTGCAGGGCTCTACCAGATATATCTAGGCACCAGAACCATGAGTTCAGAAGCCCAAACACACACTCTGATGTTCCTAATTTGAGCGTGTGCCTCATTATGGCATTCTTCTGTGAGTTTGTGTGCACTTCTGATGGGTGTCATCACTCATGGTTCCAAGGCATAGCCAGCACTCCCAGTAAATGACGCTATGGGATGTCACCCCTAGCAAACATCTGGTACAGCTGTGATGTGTGCCAGATATGGGAGTCATGATAACTACCAGGGTTGCCAGTACACACATTCAAGATAATTCCCTGGGCATTACACTTGACTTGGCAGTTGATGGAGTGGTATCCTTTGCAGTTAATGCAGATTCTACCTGCTCTCCAGGTGGTGCCTTAATGTTTATATGAGTGTAATCTATGTCACCCAGTAAGTCAGGGTAGTGCACTGCATGGTAAAACAATTCATTTTGCTGGCCCTCTCTTCAGAAGTGCAGGGAAAAAATATGTGCTCACTGGCATGTATGAGCATAGCATTCTGAAACTGGTGGAGGATCCTGGAAGTTGATGTCTGTGACACATTCATTATGTCTGGCACAGTGGTGCAGCGGTAGTGTTGTTGCCTCACAGCAAGCAGTTCTCTGGTTTGATTTTTGGCTGGGGTTCCTTCTGTCTGGAGTCTGCATGTCCTCCCTGCATTCATGTGGGTTTCCTCTGAGTGCTCCAGTTTCCTCACATATTACAAAGACATGCATCTGGAGTGCTTCTCCCCGGGCCTCCACTGAAAATTGGCTTTGTTCCAAGTCAGACTTTCCCGGTTAACAAATGTCCCCAGTTGGTCTTTGAAAGGTACCAGTAGCTAATATTGTAAGGGCTACACATACCTTAATTGGGTCTACTTTATGCGCTCGAAAAACCCGAATCCAAATAGCGCGACACATAAAGAGCAAACCGTGAATACATCGAACGTACTAAAGTGCAAAAATTAAAACCTCGAACCATCATAGTCGGCCAACCCACCACCCGCAACACACTACCTACCCAAACACAATTAAAAAAACACATACATACATACACTAACCAAAATCCTACTTCTAACCCTAAATTAAAGCACCAAAACCCTACTGCTAACCCTACACTGAACCCCACATACACAATTATCTATGCACTATCCTTAATCCCTCCCTTACCCTAACGTCTGTAACTACCGCACACTTCCCCTATGGAGTTATAGCCAAACAAACTAACTATTCCACACACATACACTTAAAACCCTACACTACACCTTACATACATTACCTACACAAAACCTTACATACACTACCTACCTATGCACTTACCTTAACCCCTCCCTATCCCTAAGGTCCATAACTATCGCACACTTACCTTATGGAGCTATACCGCAGATGGGCCAACTATGCAAATTCGATATTTCCACTTTTGTGGTTTCGTTCGTTCGACATATTCACGGTTCGCTCTTTACGTGTCGCGCTATTTGCATTTGGGTTTTCAGCTTTCGAGCACGTAAAGTAGACCCACCTTAATTTCCAGTGGGATGGGTTCCCCTTTGTTTGGTCTGGGTTTGAGTTGAGGGCAGCAGAGCTCACAGAGTTTTTGTAATATGTCCCTGTCTACCTTGTAGCTCTCTATAATCTCCAGATCATGTAGCACCTGGAAAGTGACCCTGGGGCTGAACACTCTTGTCCTTCTTGGCCTAGGTCTATTTTCAGCACCACCAGCAGCATTGGCATCAGCCTCTAGCACATTGCTTGTTTCTACTTCAATGGTATTGAAGGACTGAGGAAAAATCAGGATGGAAGCTACATGGATACTTTATACATTGTTGAATAGCTGTACTGTGTTGGATTCATTGATTAGCATGCAATTTACCAGTGCATGCTACAACTAACATCTATTAAACACACCTGTTGCTTACTCATTAGTGCGCTATGTGCACCTTTGCATAAATAAGGTAAGCATAGGCAAAACTGATATTTCTTCCATTTTTGTGATATTGCACAAACATGGACCATAAAAAGTACAGGAAAGGCTACACACCCTGTAGTGAAACCCAGGACCATCTATATTCCAGGCCTAACACATACATGTGCTGCCGCAGGAATAGGTACATAACTACCCAGAGAAACCTGCCATTCATTCCTCAGTTTCTTGTGGTTGCACTAAGCATCATATCTCACAAACAATGGTCATCATCATCGTCATCATCATCTTCTTTTGGCTGTTCCCATTAGGGGTCACCACAGTGGATCATCTGTTTCCATTTCTTCCTGTCCTCTGCATCATGATCTTTCACACCAACTGCCTGCATGTCTTCTCTCACCACATCCATAAACCTTATCTTATGCCTTCCTCTTTTCCTCTTACCTGGCAGCTCCATCCTTAGCATCCTTTTCCCAATATACCCAGCATCCATCCTCAGCACTTGTCCAAACCAACGCAGTCTCACCTCTCTTGCATTGTCTCCAAACTGTCCAACCTGAGCTGACCCTCTAATATACTGATTCCTAATCCTGTCCATCCTAGTCACACCCAGTGCAAATCTTAACATCTTTAACTCTGCAACATCCAGCTCTGACTCCTGCCTTTTCGTCAATGCTACCATCTCCAACCCATATAACATAGCTGGTCTCACTACCCTCTTGTAGACCTTCCCTTACACTCTTACTGGTACTCGTCTGTCACAAATCACTCCTGACACTCTTCTCCACCCATTCCACCCTGCCTGTACTCTCTTCTTCACCTCTCTTCCACACTCACCATTACTCTGAACTGTTGATCCCAAGTACTTAAACTCATCCACCTTTACCAACTCTACTCCCTGCATCCTCACCATTCCTCTACCCTCCCTCTCATTTACACACATATATTCTGTTTTAGCCCTGCTGACCTTCATTCCTCTCCTCACTAAAGCATATCTCAACCTCTCCAGGGTCTCCTCAACCTGGTCCCTGCTCTCACTACATATCGCAATGTCATCTGCAAACATCATAGTCCACGGGGCCTCCTGTCTAATCTCAACTGTCAACCTGTCCATCACCACTGCAAATAAGAAAGGGCTCAGAGCTGATCCTTGATGTAATCCCACCTCCACCTTAAACGTATATGTCACTCCCACCACAGTCCTCACCAATGTCACGCTACCCTTGTACATATCCTGTACCACTCTTACATACTTCTCTGCCACTCCCGACTTCCTCATACAATACCACAACTCATCTTTAGGCACCCTGTCATATGCTTTCTCTAAGTCCACAAAGACACAATGCAACTCCTTCTGACCTTCTCTGTATTTCTCTAACAACACTCTCAGAGCAAATATTGCATCTGTAGTGCTCTTTCTTGGCATGAAACCATACTGCTGATCACTAATCATCACCTCCCTTCTTAACCTAGCTTCCACTACTCTTTCCCATAACTTCAAGCTGTGACTGATCAGTTTTATCCCTCTGTAATTACTGCAGCTCTGCACATCACCCTTATTCTTAACGATAGGTAACAAAACACTTTTTCTCCACTCCTCAGGCATCCTCTGACTTTCCAAAATTTCATTAAACAATCTGGTTAAACATTCCACTGCCATTTCTCCTAAGCACCTCCATGCTTCCACTGGTATGTCATCTGGGCCAACAGCCTTTCCATTCTCCATCCTCTTCATAGCTGTCCTTAGTTCCTCTTTGCTAATCTGCTTCACTTCCTGATTCACCATCCCTACATCATCCAACCTTCTCTCCCTCTCATTCTCTTCATTCATCAGCCCTTCAAAGTACTCTTTCCATCTACTCAACACACTCTCCTCACTAGTGAGAACATTTCCCTCACTGTCCTTTATCACCCTTACTTGCTGCACATCTTTCCCAGCTCTGTCCCTCTGTCTAGCCAATTGGTACAGGTCCTTTTCTCCCTCTTTAGTGTCCAATCTCTCATACAGCTCTCTATATGCCTTATCCTTAGCCTTCGCCACCTATCTCTTTGCCATGCGCCTCATCTCCTTATACTCATGTCTACTTTCTTCATCTCTTTGACAATCTCACTTCTTCTTCACCAGCCTCTTTCTCTGTATGTTCTCCTGTACTTCCTCATTCCACCACCATGTCTCCTTGTCCTCATTCCTCTGTCCAGATGTCACACCAGGCACCTTCCTAGCAGTCTCCCTTACTAGCTCTGCTGTAGTTACCCAGCTATACGGTAACTCTTCATTGCCTCCCAGTGCCTGTCTTAACTCTTCCTTGAACTCCACCTCACAATCACCCTTTTTTAACTTCCACCATTTAATCTCACAAACAATGGTAAAGTAAAAAAAAAAAATTAAAATGGACAAGAGACCACACATTTTAACAACCAAATAATTGGGAATTGTAGACTGCTGACATGCACTTTCACCCTTCACTGCCCTTCATATTCACCTCCGCAAGTGTAACCTGACACACCCCTCTGATGTCAGCATTCACTGTTGCCATGCATTCAACACAAATACCATGGAAGTGCCTACACAAAGTGAACATCCCTACATGGTTACTCCTTTTTGGGATTCAACAATTCTAATGAGTTTTGACCTCATTTGCATATTCACTGTGCCGACAACTGGAATCTACATGGTTAGTAACTATGTAGACAGGAAAACTGCAATGGAGTCCAATGTTGTAATAGAGGAATACACATTTTAATAAACCGGGACTGTAATCCATCAGTTACAGAATGAATATGCCTACATTACAGTGTAATAATCTGTTTCATGACATTTAAACATTTTAGCAGCCTCCATTACTTAGGAGTATATTGTTCATTTGGGGGTGGGGGACCAAAGCTGCATTTATGTCATGATAGTTAAAAAGGTATTTTTATATTTGTTACTCTGATTTTCTAGCATCCACAATGTGTAATTAGGTAATGATATGTGTGGTGTTACATGTTAAGGTCAGTTCTGTACAAATGTAAGAGCCTTTATCTGCTCTTGTTTCCATGTAGACTCCTTTCTGTGGCCGTATTCGGAAAGCTTTGGAGTACACAGCCAACACAAACATGGAGTCTACACATTTGCTTTAGAGGTTGGTGAATGGCTCCACTGTATTAGTTTGCTTCATTAGCATTAAATCCAGCTACTTATGCTGCAATTTGCATGCCACAAAAGTTTCCGTATTTGCACATGAGTACACGCTGCTATGAGGAGTTTACTGAATCTAAAACTTTTTGTGGCCATGTGCACATTGTGCAGTGACGCGCACATGGTCAAAATTATCATGTAGGCTTTATTGAATCCCCCTATTTTTTTATTGACCTTAAATTAAACAGCACAGTCCATATATCCATCCATGCTTAGAAGTCACAGACACACTTTTACTAGCCACGTGGAGAACTGAAGTAGATTGCCAGGCCTTTCTTCCATATTATACACACACACACACACACACACACACACACACACACACACACACACACACACACACACACACACACACACACACACACAGACACACCTAGATAAAGTTTAGATTCACCAGTCCACCTACTGCATGTCTTGGGAAGGTGGGCACGAACAAAGACAGAGGATAGAAATAGGACATGAGCTTAATTAAAGTGGGTATTATTCAAGGTTCTCTTATAATGGTATAATTTATGGTCCTTATGAAGAATTACCTGTTTTTTTTTTGTTGTTTGTTTGTTTGCTTTTGTTTTTTTTTTAATTAAAATTTTTTACTGTCATTCATATCCAGTAATGATTGAAGTTGGGTTTACTGCATATAAAGTGTGCATTAGAGATACATATAGACCAAAACCTGAGAAAAAAAGAAATGATGCACCCACCATAATGTTTCATGTGTGTTGTCAATCTTGTCCTTTATTCTCACTGATGGGTCAGATCTGACGGTCAGATCCGGCTAGGCCATTACATAAGCTCAAGGTCCTCAGCTAAGCTTGTGGGCATTTTCCCTACCCATAATACAACTCTCCTACTACCTCAGATCTTTTTTGCCCTCTAGTAGTGACCAGGAGAAAGTATCTCAAAATTATCTTGTATAAGGAAACTACAAATTATATCCCTTCGGAGGCTGCAAAGTCCTATAAATATCCAATTAGAGTTACTCGGTCTCCCAGGAGGGGGTATGGTGGGTGGGTTGTGATAATAAAGGACGACATGGACAACACACACGGAACGTTATGGTGAGTACAGAACTTCTTTATGTGATGTTGCCAGTCTCATCTTTACTCTCACTGATGTGACTGCATCCCTAACTACCTAATTCTTGGGTGGCTCATGGGACAATATTCCTCAGAACCATAGAACCAAAGGATGCTTTACTCATAGAGGCCAAATCCAACTTGTAATGCGTAATAAAGGTATGTGGCTTAGCCCATGTTGCTGCAGCACAAATGTTGTCTAAGAGTAATCTGGCTTGGAAAGCCGCTGAAGTTGCTACTGACCTGGTAGAATGAGCTTTCATAGGATTAGGGATAGCCTTGTCGATAGAACTGTATATGAGAGATATACACTGTGAAAGCCAGTTGGATAGTGTTACCTTAGTAACTGGTTGCCCCTTCCTAGTGTCTGAATAAGAGATAAAGAGTTGATCTAACTTCCAAAATTGCATTGTCCTGTGTAAATAGAAACGTAACTGTCTATGAATATCTAGATGGTGCAGAGTGTAGTGTCCCTTGTTTTGAAAATTTGGAAAGAACACTGGTAATTCAATTTACTGATTGAGGTTATTTTCTGAAGCCACTTTAGGTAAAAAGGAGGGGTTCATTCATAAACAGGCTTTGTCCTTATGAAAGATTATGTATGGACACTTGGAGGATAAGGCCTGTAATTCTGAAACTCTCCTTACTGAAGTAATAGCTTTCAAAAGGGGCATTTTCCATGAGAGATATTTCAAATCATATGTAGCAAAAGGTTCAAATGTAGGGGAGGCAATCTTTGACAATACAAAATTCAAGTCCTAAGGTGGAATAGGGTTTCTGTATGGAGGGCAAATCAAGGCTGTTCCTCTGAAGAATGCTTTACAAAGTCTGTTCAACATTACAGCAGAACCATTATCTCCTATGTGAAAATTTGACATCACTACTAACTGAACCCTAATTGTAGTTGTATTGGCTCCCTCATTGAATAACTTGGCTAAGAATTCTTGGATAGAATGTAAGGTGGCTGTTAATGGATTTATCTGATTTAGATTGGACCAAGCCACAAATCTTTGCCATTTGTTTTTGTACAGTTTTTGAGTAGAATCTTTGTGGGAAGATAACAAAATGTGTTTATCTGGTGAACAAAGTAGAGGAAACCTGGCTATCATGTGAATTGGAGCAGCCAAGCTGTCAGCTTGAGACTGTAGACTGGTATGAACCACTCCTGAAGGATGAGTCAGGAGATCCGGAGCTGGGTCCATGATCTATGGTCCTTCCCACACATGAGGCAGAATAAAGGGGAACCATATCTGTCAAGGTCAATAGGGGGTCAATTAGAATTATTGTGGTTTCCAGTGAACTTACCTTCTGTAAGAGTTTGGGGATTAGAGGTATTGGTGGGAATGCATAAATAAGTCCTGTGGGCCAATCATGAACAAGTGCATCCCTTGGTGATTCCCCCATTGGAGGGATCAGGGCAAAGTAGTTGCTGCATTTGCCATTGATGGATGATGCAAAGAAATTGCAGCAAGGTTGACGCCATTTCCAGAAGATCTCTTCCGCAACTTTTTGACTGAGGGACCACTCATGCAGCCAAAGAATGGCTCTGCTCAGTTTGTCTACAATCACATTGGATTCCTCCAGAAGGTGCATTGCTGTGAGAAAGTGGTTAGAGGCCTCTGCCCATTGCCAGATCCTCAGGGCTTCTTGACATAAGGGGTAAGATCTGGTTCCACCTTGTTTGTTTATGTACCAGACCACAGACATAATGTCTGTTTAAATTGCTATTGTCCCTGGGGGGGGGGGGTCCTGAAATGCCTGCAACACCATAAGCATTACCCTCATCTCTAGAACATTTATGTGTAAATGGGCCTCATGTTCTTGCCAAGTGCCATCGACTATCTTTCCCAGATAATGCCCCCCCACCCTATCTGGGACGCATCTTTGGTCACTGTAGCTTGGAGCTGAGGGGGACAAAGGGGCGGCTGTGAGACACTAAAGGAGAATTTAGCCACAATTGAAGGTCTGTCTTGCATGAGTCAGTCATTATTAATCTTGTGCAACATTGGAAGATCCAAAAATGACAATTGTGTGAAACATAGCCATTGGAGGATTCTCATATGACACCGAGCCAGTGATATTAGAACAACTGAAGCTGCCATTTTGCCTAGCACCTGTAGCACTAGCTTGGTAGAAGCCTGTTTCTTCCTGACCAGCATCTCTACATAACACCAAAGATCATGTACCCTTTCTTGGGGAAGTTTTGCTGACATAATTGTTGTGTTTATCTGTGCTCCTATGAATACCAAAGATTGATATGGCTCAAGCACATATTTTTATTAATTTATGGTAATTCCAAGGGAAGAACAAAGTTGTAGGGTGTAGTTCCTGGTTTGCTGAAGAAGTTGCCTGGATGGGGTGGTGATGAGCCAGTCATTCAGATATGGAAACACCCAGAATCCTTTGCATCTTAGGTTAGCTGCCACTACTGCCATACATTTGGTGAACACTCTGGGGGGCTGTCATGAGACCAAAGGGCAGAGCTCGAAACTGGAAGTGACTGACTCCTAGCTGGAAGTGTAAGAATCTTCTGGATTGCCTGTCCATTAGAATATGGTAGCACACATCCTGAAGGTCTATGGAGCACATCCAACTGTCTTTTTCCTGAAGTTGAAGTATCAATTGCAGTGTTACTAACCAGAAATTGGATTTCTGAATGCATTTGTTCAGTTTGCTGAGATCCAGAATGAGTCTCCAGTCCCATGTTTTCTTTGGCACTAAAAAGAATCTTGAGTAAGTTTCAGATCCTTTCTGGTCTGTGAGGACTTTTTGGATGACTTGCTTTTTTAGCAACTTTTGAATTTCTAAGGTTGCATGTTCCTTTTGACTGGGTGGAATGTCAGCAACTGATGTGTTTACAGGGGTGGGATAGGAGAATGGAATGGCATATCCCCTAGATATGATGTTCTGCATCCATCTGTCAGTTGTGATGTTTTGCCAGGTTTTTTGGTGGGGAGACAATCATGTCCTGACTGCCTCCAGAGGCAAGCAATCAGGAACTTCTTCAGGAGTGCTGAAAGGGCCCCCCCAAAGAAATATTCTGTGTGTCCCTAATTATGCGGGCCTCCTCTGCCATGAGGGTGGAATCTACCATTATTGTACCCCCCTATGCCCCTGTGCCCCTGGGGGATCTTTCACTTGTGCGTCATGGAAAGACCTTTGAGATTTTCTGAACCACATCTTCCCACTACCCCTCTGACCCTTAGGAAGTGGTCTGGTGGGTGTGAAAAACATACTCCAACAGCAGACAAGATCTTGCCTTCCAGTTCACACCTGGTGAGTGTTTGCATCACTTTCGGCCAAAAGAGAAGAGCCATCAAAAGGGGCATTAACAAAGGTAGACTAGAAGGGCTCCATGAAGTCACAAAGGTGCATCTAGGGCAGTCTCCGAAGAGCAATACCTGAACCCGCAGCCCTACATGTTGCATCTGCTGCATATGATATGAGTCTCATGGAAGAGTTTACAACAGAAATGAGGGTGGTGAGCTCAGTATTAACTTTATCTGCTACTTCAACAGCTACATCTCCTTGGAGGGAATCTGTGAGTTCCTTTAACAGGTCCCTCTGCAGCCTGGTAAAATGGATAAGGTAATTTTGAGAACAAAAGGCAAAAGTCGCTGATGAAAACACATACTTCCCATATCTACCCATAGTCCTAGAATCCTTATTGGGAGGATGGACAGAGGAGCTGGTCTGTGATAGCTCCTTTTTAGTGGCTGCCACCACACCATGGCATCAACTGCAATACCCTTAGTTAGAAAAGCCTTATCCTTTGGAGCAGTAATGTATTTGTTGGCCTTCTAGGAGTGGACTGTATGGAATCTGGGGTCTATAAGGCCTTCCAGGAGATTAAGTCCATAAGCTTGTCAGAAGGAGGGGGTCACCCAAGAGGTAGAAGGGTGAGATCTGCAAGCCTTCAGGTAGACCTATTCCTCAGCAGAAGGGGGTATGGACTGCCAATCACCCCTCTGTTTTAAAATTTCAAGGATGTCTCCAAAGGAGACATCTTCAGGGGATGACCATGGGGACCCTTCTGCATGATCAAAGTCAGTATCTGAAGTGATAGACTCTTCTAGTGAGTCAATATGCTTCCTCTTGCAGGTCCTCCTCCTAGGGAATTCCTGAGTGAGATACTCTGGGGATGTTTCAGAAGAGGAGGGAGTCCCTTGCTTGACATCCTGAGGCCTAGGGTCACTGCGATCCTGTGGCAGGGTTATGTGAGAGGATAAAGACAAATGACTAGAACTGGGAGGAAGATCTGATAAAGGTTGTGTCTTTGACTAGTATGGAGTCAAAATCCTCCTCTTAACCTTGAAAGCCGACTGTCCCTGCTCCAAGGACCACCCCCCTGATCTGACAAGGAAATTGCCGGAACCAAAGGCATCCATGGTGCCAGGGAGAGAAGCTCTGAGACCAAAGCAGGAGCCAAACTCACCAGAGCTGAAACTCCCAATGACAGGGTCAGATCTGGAGAGCTCTGAGCTGGCTCTGAGGATCCAACTGGGCAGTGTCAGCTTCTAGAGGTGTCCTGCTCTGACTGGAGGGAAACACCAGGGTAGAAACTGGCTCCAAGGAAACTGAGGGTCCCAGGGCTGATACAGACACAATCTGAAAATCAGAATCTTCTGGCTCCAAAGCCACAGGATGGATCAGAGGAGAAATAAGTACTGTAGGAGAGGGCTGGGTCTGATCTGATTCTTTTGGACTCAGGTCCAGTAAAAGTTTAGCTCTGGATGGGGTCATACCTCTCAACCTCTAAGAGTAAGAAATCTGGACAAAGCAATAAAAAAGTGGTACAAATAGTGACAATTTTGAAATACTGCTCTTGCAAACTTAGAAAGTTGATAGAATAACAGGTTTTGCATTAGCATGAATTTTCTGAAGGATATGAAGTCTAAAATTCAAATGTCTGTCATTATTTTCTAACTTCAGTCTAATGAAAGCCACAATTTTATGAAAAACAGACCAAAAATATAAGGCAAAAATCTGGACATTCTGCGAAAATCTGTACAGTTCATAGGTTCATAGGTAGGTACTAGGCTATCTGCCTGAAGGCATTTATAAGACTAGCTGGAATGTGTTGGCTTTCGCCACCCCCTTAGATTAGTTCCGTGTGCCTCTGTCCAGCAGAGCCATTGAAGTGATCCCTGGGGTAAACTTTCTGTTTCCCATCCACTTGTCAAGGTTTCTCTTGAAGAGGGTTAGCGAGGAGCTCTGCCTAATGTAGATTGGAATCTTGTTCCAGAGCATGGGAAGTCTCTGGGATAGGAATCTATCCCTCCAGCATGTCCTATTTATTGTTGTGGTAAGGTTTAGATCCCTGGAGCGTGTGGCTCGAGGGGATATGGTTTTCTTTAGGTGGAGCATGTCCATCAATTCTGGATTGGACATGGCCTTGTATGTCAGGCAGAGATCACCTCTGAGTAGGCGGTATGCAACCGAGTACAGCTGGAGTTTCTTCAGTTGAGCTGCATAGGGCATCTGCTTGAGGCCAGTGATCCTCTTGGTGAGGTACTTCTGGGATCTTTCCAGTTGTTGCAGGTGTCTTTTAAGGTACATCCCAAATGGGGCATTGTACTCTATGATGGGTCTGATGAGTGATGCGTAGAGGGACCCAATGACTTCTTTCGATCTGGATGCAAACCCTTTTGTGATTAGGTGGGCCACATAGAAGGATTTTCTAACCACTTTGGCAATGTGATTATCAAAGGAGAGGTTACTATCTACTTGGGTCCCCAGATCCCTTATTACATCTTTTGTATTTAGGGGGCTACCACCTATGTGGTAGTTTGTGGGTACTTTGTTTTTTCCAAAGGGGATGACTATGCACTTTTTGGCATTTAGCTTGAGGCCATGGTTTTGACACCAGGTATCTGTCTCAGTGAGACCCTTTTGGAGGATGTCTGTGTCAGCCGAAGAGTCAATTATAGCCCCTAGTTTGCAGTTGTCTGTGAATTTGGTCAGCCACAGTCCTCCTGTGCTTGTCTGTATCTCTGAGAAGTATATGCCGAACAGGAGGGATCCTAAGACTGAGCCCTGGGAAATGCCACTTGTAACTGGTTTAGAGTCAGACTTAGCTCCTGCAACATTTGCCATGTGGGTTCTGTCCGTGAGCCAGTTGGCAACCCATCTCATGACATAGGGGTTTATGTTCAGGCTGGTGAGCTTCTCTATAATACCTGAGTGGGGAATGGTGTCAAAGGCCTTTGCGAGGTCTAGGTAGGCTGTGTGGACCACCTTTCCCTCATTGAGAGGTATGACTGGGGTCTTTAGCAAACTCTGTACAACCCTGTACACATCTTCATCAGAAAGGATCCTGGTGGACCTAGTAAACAATGTCGGAGATCTAGACTTAGACAATATAGGAGAAAGAAGCCTTGACGTTACTAGTTCCAGGGATGGTGAACAGCTCTGATGTAGAATTTCTTTTGGCACCGAAGACATTAGATCCAAGGGTTCAGGTGGCTCTGTGACAGCCTTGGATCCAGCAGATACTGTTTGATCTTTTGGTTCTAATGGAGCAGTCAGTCTAGGAGTTTTTTGACTCGGCTCTGAAGTGGATTTTGGATCCATAAATGACCATTTCTAGGATTTTTGACAACTTTTGGAGGACACTGATGAAATTGCCTCTGAGAAGGGGGTTTTTAGTAAACCCTTCAATATCAATTTGTGCTTGCTGATTAAAGCCATGATAAATGGAACATGTTTCCTGAAGGTGAAGAGGCCCTAAGCAATACACACGTAAAGTGTGTGAATCACTAAGGGGTATCTTCTTTCCGCATTTCTTGCATTTTTTGAATCCTAGATGTTTTCCTTCCTGTTTTTGAGACATAGCAAAGGAAGAACTGCAAGAAGAAAAAAATACAATAACAGAAAATGCAATACTTAAATCATGCACACACCTCAAACACTCCAGTGGGAGAGAGAGAGAAATATTAGATATATTTTTTTTTACTTAAATCATCATCTAACTAAAACAGATGATAGGGAGATAGAGGAAAAAGGGAAATAGAGTCCTCTAACTTGAGCAGACTAGTTATACACCCCCTAACTAGAACGGGTGATAGGAGGGGTAGGGAACACTCACGCTATATATTTTAATTAATTAAAATATATGTTAATTATAGAAAAGGAGAACTATCAAAGAAGAATAAAAATTGAAAGCACTTAGACCAGAGCAAGCTTTTGGAACCTCTTTTCTACATGGTAAACAAGATCTGAGGTAGTAGGAGAGTTGCATTATGGGTAGGGAAAATGCCAACGAGATTAGTTGGGGACCTTCAGCTTATGTAATGGCAGAGACAGATCCAATGGATCAGATCTGACCCATCAGTGAGACGAGCCTGACAACATCATATTATTTAATATTGGAAAAAGTATTAAAGAAAGTTCTCAGAAGTAATGTATATGTGACTCATGGAGAATATAAAAAAAAGTGATCAGAGTTTTACTTTTTCTACTTGAGGAGGAAATTCTCATGGTGGAATGCATTATCAAATATTTTTATACTTTTTAGTATGGAGGATAAATAATACAAAAATATACCCACGTGCTCTCAGGTTTTTCTAGTATGAAAGTTAGATTCTGTATAGCCAAACTAAATGGCATCCCGGTCCCTGGTTTTAAGGCAGTGGTTTTCCAGCACTTGGGACTAGAGCACCTGTGGTGAATCTGAAATAAAAACATGCTTTATTACCTCTGATGACCTATTTCATTGTAGAGACATATCGCTTGGCCTGCATGACCTCCCACCTACTTTCCAAAGGTTGAAAGATAATACACTGAGGCCTCACTCTCCATATGTTGCAGTACACCTTGATGACATGATTATTCATACAATGTATTTATAACCCCTTATAGTCTCAGATATCAAAACTGAAGGCTGTATTTGAATCCATGCAACAGTTAGGATTGACTGTAAATTCTAAGAAAATTATTCTGGGGTAGGTGGATGCCAAGAAAAAAAATGAACTGGTCAGTGCCCTCCACTAAAAGGCAGGTGAAGACTTTTCATGGACTACTACAAAAACTTTGTTCCTAAGTTTGCAACTATTGCCTGTGCTTTGACAGTGCTCATAAAAGGGAAAGCTCTAGCCATGCAATGGTCTGCTGAAACAGAGTATTCAATGACCTAAAAACGATCTTGTATTTTGAACATGTGCTAATGACATATGATTTTGCTGCAGAGTTTAACTTATATGCCAAGGGGTCAGAGGTAGATTTAGAAGTAATTCTGTCACAACACTTTCATAGTGAGGAGCACCATGTGTGTGCTACCATTAGTAGGAAACTAAACAATGCAGAAAAGAGATACTTAATCACTGAAAGAGTGTTTAGAAATAAGTATGGCATCATATTACTCAAAATAGTATGTATTTGGTAGGCATTTTAGCTTAGCAACAGACCATACCTCTCTACAATGGATAAGTAGACAGATGATGGTAATACTAAGTTATGCTAATGAGCACTGTCTCTCCATCCCTTCCAGTTTACCATGGCTAGCATGTGTGGAGTGACAAATCAGAATGACAATGGGCTGTTCAGGTCCCACAGGCCATCATATTGAGCCAAAAAGTGTGGCAGTTGTAACTAGTTGAGTTGTAATATATGATGTGCCATTAAGAAAAGGGCAAAGTGACTTTTGATTGGGAACATTCCTTGATGTGGAGCTGTAAATGGTTGGAGTACAAGCTCTACAGAGCTGAAATATACATATAGAAAAGCCTTGGACTTCAATTAAAAGTACAGGCCATTAATGGAAGGGTTAAATTGACTGTGCAAGAAAACATTAAAGGTACAGGACAAGTGCTTTGGTGTTCTTTATTTCCCTTACAGATGTTCGAAACAAAATGCTTGTGTTTTTATACAGTCCCCAGTGCTTCCTTGAACTTATAATGTATGTGTATGCGCTCATTGGTGTTTATAATAAATTCAATTTATTTTCATTTGTCATCAGATATAAAGGTAAACAAGACAGAACAATACTTTATCCTGCCACAAGGAGTAGTTTTAGTAATGACACTTTTAACAGTTTTCAAATGGTACAATGAAGTAACTACGCACTACCGTATGTTTTCGTGTAAATGACACCGTGTTTAATATTTCTGGTATCTTGTTATCACCTGCTCAGTGTGTCATATTTAATTTGCATTTAAAGTTTATGCCTACTGTTTTGCCACAACAACATGAAGTCATGTCTGATTGCTTTAGAAGTGTTAATAAGTTACATCGGTCGTACCATTTTTTTCTATTAATAATGATTGGATAACATTTATGAACTGCAGATTCAATATGAGCTATTCTTTCATGCTCAGGTGATGATTATGATGACAATGCTTATTGTCCTCTGAATATTTTTTCACACAAAGGGAACAGTGAATAATAAAATCTTTTAAAAATTAAGTTATTAGGACCTTTTCTAAAAGTCTGAAATAGAAAAGCTTTTCAAACCATATAATGCTAATAAATTCCCTGTTATTTTTCACATTACCAATGCCTGATAGCATGCGTTATATCAGATGTGTAATGATAAGTGGATTATCATAAAAAAAAGATCTAATGACGGTAAACATGCAATTATGAATGTGACTCAGTACATGTGTATGTGTCAGGACCTACTCAATGAACAAACACTTAAAAAGTCAAAGACTTTGGTACTTATGATAGAATGTTTATAATTGTTCATGTTTTGTTGATGCAGGGTGTCATATTGGGGTCTATATTAAAACACTGAAGTTTCAAAACTTTGAATGTTATAATCGAACCCTATTCAGCGAGATCTGAAAATATCGAAGCAACAGAAAAACAATTTTTTATCATTTCTGTTGCTTCGGTATTTTCAGCTCCGTGGTGGAAAGTTACAGGTTGAGTTCTGGTAAGTGTGCGATTGAGTGCGGGTTAGGGGAGTTAGGGTTAGGGTGCGGTTAGGTATGTGTGCGATTGTGTGGACGTGAGGGTTAGGGCGGGTTAGGTGAGTTAGGGTTAGGGAGCGGGTCAGGTAAGTGTGCAATTGTGTAGAAGTGAGGGTTAGGGTGGGGTAGGTGAGTTAGGGTTAGGGCGTGGGTGAGGTGAGTGTGCGATAGTGATGGACCTTAGGGTTAGGGTTTGGGTTAAGGTAAGTGGATAGTTAGTGGTGTGTGTATAGTTTAGTGTAGGGTTAGGTGTAAGATTTTAGGTGTATGTGTGTGGAATGCTGTTTGTTTGGTGTGCTTGTGTTGTGTGTATGTGTTTTGGAACAGCAAATTTTTTCCCTAGGAAAAAAATTCACTGCTCTGTATGTTCGATGTTTTCAGCTTTCGCTGAATAGGGTTCGATATTAGAACATTCAAAGTTTTGAAACTTCCATGTTCTAATATACACCCTGATATTGGTTTAATTTACTGATAACAATGTTTACAGTAAAATGTTGTTTTTCCAATTCTTGCTTAGTGGTGCTTTATTGCCTAAGATACACAGACAGATTTCACTATTTGTAATTACAGCCTCTATTGTTTGATATATAGTTCTCAGAGGTTCAGGCCAAAAGTAAGGGGCTGTGACTGACCAAGTTTCCAAACGACTGCAAACTGGGTGCAATTATTGAATCCCCAAATGATGTCAGTATACTTCAGGAGGGTCTTATGCAGAACAACGACTGATGTCTTAGTCAAGGTCTCAAAATGAATGCAAAGAAATGTATCATCATTCCCTTCGGCAAAATCAAAGTCCCCCTCACACTATCAAATCAGCAATAATAACTATATGACAACATTACGTTCTTCAAAGCAAATGTTAAAACTATCACAGTAGTCATTCGTAGTACACTGGGTGCATTAATTCTGGGCATAAGAGTTTTGAAGAATGGAGTTAATGAATGTATGTATAACCAGCAACCAGTATCACAGGAACTACACTTGTCATAAATGTCACTTTGGGAGTATGTGAAGGTGGAAATACCTTTAGCACAGCATGGAGGGGAGGCTGTAACTGAACCAAACAAAGGATTGATTGTGGAAAGAATAATAATTTAGAAAAAAAGTACCCAAATAGAAATTATTTATCTTTAAAACTATTCTTTATGAAGGGCCTGTTAGAAAAATGATTTAACAGTGCAGTTCAGCTTATTTAAAGACCAGTTTATACACTGGTTGTCATGGAGTGCAATTGCCAGGGATAGAATCCCTTGGAAATAATAGAATATTAGTAATTGATAAACTGTAATCAACTTCTTGTGCTATATATATATATATATATATATATATATATATATATATATATATATATATATACAGAATGTTTATATTGTGACAGAGAGGCACAACACAAGACAACCACTAGATAGCACCCTAATGATTAATCATACCTACAGAGCAGGAAAAGGTTAACAGTCTCAGCTAGAGAGAGAGTGCAAGCAGCGTGTGCCTTCATAGCAGCCATCAGCAGAAGATAATGGTATGTAGATACTGTTCTGCAGTGAAATCAGCGCATAATATGCTTGAGGATGAAGAAGAAGATGATACTGACAAAAATTTATAACCTGGAAGAATCTGTGGATAAGTCACAAGAGGGGAAGGACAAAGTAATCCCCTTGATATAATGGAACTTTAACAGGAGAAGTGCAGCTAGACAGAGAGGGAATGAAGAGAGATCTGATTCATACTGATTTGTCTTTTAACCTGTGACTGAGGAGTTAAGAAACCTGAAAGCTAAAATAGTCTGGTGTGTCATTCAGGATAAGATGACCATCAGAAGAGGCACTGTTTTCATTTTGCTTTGTCTAAACACAGAGCTAAACTCCTGTATTTGCTAGCTAGAGACTGTAGGTCTAGAATGAACATAATTATCAAGTTTCATTTGAAAAATCCACTGACAAAAACTCATTTCTGTTGCTAGCATTTTTTAAATAAATGGTGCATATATTTTATCAAAATGCTTATTTCCTGCCTTTATTTTGCGAAAGTTGGTGAATATAGTTATTTGAAGGTGCAGATCACTTGGGACTGGGCTACAGTATGTATGTGTGTTCATGCATACACTAAAGGTAGAGTTATATTTAAAAAAAATGTTTTAATCACTTTACTTCCTGGTTTGCAGTTTGCAGGCTAACATGCTTCATATACCAAGAACTGACAATTAATTCATCATTATCGAACTAATACAATCAAATTTCTGACTGAAGTTCTACTAGAATTTCCCATTTACAAGTCACTTGGCACAAAACTAATTTTGTATCACCAATGTGTTATTACTGCTACTTACCCTTATATCACAAAATGATTGGGCTTGCGTTCATAGTAGTGGGCTGCACAATCCTGATAACCCATTAGTATCCCAATGTGCTAGTCCACGCCTGTGGATCACTGTAAGCCACATGATGTGTAGTGAGAGTGAAGTGTGGCACAATTTAGTATTTGTGTACTTACCCAGATACTCTAGAGGGGTACAGTCAGTTACTAAGGTGAAATGCCTGCCCAGTTTACAGTACTTCAAGGCATCAATGGCCAACATTATTGCTAGATACTCTCTTCCATTGGCTGAATATATCCTTTCCTTATTTCTCAACTTCCTGATGATATAACGCACAGTATGCTCCTCACTATGAATGTTTTTTGGTTGGACTACTGTGAATCCTCTGTTGAATTAATATGTAGGTTGAATTTGTTTTAGTATTCTTTGTATAACTGAACTAGTGCAAGAAAGCCCTCCAGTTTTCTTTTAGTGGGAGAAGTTTGTCTTTTTAGGACCTTTATTTTTTATTCTAGTTGAGCTCTTACAGTATCTCTCCATGCAAGGTGTCCTAAGTGTGTGGATTCTGTGTCCTAAGCGTATGGATTCTGTGTCCTAAGCATTTGGATTCTGTGTCCTAAGCATTTGGATTCTACCTTTCCCACAATTTCTTAGCATTTATATATTGAAGGCTGCCTGTCTTATGGATTCTGATACAGTATGTGATCTTAAGTGAGACTTCCAATCTTTCTAATGAATAATGATGTCATCCAGGCATGTTACATCATATTTATTTATTTTACATTTGTTAACCGGGGGTGTCTGACTCAGCCGAAAAGGCCCTTTTTCAGCAGAGGCCCGGGGAGAAAAGCTCCACAAAGAAAAATTACAGACACATTTAGTTATTTAGACATAATCAGTATACACACAAATTACAAGAGACATGTTTTTGCAGTGGTATGCGGCACAAACAGTTACAGTGGAGAGAACAATCAAAAAAGATATTAATTTTAAAAATAAAGGTAAGTAATAGATTTGTGGTGTACAGCTGAACTTTGGAATGTAGGTAGAATACATACATAGTACACAGGTACAGTACATACATTGTAGATTAGCCAGTGTTTGTGAGTAAGATTGAAAAACTATTATCAATTGCTCTAGATTTAGTATGCATATGTTATCTGCTTTCACTAGCCTGGGGAGCAATCATATCAAGAGTGAGGCTTCAGTAGTTTGTCCATCAGTCTTTGAATGGTACCTGGAGCTTTGTGTATGCTGAATGGCAGCACTAAAAATTGAAAAGGGCCATCAAAAAGGCCATCAACCATTACATTTTTTTATTTTATTTGTTTATTGTATTTCTTTACCAGAGGAAATGAATGGTGCGAGCCAATAGCCATATGTTAAGTCTAGGGTTGTGAAATCTATGGCGTTCCATATGTTATCTATCACTTCGTCAGTTCTGGGCATAGGCCAGGTAACACATGTGATATATTACTCTTTTTCCTAAAGTAATTACAGCATCTAATACTTCCTCAAGTTTCAGAACCAGCACTACTGGTCTGCTTTGCTCCTGTCATGTCATGACTGTTCTATCTCTTCTAGATGGAACATCTTTTAAACTTATCTCATTGACTGTAGTAATGTTTAAGGTTTCAGTCTAACCTTCAGTCCAGGTGTTGTCTTTATGTTATGCTGTATCGGTTTAGTTCTCCAGACGTATCTCAGCACATGTATTTACTTCTTAAAAGAAATTTTCTTACTTCTATTTGTCTACCTTTTACAAGAAATCCTTTAATTGCATTTTATGTAAAGAGTCACTGGTCCTTCCTCTATGAACTTTAGCTAGCAAGCTGATTGCTGAGTTATCTACTTCTTTCGATGGATTCAATTTTCCCTTAGAATCCCCAGGCTGCTGTGCGCCCCTGCCTTCGGCGTTCCAGGTTTGTCTATAATCACCTCCTGACCACTACTAGGTCTGGAATCTAATAACCTATCTAAGACTGCTGCCTCCTATACCACTGTGAGGACCTACGCCATCCCTCTATTGGGAGCTCTCTCCAGAAAGATAGAAGAAACTATAATCACCTCCTGACCACTACTAGGTCTGGAATCTAATAACCTATCTAAGACTGCTGCCTCCTATACCACTGTGAGGACCTCGCCATCCCTCTATTGGGAGCTCTCTCCTGAAAGATAGAAGAAACTATAATCACCTCCTGACCACTACTAGGTCTGGAATCTAATAACCTATCTAAGACTGCTGCCTCCTATACCACTGTGAGGACCTACGCCATCCCTCTATTGGGAGCTCTCTCCTGAAAGATAGAAGAAACTATAATCACCTCCTGACCACTACTAGGTCTGGAATCTAATAACCTATCTAAGACTGCTGCCTCCTATAACACTGTGAGGACCTCGCCATCCCTCTATTGGGAGCTCTCTCCTGAAAGATAGAAGAAACTATAATCACCTCCTGACCACTACTAGGTCTGGAATCTAATAACCTATCTAAGACTGCTGCCTCCTATACCACTGTGAGGACCTCGCCATCCCTCTATTGGGAGCTCTCTCCTGAAAGATAGAAGAAACTATAATCACCTCCTGACCACTACTAGGTCTGGAATCTAATAACCTATCTAAGACTGCTGCCTCCTATACCACTGTGAGGACCTACGCCATCCCTCTATTGGGAGCTCTCTCCTGAAAGATAGAAGAAACTATAATCACCTCCTGACCACTACTAGGTCTGGAATCTAATAACCTATCTAAGACTGCTGCCTCCTATACCACTGTGAGGACCTACGCCATCCCTCTATTGGGAGCTCTCTCCTGAAAGATAGAAGAAACTATAATCACCTCCTGACCACTACTAGGTCTGGAATCTAATAACCTATCTAAGACTGCTGCCTCCTATACCACTGTGAGGACCTACGCCATCCCACTATTGGGAGCTCTCTCCTGAAAGATAGAAGAAACTATAATCACCTCCTGACCACTACTAGGTCTGGAATCTAATAACCTATCTAAGACTGCTGCCTCCTATACCACTGTGAGGACCTCGCCATCCCTCTATTGGGAGCTCTCTCCTGAAAGATAGAAGAAACTATAATCACCTCCTGACCACTACTAGGTCTGGAATCTAATAACCTATCTAAGACTGCTGCCTCCTATACCACTGTGAGGACCTACGCCATCCCTCTATTGGGAGCTCTCTCCTGAAAGATAGAAGAAACTATAATCACCTCCTGACCACTACTAGGTCTGGAATCTAATAACCTATCTAAGACTGCTGCCTCCTATACCACTGTGAGGACCTACGCCATCCCTCTATTGGGAGCTCTCTCCTGAAAGATAGAAGAAACTATAATCACCTCCTGACCACTACTAGGTCTGGAATCTAATAACCTATCTAAGACTGCTGCCTCCTATACCACTGTGAGGACCTCGCCATCCCTCCATTGGGAGCTCTCTCCTGAAAGATAGAAGAAACTATAATCACCTCCTGACCACTACTAGGTCTGGAATCTAATAACCTATCTAAGACTGCTGCCTCCTATACCACTGTGAGGACCTACGCCATCCCTCTATTGGGAGCTCTCTCCTGAAAGATAGAAGAAACTATAATCACCTCCTGACCACTACTAGGTCTGGAATCTAATAACCTATCTAAGACTGCTGCCTCCTATACCACTGTGAGGACCTACGCCATCCCTCTATTGGGAGCTCTCTCCTGAAAGATAGAAGAAACTATAATCACCTCCTGACCACTACTAGGTCTGGAATCTAATAACCTATCTAAGACTGCTGCCTCCTATACCACTGTGAGGACCTACGCCATCCCTCTATTGGGAGCTCTCTCCTGAAAGATAGAAGAAACTATAATCACCTCCTGACCACTACTAGGTCTGGAATCTAATAACCTATCTAAGACTGCTGCCTCCTATACCACTGTGAGGACCTACGCCATCCCTCTATTGGGAGCTCTCTCCTGAAAGATAGAAGAAACTATAATCACCTCCTGACCACTACTAGGTCTGGAATCTAATAACCTATCTAAGACTGCTGCCTCCTATACCACTGTGAGGACCTACGCCATCCCTCTATTGGGAGCTCTCTCCTGAAAGATAGAAGAAACTATAATCACCTCCTGACCACTACTAGGTCTGGAATCTAATAACCTATCTAAGACTGCTGCCTCCTATACCACTGTGAGGACCTACGCCATCCCTCTATTGGGAGCTCTCTCCTGAAAGATAGAAGAAACTATAATCACCTCCTGACCACTACTAGGTCTGGAATCTAATAACCTATCTAAGACTGCTGCCTCCTATATCACTGTGAGGACCTCGCCATCCCTCTATTGGGAGCTCTCTCCTGAAAGATAGAAGAAACTATAATCACCTCCTGACCACTACTAGGTCTGGAATCTAATAACCTATCTAAGACTGCTGCCTCCTATACCACTGTGAGGACCTACGCCATCCCTCTATTGGGAGCTCTCTCCTGAAAGATAGAAGAAACTATAATCACCTCCTGACCACTACTAGGTCTGGAATCTAATAACCTATCTAAGACTGCTGCCTCCTATACCACTGTGAGGACCTACGCCATCCCTCTATTGGGAGCTCTCTCCTGAAAGATAGAAGAAACTATAATCACCTCCTGACCACTACTAGGTCTGGAATCTAATAACCTATCTAAGACTGCTGCCTCCTATACCACTGTGAGGACCTACGCCATCCCTCTATTGGGAGCTCTCTCCTGAAAGATAGAAGAAACTATAATCACCTCCTGACCACTACTAGGTCTGGAATCTAATAACCTATCTAAGACTGCTGCCTCCTATACCACTGTGAGGACCTACGCCACCCTCTATTGGGAGCTCTCTCCTGAAAGATAGAAGAAACTATAATCACCTCCTGACCACTACTAGGTCTGGAATCTAATAACCTATCTAAGACTGCTGCCTCCTATACCACTGTGAGGACCTACGCCATCCCTCTATTGGGAGCTCTCTCCTGAAAGATAGAAGAAACTATAATCACCTCCTGACCACTACTAGGTCTGGAATCTAATAACCTATCTAAGACTGCTGCCTCCTATACCACTGTGAGGACCTCGCCATCCCTCTATTGGGAGCTCTCTCCTGAAAGATAGAAGAAACTATAATCACCTCCTGACCACTACTAGGTCTGGAATCTAATAACCTATCTAAGACTGCTGCCTCCTATACCACTGTGAGGACCTACGCCATCCCTCTATTGGGAGCTCTCTCCTGAAAGATAGAAGAAACTATAATCACCTCCTGACCACTACTAGGTCTGGAATCTAATAACCTATCTAAGACTGCTGCCTCCTATACCACTGTGAGGACCTACGCCATCCCTCTATTGGGAGCTCTCTCCTGAAAGATAGAAGAAACTATAATCACCTCCTGACCACTACTAGGTCTGGAATCTAATAACCTATCTAAGACTGCTGCCTCCTATACCACTGTGAGGACCTACGCCATCCCTCTATTGGGAGCTCTCCTGAAAGATAGAAGAAACTATAATCACCTCCTGACCACTACTAGGTCTGGAATCTAATAACCTATCTAAGACTGCTGCCTCCTATACCACTGTGAGGACCTACGCCATCCCTCTATTGGGAGCTCTCTCCTGAAAGATAGAAGAAAGTATGTCCTACAATTCCTGCAATTTGCAAATAACTGTTGTTAGCCTTTAATCTGTACAACCCGAAGCCAGGTCAGCCAGCAGCCACACATTGCTTCTCCCAACCAACTGACCATAGGTCTCCATTAGTATCCCCAGCAACCTTGCCTCTTACTGTATGCAGTAAGCCCTGTAAGCAGCCACGGTTCCAGTACCTGCTGTTGCCTCTAGGTGGCGCCCTTCTCTTTAGATATTCCCCTTCAGAAGAAATTCCTCCCCAGTAATGTCTCTATCTTACCCTCTGGTAGTCCCTTTCACCCCTTCACCTTTATCTACTTTCCCTACTATTTCTAGCATCTGCTCACTCCTAACTTTTCCTTCTAACCTTCACATATCCCTTGGTTAACTCACCTGTATGAGCTGCTCTTCACTGATTGCTTTCACCTGAAACTGCCTGTTTCTGCCCTGCTCCGCTCCCCTCCTTGCCCACTTTCCTCTTTCCTGTACTTTCAGGGCTGGCAATTCACCTTTCTTCCGGTCTTCCTGCCTGCCCCCTACTCCTCCCCTTTCCCCCCTCCAACCCTACTTCCTTTCTTAAAGCTATATATACACCTGCCCATAAACGCGCTGACTCTTTCCCTTAGAATCCCCAGGCTGCTGTGCGCCCTGCCTTCCAGGTTTGTGTAAGTAGCGTGGTATTTCTTTCTGTTTCTAATTCTATGATGTGTAACTGCTGCGATATATCGTAGCTGTATTGGCTCTGTTACTGCTTTAAATTTTTACTCGCATTTGCAATCCTGTTACCTATGCTGCACTGTTTAATCAGTTTGAGTGCTGCTAGGAGTGCTGTTTATCGCCAGTACGGCTAATGCGGAAGAGCGGTAAACCTGTTGTATTTCCCTGATCACAGATTGATCCGCAAGCTTGCCACTTTACTTCACTGTCGGTATTTGTGAAAGAACACCGCATTACTTGGTGATGATTTGGTTTATAGTTTGTGAACAGTGGTAGGGAATTTAGACCGCATTGCTCGACTGGGAACTGGTTTATTTTCCGTGGGCTGATTCTCGCGCCCTACCCACTCCATAAATTCTTGCCTCTGGATTTAATCCTTGGCGACAAGTACCCAATTAAGGTATATTTGTAGCCCAATACCTCTCGGAAGTGTGTGATTTTAGTAGCGTGTTTGATCTCAGCTACTCCACATGTGCTTTATGTATTTCTTCCTATCCAAGTATCAAAGACATTAGCGTGCTCCTTCGCAGTTGCCTTTACTAAGCTTCTGAGCACTACCGTAGTATGAATGCTTACCTTTCATGCTTCGTTGTCTTTATCTAGAACATTAAAGCAACCCCTTTTTAAACCTCCTCTGCTCAGCTGTAAGCTATTACTGCATTGTTTAGTCCATGGTGAACTATTTTACAAATTGGTCTGCTCTGGTTAAGTTAGCATTGTATGTTTGCTTAGTTTATAGCTACTGCGTGCTAACTTGTTGATTTCACTGTTTCTATTTTTGGAGACTTCCATTGTCCAGTCCTGTATGCCATGAAATGCTTAGCCAAACTTGTTTGTTAGTACATAGAGACATGATGTTTTGGAAATAGATGGTGGGAATAGGATTTGATAACAAGCTAGTTTTGTATGCTGCTGCCTGTTCCTTTTTTCTCCTCTAGGAATTGAGCCTGGTTTTGTATATTTTCCTAGATTACTGTATTCATGATAGAGTGTTATTAAGGTTTTGTTCTGCCCTATATTTTAAATCTTTACCTTCTCCCTTCTTTTTCCTAGCTATAATCACCTCCTGACCACTACTAGGTCTGGAATCTAATAACCTATCTAAGACTGCTGCCTCCTATACCACTGTGAGGACCTACGCCATCCCTCTATTGGGAGCTCTCTCCTGAAAGATAGAAGAAAGTATGTCCTACAATTCCTGCAATTTGCAAATAACTGTTGTTAGCCTTTAATCTGTACAACCCGAAGCCAGGTCAGCCAGCAGCCACACATTGCTTCTCCCAACCAACTGACCATAGGTCTCCATTAGTATCCCCAGCAACCTTGCCTCTTACTGTATGCAGTAAGCCCTGTAAGCAGCCACGGTTCCAGTACCTGCTGTTGCCTCTAGGTGGCGCCCTTCTCTTTAGATATTCCCCTTCAGAAGAAATTCCTCCCCAGTAATGTCTCTATCTTACCCTCTGGTAGTCCCTTTCACCCCTTCACCTTTATCTACTTTCCCTACTATTTCTAGCATCTGCTCACTCCTAACTTTTCCTTCTAACCTTCACATATCCCTTGGTTAACTCACCTGTATGAGCTGCTCTTCACTGATTGCTTTCACCTGAAACTGCTTGTTTCTGCCTCGCCCCCTCCCTACCCCTTATCCCACCCACCCCACGCACCCTCACCCTTATACTTCACTTACCACTCCCCCTAAGCAATCCCACCTATCCATAACAGTGACCTCATTTGTAAAACTCCTCCCACTAATTATCACTATTCCTTTTCCCTCTCATCCCCCCCTCCATCCTACTCCTAGGCTAATACAGTGGCTCTTCCCATCTAGTTTCTCTAACTTACACTTTAGTCGTAGCCCAACCTTTACTCTGACAGTTCCTTTCTCCACTCCTCACCATGTCTTTTAAAACCAAAAACACCATCCTTGGCCCTATAAGAAAACAACACCCAACCAAGCTACTTCCCTTGCTCATTATTACCCTAGTACTTACACTATCCTATCTCCTAACCTTCTATGAAATAAAATATAATTATGACCTTAAAACCACTTCCAAACAAACTACCTCTAATTTAATAACCCCAAAGTTCACACATTCAAACATTACTTCTACCTCTTCCTACCTCCTAGCCAAATATCACAGACTATCCCATATCAAAACTTATAATCTCATGTTAAGGAAACTAAAATACTTAATGTTGATTACTTATAAGCCACACTTAAACTACAACCCCTCTACCCTGGCAGATGGTGATATACATCCGAACCCAGGTCCCTCTACTATTTCCTCTGAAGCCTCACCTATTATCTCAAATTCCTTCCTTCTTTCAGCAACCTCTAATGCTCATTCCTTACTCATAGGACACCTTAATATCAGAAGTGTTAACAACAAAGTCACCCATCTCCACTCTCTACTTGAATATTACTCCTTTGACATCCTATGTTTAACGGAAACCTGGTTAAAACCCCTCACTAGGGATACAGAAATCATTCCACCAGGTTATAACATTATTAGACAAGACCGTAATACTCGCAAAGGAGGGGGAGTTGCACTCATATTTAAGACTGAACTAAATATATCCTTAGTACCCTATGCTCCCCCAGAGAACACCAAAACTGAGCTCCTTATATCAAAGCTGCAACTCAACCCAAATAAAGCCATTTATATTATTGGTACTTATCTACCTCCTGGAAATAACTCCATAGTTATAGAAAATCTCCTTAGCTGGGCATCATCCACCTTCCCACAAGAAACTGTAATACTTGGAGACTTCAACCTTGACTGGTCATCAGTTAATACTAATAACCCAGTCTCTCATATTAATCTCCATGGCTTTACTCAGACAATAAATACCTCCACTAGAATTAATAAACCTAACAACAAAGAAAGTATACTAGATTGGATTCTTGTTAATAAACCACAGCTACAATATCAAACCGCACTTTGCCAGCTGACATTAGCGACCACAACTTAACCTATATCATAAGAAAGAAGAACTTTGCTTCTAATGTCCCTACCATCCGTACCTCTCGTAGTAATAAAAACTTTAACCCCACCCTATTTAGCACTGAACTAAATGCCTGCAACTGGTTACCCCTAAAAACTCTTCCTCTAGAAGAAGCAGTTCAATATTTTAACACCACATTCCTATCAATCCTAGATAATCATGCACCAAAAAGAACTATCAGAGTAAAAACTAAACCCGCCCCCTGGCTATCTAAGGAAACAAGGCACAAAATGCTACTCAGAAACAAATCCTGGTTAAAATGGAGAACTAGTAAATCTCCCGCTGATCAACAGACCTTCAGATACTTAAGAAATAGTACTAAAAAAGCTATTATTTCAGACAAAAAAAACTACTATAGTAACCTCCAACAAGTTAATCATAATAATCCCAAAAGATTCTGGTCAACCTTGAATAGACTTCTTCACCCCGGTCAAACTACCACCCCCTCTCCCTCTGGATCCGAAAACAATTCTTCCCATGAAACTGCAAATGCTTTCAACTCCTTCTTCACCAATACCATCAATTCTCTAGCCTCCCACCTTTCCTTTGACAATTCTAGCATCCCTGCTCAAGCAGCTTCCATTCAACCTACCTTCACTCTACAACCTATCTCCACCACCTTCATCCAAAAATGTATCCAAAAACTTAAACCATGTACCCCATCGGCCGACCAACTTCCATCTGAATACCTCCAAAAAGCAGCTAAGGTCATAGCCTATCCCATATCCATCCTTATTAATAGAACTATTAATGAAGGTACCATACCTGACATCTGGAAAATCTCACACATTATACCCCTACATAAAGGAGGTAACTCCAATGAATACTTTAATTACAGGCCTATAGCACTCCTGTCTCCCCTAGCAAAAATCATGGAAAAATGTGTTCACTACCAACTAATGAACTACTTAATCAAAAATAACATTCTAACTCCCTGTCAACACGGCTTTAGGCCTTTTCACAGTACTACCACTGCTCTTCTTTCCTTTACTGACTTCATAAACACAAACCGCAATAATAACATTCTTTCTTCTGCACTCTTTATTGACCTGTCCAAAGCCTTTGACATGGTTAACCACCCCCTCCTCATAAAAATCCTAGAATCTCTTGCTTTAGAACCTAAGGCTATCCTCTGGTTTACTTCCTATCTCACTAACAGGAAACAGGCAGTCCTCTGGGATAACCAACTCTCCTCTCTTCTTCCAATTTCCCTTGGTGTCCCACAAGGCTCTATTCTTGGACCTCTCCTTTTCTCCCTTTTTATAAATGACCTACAAGCAGCTATTCCACAAGCTACATGCATACAATATGCCGATGACTCCACTCTTATTTGCTCAGCTAAAAACGTTTCAGAGCTACAAACTATTACTCAAAATGTATTCCACACAGTAGAAGCATGGTTCTTAAAACGCTGCCTACTTTTAAATGCCAAAACAAAACTCCTCCTCTTTAAACCTACTACTAGGTCCCCACTTTAGATTTCTCCATCTCTTCTATTAATGGCACCCTAATATCAGCTGACTCCACTACCAAACTGCTAGGAGTCATGATTGACAACAACCTTACCTATGATTGTCACATCAATAATACCATTAAAACTGTAAACAGAAAACTGGGCTCCCTCTACAGAATTAGAACATTCTTAACCCCGGTAGCCAAAGCTACTCTTGCCCACTCTCACCTTATTTCAACTCTTCTCTATGCCTCACCAATTTACACTAACCTGAAGAAAAACAATCTCTCAAAATTGGCTAACACATATAATAGTATTGCTAGATTTGTGACTGGCAATCAATTTAGAACCCACCACTGCCTGAACCTTCAGCAACTTCACTGGCTAGAATTAGAAAATATGTTGCTTCTCTCCCAACTTTCCTTTGTCCATAGAGCTTTCTATCAACCTAATAACACTCCTGCACTTTCCAAACTTCTGATCCCCTACTCTAACCTGAACTCACTTCGTTCCTACAGTAAACTACTAGTAACTTTAACGAAATCCAACAACCTTGCTGGTGACTCCCTTTTCTCTAATGCCCTTGGTAAACACTGGAATCAACTTCCTACTGAACTTACTTCTATTCCAACTCCTGTTCTGTTCAAACAAAAACTCAGAACTTACCTGAAAAAGCAATGGTCATGTCCCTGCTGTAACCCCGACTAGATCTCCCTACTATCCCCTCCACTCCTCCCTCTCCCTCTCCTTCGTCCTTTTTCTTCTACAAGCCTTACTTCCATCACTTTATAAGTGCTAACTCTCTAATATCCTTCTCCTCCTCTAGGTCTATTTTCTTTTTACTGAAAGCATAGATCTTTCAAATCTACTCACTTTGTTTTGTTCATTTTGTATATTTCTCTTTTCTCTCTTACTCTCCTTCTATAATCTTCCTATAAAATAATGTGAAATAAGTGTCATTTTTTAATTTTTATTGTGTGAGAATGATGAATCCTTTTATGTTATGTTAGTATTGAATCCTATGATGTGTTTCTGCATATTTGTATATCCCCCCTCCTTTCTCCTTTTTTATCACAGCTAAATTTTTGTATATCTTGTAACTGTGTTTTATCTCTATGTGGAGCTTTTCTCCCCGGGCCTCTACTGAAAATGGAAATACTTCCAGTTGGACTAGCCCGGTTAACAAATGTAAAATAAAATAAATAAATAAATAATCTTAACTGTCATATTTGCCTCTTTCCTGGCGGTCTAATATTATAGTTCACAGCTTTTGCTCTTTAAGTCTCCTAAAATTGCCCTTGCCACTTAATCAGGAATTTGCTTTCTGTGAGGGACACCAACAGAAGTACCTGATACGTTTGGTTAAAAATCAGTAAGCTAGGCATGTTTATTACAACCTTGTATTTCATGTGTTTTATTGACATGCTCATTTGCTATGACTATAACATGCCAGAGTTTATCATGCATACAAAAACATTGCTTTTTTTGTCACACATCTAAATCATTGCTTCTCTTCTGTCCAAGTTTTCGTGGCACTGTGCAGCAGAGCTTTAATATGCTTGTCATACTAAAGTTTAAATGAGATAACCCCAGATGAAGCTTGTGACACCTCTCTTTTTAGCAAACAGAATGTAGGGTAACAACTAATCCATGTTCTTGACGTCGATTTAAGTAACTTTCTTTAGCTTGAATGTCAGTGTTTTATTGAACTTCTTCACCAACGCTTCATTCTGTGTGTGGTTGACTAATGTCTTCAGCTGTCTGAGTTTAAAGCACTGACATAAGTAGTCTAGAACTATTGATGTAAAGGGAGTGTCTTGGACAGTGAGTATCTAAAGATATCCACTCTGGAGAATAACAGTAACAGTTCTCTAGCAATGGTGTAGGCATTATCTTTACACAATAGCACTGTTTCTGGAAAATTTGTACTGCGGTGCACTATTACTAGTGTGTACTGGTACCTATTACTGGTATCCGTTAAGGAATGTTTCTACTGGTGCCACAATCTTTATAGTAATGGATTCAAACTGGTTGTGTAGGAACATCATTGGGATTAATAGACCTTTAATTCTAATATGGGTTGTAGTTTTCTAGCAATCCAGGCAGGATGCACTGGCATTTTATAGGCCCATAGCTGAATATAAGGCTAATTGCCATGAAGGGCCATTTTAAGCCTAGCTAATAACCTGAGGTTAGAATCAAGCCGTGTACCTTGTAACCATGAGGTGAAAACCTTGACCATTGTACCAAACCCTCCTCCTCTTTACAGTGTGAATGATTTTCTAAACCATTCATTACCCACAGTTAGTAAACAATTGGCCATGGTTAGTAAACAATGGCTAGACCTCTTGTCTTACTTTTGTCCATCAGATGGTGACCTCCTAACACATGACTACTGTCCAGCTTTATTGCTAATATTCTGTAAGATTTTAGTAACAGCAACTGATGCAGATTTTCTTTCCTTCTTTTACGCCTCCTTTTCTTTGTTTTATACTAGAAGCATATGACATTCACAAAACAAATTAATTTTGTATGACCATAAAAAAGAAAAAAAAAATCCTATGACATTTTATGAGAGAACAAACCTCTGGTAATGTGGCTGGGGGCATCTGATTCATCTTATTCATTTTATTAATGAACAAATGGATTATGTAAATTAGGGCTCACTGCATTATTATTTCTGAATCAATCGAATTAGATGATGGGCAGACGTGGGAAACATTGTGGAGATTTCTCCATGATGCTGTTCACAAATGTGAGTACCTGTAAGCAGTTTTGATATATATTTTTCTGTCCAGCAGTATCACTACTGCAGTACAGAGTGTTTACATGTAAGGAGATCTTTAGTTTGCTGTAATTTCACTATTTAGAATAAGATTGGCTGTTCTTGCCCTAATACCTGTGATTGAAATATGTTTGCCTGAGAGCATGATTACTTTATATAAGTCTGAGGGCATGATTACTTTATATAAGTCTGAGGGCATGTTTACTTTATATAAGTCTGAGAGCCATATTTACTTTATATAAGTCTGAGGAGCATGTTTACTTTATATAAGTCTGAGAGCCATGTTTACTTTATATAAGTCTGAGGGGCATGTTTGCTTTATATACGTCTGAGGGCATGTTTACTTTATATAAGTCTGAGGAGCATGTTTACTTTATATAAGTCTGAGGGCATGTTTACTTTATATAAGTCTGAGGGGCATGTTTGCTTTATATAAGTCTGAGGGCATGTTTACTTTATATAAGTCTGAGGGGCATGTTTGCTTTATATAAGTCTGAGGGGCATGTTTACTTTATATAAGTCTGAGGGCATGTTTACTTCATATGAGTCTGAGGGGCATGTTTGCTTTATATAAGTCTGAGGGCATGTTCACTTTATATAAGTCTGAGAGCCATGTTTACTTTATATAAGTCTGAGGGGCATGTTTGCTTTATATAAGTCTGAGGGCATGTTTACTTTATATAAGTCTGAGGGGCATGTTTGCTTTATATAAGTCTGAGGGGCATGTTTACTTTATATAAGTCTGAGGGCATGTTTACTTCATATGAGTCTGAGGGGCATGTTTGCTTTATATAAGTCTGAGGGCATGTTCACTTTATATAAATGTCTGAGGACATATTTACTTTATATAAGTCTGAGGGCCATGTTTATTTTATATAAGTCTGAGGGGCATGTTTGCTTTATATAAGTCTGAGGGGCATGTTTACTTTATATCAGTCTGAGGGTCATGTTTGCTTTATATAAGTCTGAGGGCATGTTCACTTTATATAAGTCTGAGGACATGTTTACTTTATATAAGTCTGAGGGGCATGTTTACTTTATATAAGTCTGAGGGCATGTTTACTTTATATAAGTCTGAGGGCCATGTTTACTTTATATAAGTCTGAGGGCCATGTTTACTTTATATAAGTCTGTGGGGCATGTTTACTTTATATAAGTCTGATGGCCATGTTTACTTTATATAAGTCTGAGGACCATGTTTACTTTATATAAGTTTGAGGGCCATGTTTACTTTATATAAGTCTGAGGGCCATGTTTACTTTATATAAGTCTGAGAGCATGTTTACTTTGAATACGTCTGTCTGAGGAGAATGTTTACTTTGTATATGTAAAGTATTCTTAGACATCAAAATGCATCAGTAAACAGAAGTACACATTGTCTCAGGTAGTGTCATGTCTGTAATACTGCAAGTCCAGCTGGCTGTTATTTTAGGCATGCCTTGCTAAACCTACCCATGAGTTCTTATCCTAACCCTAACTCTATACCTGCCCTTAAACCCAAACCTACACATTGCATTACTAAACCCCCTTTCCTTAATGGTACCACTATTCACATTTTACTTGATCTGGGTTTGCAGCTGTGGTTTACTGATAATTGGAGAAAAGTTGTCAAATTTTTGTGATTTTCTCTTTCATTTTATTTGTCTCTCAGTTGCATTGTCACTCATTTTTTGTCAGTCATTTGTGTGCCAATCATTTGTATTGTCACCCAGTCGTGATATAGATATATAGATATAGGGCAGGACTCATGAATGGCTAATCTCCAAGCTGCTACCACAGCACGCTCACGATAGCATGTAGTTTTGTATTCATTAAATGGTTGTACATTTCGTGTAGAGTCGCCAAGCAAAGGTAAATTTCAGAGTATGCTAATAGAAGTATAACTAGCCTAATTATATGCAAATTAACCAATCCAAGATGACAGCGCTATTCAGGAAGCTATAAAGTAGCCGTGTATAGATGATGTAGCCCTTTGCCATGAACACCATAATCTATCAGAATACAGCCACCATCACACTTAGAAAAGAAAGCAATGTTAGGGGCGGCTGCGTTCTTCATGTGTATGTGCAACAGGCTCAAATCTATGCTGCAGCTGCTGCTGCTGATAGACCTCATCTAAGGAGAAGAAGTGTGTTCAGACCCTGTTTAACATATCATGGAATGCATGATACTGAAAAACAAGTCTGATAGCGCAACACTAGAGGAACTCAATAACCTCTGTCACCCCACCTCAGACCCAGGGGAAACTGAGGAGAGCTTATACAAGCGGGAAGTAAGGTATGTGTAGCATTAAGGCTATTAGCTGCTGGTACATTCCACAGATGCACAGAGGATATACTAGGGGTGTCACAGGGCTCAGCCTCTGGAATATTGCACCAATGTCTTAATGCTATGCTGGAACATGCAAGGGGGTACATCTATTTTCCACCCACACTAGAAGAGAGAGCAAGAACAATGCAAGCATTTCATGCTGTAGCACACTTCCCTGAAACTTTGGGAGTCATTCATTGTAAGAAATAAAAGCCCCACCTGCTGAACAGGGAAGAACATACATCCACAGGAAGGGGTTCTGCTCAGTCAACTGCCAGGTTATTTGAAATGCTTGTGGGATCATCCTCAATTACTATACAGGCAACACAGGCAGTTACCATGACTCATAAATATGAAACACCTCTCAGCTTTACACAAATTTTGCTTGGGATGATGTTCCCCAAGGCCATCTACTGGGTGATGCAAGTTATACACTGGAACTGTGGCTTATGACACCCATCAGTAATGCAAACACACTCACAGGAGAAGGATACAATGATGCCCATGCTCGAGCTAGAAACATCATAGAGCATGTGTTTTGCATGCTAAAGTCATGGTTCCACTGTCTATATACATCAGGGGGTGCCCTGCAGTACAATCTAGGCACTTGCACAGAAACCCCACAGTCTGTACCGTGTTGCCAAATATAATCTTGAAGAAACAGCTGCAAAGGGGTAAAGCAATGGCCCGTGTCATACATTCCTAGACCACAGGCAGGGACAGCCCCTTCAGCACATACAAATGAGGATTCTAAGGGAGAACATCCAGCCACAGAGGCAGCCAGCAGATGTAAGTGTGCACAATATGCCCTTGCACTGGCTAAAAGTCAAAGAGTAGCAAACATTCACCACCTGAGAGTCAAAGGTTAGTGCACACGCAGATACACACACACACACACACACACACACACACACACACACACACACACACACACACACACACACACACACACAACAGCTAAGAGGCAAAGGATACCGCACACAATCACCAGAGGAGGAATACACCAAACAACCTAAGCACATACAAATATTGAAACTGATGCCAGCCAATGACCACAAACTTTATTTCCCCATGTAATGGCCGTGTATGTATAGCATCAGACAGAAACAGAGCCAAAGATCATGAGTCATACCTGCAGTAATGCCAACGTAAGTGTGAAAGTATATGAACAGATGCACAAGTAGATAAACATAAATGGCATACCTGCACACTGTTACTCATAAATGTACTCAATCACAACCTGTGAGAGGTGTCCACCAATGGCATTATTGGCTTATAGGAATGATGTTTGCATTATGTAGATATGCATTGTACACAATAACTCGCATCAAGCCACTCAATTACCCACCATACACAAAACAGTCAACAAGACAATTATATCAAAAGTTTCACAAGTATAACAATATGCAGAAATAGAATATCAGTGCATGAATGCATGACTTACAACACTAACTGAAAAAAGCCTTCAGAAATGAGTCTGTACAAAAACATCCAACATCCTCTTGTGTAATATATATGCATTAAATCATCATAGTGGGAAAGACTGGCTTAGTTGTCCACTCTGTGCATCAGACATCTGCAATCCTAAGTCACACCCAAATGAACAAAGGGCATGGCACAGTCATCATCATTTGCACATGGTGGGTTTGGGGGATAGTAGCCCTAGGCTGACACCAGAGTAGTACATGTGTGTGATTAAGAAACACAGACCATTTAGTAAATGAAAAATATCTCAGGGCCACTAACAGGAGATGTATCCCAATCAACAGTAAGGTTTCCTAACTTGTGTGTGTGTGTGTGTGTGTGTGTGTGTGTGTGTGTGTGTGTGTGTGTGTGTGTGTGTGTGTGTGTGTGTGTGTGTGTGTGTGTATGTGTGTGTGTGTGTGTGTGTGTGTGTGTGGGCTGGTATGGTCAGTTTTTGTGAAATGTGTGAGCGTATCAATAAAATCAAGCTCTGTGGTAGCACTACATCCTGTCATGTCAAACAGGTATGACCCATGCATAGTAGAGTTGTAGGTTCAGTGACATCGATCCCGATCACACAAACTGCCTCTGCATGGAGTTGTACATGTACTTCTAAATCCCCAGTTTGAACTGGAGGTGAGAAATGTCTGTTGGATGAGCTCTGTTCACTACTATGCACCAGGAACATGACCCCTACCAAGTCAGGGTGTGGACACCTCAGTCACTGATGGAGCAATGGAAGTAGTACCACTACAAATGTGGGATCTGGCACAGCCACATCGGCTAACACCAGAGGATGTTGGAGCTCTACAGACAGGTGGGTGACAACCCTTCCCAGCAGATGTTCCATCACAGATAATGCCCAATCCAATGTGTCACTCATCCTATTCAATGAGTCATCCACATGGTTGACAGACACACATCAGTATGCGCCACATTTGGGACTCGGAGTATTTCTTCCTTGGCGCTGGTGGAACATGCCTGTGTCTCCATGATAGCCCTATACATATGTTTGGTGGCACATAATTGCACACCAGCATCAGGATAAGTGTGGACAATAGGCCTCCTCCTTGCACCTCTAGCAACCCTCCTGCATGGTACCACTCCCTCACAATGGCTATAGGCAGAATCAACCATTTCTGCAAATGGAGTAATCACACTACCCTGATCAACTGTGTCACCCTCAACCTGTCCTATAATTGAAGGTTCAGTGGTATGAGTATGCACAGGCATACTGACTGTGTTTAAAACAAGGCCAGTGAATGTGTGAGCCACAACCTTAGTGTCAAAATGAACCTCTGCACCCCCTGACTTGTGCCTAAACATCATCACTAGCATTACAGGTTACCGATACTCTAACATTAGGTGGCATGAGTTCTGTGCCTCTATATCACCACCATAATCATCAGAGGCTACTGACACTCTGACATTAGGTGGTATGAGTTCTACACTGCCACTGTCAGGATCACCTGTGATAATAATCAATAAACACAAGAAGGAGAGAAATAGTGATTGACAGTGATCCAAATTCTGTTTTAAATACTCAAATTAAGCAATTTCAGATGCTAAAGGAATGCAATACTTTTAATTTTTCCTTAGACTTACATTAACTAATGGTTATTACTAATCAAAGAAAGTTTGTGCTTACCCTCTGCAGATGGTCTTTCTTATGGTAATTCTGATGTCCCTGGAAAAAGGGGAAGGCAGTGGAAAGAAGGCTAATAAGCATCACAATACAAATGACACAAGGACAAGGGAGTAGTGCTCTGCCTATCTTCCCCGTAAGAAATATCTAAGAATCAAGAAGACTGACCATTCCCCCACACAGTCTCTGCTGGACTCTGTCTCTTCTAAGACATGTCTCAATATTTCCAGATGTACAAGTAGTAACACATAAAGATGTCTAGAATGACAGTATGTACCTTATATATAGTATACAAGGAAGGTCTTCTTAGGGCATGCTTAGATAGTTGTCTACATCTGCACCATCATAATGGAGTCTGTGTGGATCCTCTGCTGAGCTGTTGGGATCTTTGACAGTGGTCAGAAACTGCTTAGTTTCAAAGAGTGGTGGTTTGGTAGCAGGACCGTTGCTGTAGTCATCTGTTCTTGTGCTACTGCAGCTGTCCTGCGTACCACAGTAATCATATCAGTGGCACAGTGCTGTACCTTATTAGAGTTTCTAGAATGGCTGTCCACTGCATTTATCTCAGTGACTACCTGCTGCCATATACATTTTCTGGCAGACATCTCACCTCTGCCTCTGTCAAGCAGGCAGGATCCATGGTGGTCTAAGGCTTCAGTGATGACCTTGTTCTCTGAGTCATTGAATGATGACCTCATTCTCTGCATCACTGAATGATAACCTCATTCTCTGCATCACTGAATGGTGGCCTCGTTCTCTGCATTACTGAATGATGACCTTGTTCTCTGCATCACTGAATGATGACCTCATTCTCTGCATCTCTGAATGATGACCTCGTTCTCTGCATCACTGAATGATGACCTCATTCTCTGCATCACTGAATGATGACCTTGTTCTCTGCATCATTGAATGATGATCTCGTTCTCTGCATCATTGAATGATGACCTCATTCTCTGCATCACTGAATGATGACCTCGTTCTCTGAGTCATTGAATGATGACCTCATTCTCTGCATCACTGAATGGTGACTTTCATGGAACAGATGGTCTGTGTGCCGTAATCCTGTATGATGTGAAACAGTAAAAAGACAAAACACATTTGTAGCACATACTCAAATCATTGTTCTCAAATAAAATCCATGTCCCTATCCTCAACACAAAACAATTGAACACACAGTGCTCAATAAGGACTACACATAAGCTAAGAAAGTCCCCAAACACCCGTAAAAAGAAAACTTGTAATACATTAGTATTGCATCCATTCTGTTAATGTTTCTGTAATGAGGACTGCAGTTGTGTAACTGTCGCCTGGATGGCAGGATTATCAATAACTAGGTAAAAATTCAAAGTAGAAATGCCAAGGGAATTTCCTTTGGCCTCTCCTCTGCTGTGGGGGACACCATGGGATATTTGAGAAACCTAACATGTCTATTAGCTACACATATGTAACCCCTTGAAGTTGATAATAAATACAATACACTTGATGGGAGAAACTAGTGAAAGTTCTAGAGCAAATAGTAACACAACACTGTGATGTAAATATATCATTCATTAACAAGCTTGGAAAGCAGAGCAAGAACTGACATGTTTGCAGCATGCCTACAGTGATTTGTTTTCTATTGCATACTAAAATACATTCCTAAGCAGTTTATGAAGATGACAAACATACTTTATGAAATAATGCAGTGATTTGTAGAAAAATCACCTTCAACTAAGTAGCAGTAATGATGTGTCTCTATCAAATCAGTCTCCCCTCGTTCCACTTCCATAGCTGCACCATTACCTTTCTAAAGTGAAGATTAATTCCTTGGAGTTCTGTGAAGATACAAATGAGGTGTTATTTCATTAGCATTCATGAATATCAAAACATCACTTCGTGCTGGGGAGATAAATATTATGTAAGTAGCTACACAATTGCATTCACACACCCTGGGACTGCAGGGAAGAGCAATGGCAATTGTTAGCTGCTAAAGGCTTGCAAGAGTTAATTATTATTCTGACTACAGAAAAAAAACAACACTGAAGAGGCACTTCTGTCTAAAGTGTGTTTAGCATGCAGGGTAGTCTTACAAAAAGTGGAAGCACCATGGCAGCTATGACAACAACTTTACAAACATCAATCCAACCATCCATCCATCCATCCATCCATCCATCCATCCATCCATCCATCCATCCATCCATCCATCCATCCACAACCCAATTTTCCCATCAATAATGTTATAATAATAATAATAATAATAATAATAATAATAATAATAATAATAATAATAATAACAACACACTCTCCATCTTCTGGTTAATCTTACTGAAATGCTGATAAACTATATTACACATTGAAAGAAACATGCAAAGACATGCCCATGACATTGCATTTCTGTAGTTAAGCTGAAATGAGGGGAAAATGTGCAGAAAATAAAGAGAAGAAATAGCTGGCAGCATTGGCAACCTTACATCTAATGGTGTGGGCTGTCACTAGCCTAAATTATGTGTCAACTTCACGTTCATCTAGACTTGTTCAAGCAAATGAGAAAGGAACATTTTCTGATCTTTCTACAGCTGGATCTATAATCCGATTGTCTTCTAAGTCAGATGTGCGTGGTATGTACCTTTTCTAACAGCTGTTCTAAATCTGTGTTGATGGCAAAGAGTGATAAGCAACACAACTGTGTGCTGTTATTGCACTGAACTGAGGGTTCAAATCCTAATAGTGTGCTGTTTGAGAGAATTAATACATTCTACTTCTCAAGTATATAATCAGGTTGTGTTATAATGCACACATTTAGGAAATGATACAATCCTGCATTTTCATAATTATTCCCTGATATGTGTTACTACTGACAATTTTTTTTCTTTTATTTCACCATTTGCTGCATTTTGGCAAGTCATACTTTGTACTGCCAGCACTTCATGACAGTGAAAGAGAGTCTACTGACCAAGGTAAACACTGTGAAATGTAATTTGGAATGCCTTCATCAGTGCACTTTGGAGAGGCACAGATGTGTTTTGCCAGAGCAATCAGATAGCCGCTGACTAGGAAACACTGACTCCTGTATGCTCTTACTACTACCAGCTAATCTACTAAAATCACCTGCTGCTGTTACATCAAAAATTGAAAAAAAGGATTTTTCAAAACAAAGCTAACCAAGCTCTACTTAGTCTTCAAAAAATTTCTGAAACTAAGTCACTGAAAGTTTGATTTATCTCTTCTGCCAGCAGTGGTGTAGTGACACATACAGCCACATGTGCTCAGGCCGGACAGCATTGCAAGGATTCTACAAAAACACAAACAAACAAAAAACAAAAATCTGATCAGGATGGAACAAATGGAAGCGCAATGCCCGAAGACTAGACTGACATTAATTATGTCTCCAGAAAAAGAAACATCTACTAAAAGACAAAAAACAACTCAAACACAACCGGATGCTCCCAAACAGTCCCAGAAAAATAAAGCTGAACATCCCTTCATAATGGAGGAACTCAAGGCAGCGTTAACTCCACTTCAGTCTGAAATCCAAACATTTTCCTCAAAACTGACCTTATTTGGTAACAATCTGGAACAAATTATTTTGAGGCTGGACCAGAATGAAGCAAAAACAATGAGCAATGAAATTAAAATACAGGAACTTCAAAAAAACATTTCTACCAATGAAACTTCTATAAAAGACATGCAGCAAAAAATAATAGACCTGGAAGATGTAACAATGTACTGATCAGAGGCATACCTGAGAAGTTTGAACAACCACAACTCCTCACATTGCAGAGGAAATATTTGAACTCTTTATGGACAACAAAGATCTTTCACAAACATTCACAATTGAGAGAACAGATAGGGCTTTGAGAAAATCACAAGTCCCAGATACACCTAGACAAATCTATATAAGATTATTAAATGTGTCACATGCCCAATCAATTTTGCAAGCTGCAAAGAAAAAGAAGTTCATTACTTGGAGAGGATCAAAAATTACAATTGCTCAGGACTTGCCACTTCCTATAAAACAAACCAGACAAACCCTCTCACCTTTCTGCAAGTTTCTGATAAATAAAAACATAAAATTCCAGATGAAATATCCAGCTACTCTCTCCTTTCAGCACAAAAATGCTACATACTCTGTCAAAAACCCTCAAGAAGTGAAATCTACATTTCACAAAGCATTTGGTGACGTTCCAGCAATCTCCAGCTAAGTACAAAACAAGAAAGCTTATTTACTCTTTTGTCCAAACATCAAACTAAATAAACAAATAGATCTTAACAAAAATTATTGATCTTACATGCCTTCAAGCTTCTAGATGCTGACTTGCTCTCGAATGGATGAAAAGCGGACACAGAATCGCCCCTCGTAGATCGACTGAAATCTTCCCTTGATTTCTGCTCTTTCCTTTTTCTTGCTTACAAACACATCTCCGTATCAACATTCGAATGGTAGGCCAAAAACCATTCATCATGTCAATCTAGCGACCTCTGACCTGCTAGTGCAACTTTCTAATCTCACCTACAGGAACTCTCTGGATTAACTGTGGTACCAGTTCAAAATGTGCTGAGTGTGCATCATCACTAAAGTGCATCTCTGCCCCCCTGTCTAAATCCTCTGAGCAAGAATAGCGGAGATCTCACCGCTAAAAGGAAGGAAAATGAAGGTCAAGCCATCTGAAGTAGGAAAATGACAATCGCATCTATGAAGCTGTCTCAGACCATCTGAGGTGAGGTATGTAGCACCGCACATGCAGTTCAGAACCAGGGATGCTGTTTGAGGTTTTTGGCTCATTTTTGTGACTGTACGGTTGACTGGTTTTGTGTCCGGATGTCTTTTTTGTTGCGATCAAATCTGCTTATGCCTCCAGGTACATCAGATGGCACATTTACACCACAGTGGACAAATCAGCTTGATGTGAACTCTGAATGTTGGTGGTCTACACCTAAAGCATGCATTTTATTGTTATGGAACTGTAACAATGCACGTATGTGTATATATATGTATATACATATATGTGTGCCTATGTGTATATCTATGTGTTCATCTCTGTTCAGGGCGACGGAGGTAACACAGGTGAAACAACACTCTGGGGTTTGATTGCTGAGAGGTCAGTGTTGAGGCAATCAATCTTGGCAAAGCAATTATTTGGGAATGTGCTAGGTGTATACTGTTGGTTATCTTATATTGTGTCGTAAATTTGTAATACAAACCTAGCTATTCCTTCGCTGTTACGCACATTTTACCACCTAGCTATTCCTTAGCTGTTATGCACGTTTTCCCTGTGCCACTTTTTGTTGAGATTGGTATAGATGTGTGTTCTACAGTTGACATCAGATCTGGTAGGGTGCGGATGTCAGAAAAAGACATGGAGCTCCTGGATGTCAAACACATTATTTATATTTGCTATGAAAAGTTTAAATAGGATCACATGATCATTGCCTAAGTCTTTAAATGTGGAACATGCGCTGCATTACTGTGGGGCAAAGCTATACAAGCATACCAAAAAACAATGATGGGACTGTCCTTTTGTAGAAGGGTAGGAATCTTAAGTTAATTTGACAGTGGTAAAGTAATTCTTACCTTCATACTACTCCCAGTAAGGAATAATATATAAACCCCATGAAAGGCATCCATGAGACATGGCGGTCATTACAACTAAGACAGCTTAGCCCCCAGGGGGAAAATTCTTTGCCCCAGAGGGACAATGCTATGTTAGTTTACTTGATATGACGATTTGTACTATTATAATTCTGTTTAAAAAAATTTCAACCATAGGTACAATGTGTTTTGCATTAACTCCTTTGTCCGAGCCAATTACATGTGTTGGCTTACATCACAAGCTAATTAGTTAATTAACTAATGTTAATTTAGAGCAAGAAGTTTTAGTGTGTGTAGTAAGTTGGACTTTGGAATGTTGGAAATTTTTTGTAAAATAGTTATGTACATAGTATATTTTCATCTCTTTCAGATAGTAGTAGAATGTGGTTAAGCACGTGGTGGGGTCTGAAAGGGGAGGCTGTCACTATACCTTACTATTGCTTTATACTTATCTCAACCAAAAAAAATAAACTTATCTGCTGTCACTTCAGTTACTTATCCCTATATAATTTAATCACCCCTCTATACTTAAATTCATCTAACTCTAGCAATAACGACCAAACTCTACCAACCCAATAAACAAATTCCTAATGTTATCAGTAGATTCATGGAATATTAAAGGTTTATAAAATAAAAAAAAACTTAGTACTACACCTAATCCAAAAATCTACCTTTGAAATTACTCTTATTCAAGAAACGCATTTGGCAAAAGAACAATGGGTGAATGACGCTACAAAGAAATGGATAAAACAAATAATAGCTGCAGGGAACTGCACGGTCTCCAAGGGGGTAGCAATAATTGTTAAAATCTCTTTCAGAGGCTCAATAATATCCACTGGCTGGGATCCAAAAGGCAGATGGTGCTACCTAACATGTTCTACCCCATCGTATAACAAAGAAATACTTATTTTAAATGTCTATGGGCCTTGCTTATATCAATCCTCTTTCCTATATGAAATATATTCACTTATTGAAAAATTCCACAACCATCTAATGATTCTCAGCAGTGACTGGAACATGACCACCAGACCGGAGCTGGACAGAACTTGTAAAACCAACAAACAACCGTTGGGTATTACTAACACTCTAAGTGATATAATAGACAATTTTAATTTATTTGATCCTTTTGAACTTTTCAGAAAAGACCCCTCTATTAGTAATTATACATTCTTCTCAGCATATCACAAATCCTGGTCCAGGATTGACTTTTTTTTAATCTCAACACTCTTTTCATCTTATGAAATAATATATAGCAGTGACCCGAGAACTATTTCTGATCATGCCAAAATTAACCTTAACGTAAATATCTACAAACCTAACCCCGAGAACCGCATACCTACAAATTGATCCTTTAACCCTAACCTCTTGAACAACAAGACCCTTCATCAAGAAACCCAAGAATTCCTGTCACAGACAACAAGCTCTTTTGAAAAGTCAAATATTTTCCTAGACATTCAATGGGCAGCAGCTAAAGCCACTCTTAGAGGTATCCTTATCCAGAAAGCTTCTCTAATTAAAAAAAAAAAAAAACTTAAATCGCATACCTCAGCATACAGACAGAACTAAGAAGACTAGAATCAGAGTTGCAAACTAAGTTCTCTGCAGATATTGAAAAACAGATGATCACCCTACAAAAACAACTGCATGAATTACTCCTAAATCAATACTCTCTTATGGAGTCTAGACTTATTCATAGATACGCTGAATGGGCTCAAACTCCCTCTAAGATTCTGGCAAGGATAATAAATATCAAACCCACACCTACCAAAATAAAACAAATTAACCATAAGGGTAAATCCTTCTTCACAGATAAAGCAATCATACACGTATTTCAAGAAGTGCATGAGGAAGTCTATGGACCCCAAACACTTGACTTAGAAAGCCCTAATGATCTTTTTTTAGATGAATTACAATTTCCAATAATATGTGATACCCATAAGACATTATTAAAGGTGCCTATAACCATGAATTAAATATTTTTAGCTATTAACAAACTGAAACCAGGTAAAGCCCCAGGCCCAGACGGCTATGTGTCAGAATTCTGTAAGTCCTGCAAGCAACTTCTAGCCCCTATCCTACTCAAAATTTATAACCATATAATCCAATTTGGCATTTCTGACTTATATATTAATAATTCCAAGACTATTTTCATACAAAAATCAAACAACATTAACTTCAATCCAAATGACTACCGTCCAATTGCTTTAATTAACCTTGACATAAAGATTCTATCATCTATTCTGGCATGTAGGCTAAAAAATATATTACCGCATATCATATCCCATGACCAATTAGGTTTCATGAACAATAGGCATGTTTGGGATAACACTCTGTCCATTGAAGCCATAACCAGTATGACAATAAACGACAAGTCTCCCAAATATGCACTTTCTGTTGCTGCCCAAAAAACTTTTGATAGGGTAAATTTAAAGTTTCTTTTTAAAATCATGAAACGATTCTCCATCCCTGCTGAATTCATCAAAATGGTAGCAACCCTTTATAATAAGGCCTCCACTACACTAAACATAAACAAAAAAAATTTAAATCCAATTCAAATAATAAATGGTACAAGGCAGGGTTTTCCACTGTCACCTTACTTATTTAATCTCTATCTTGAAGTACTCTTGCTAAAACTAAGTCAAAAAACATTCCACCATTCAGTATACATATATAAAATACCAGTGAAATATAACGCATTCAAGACAACTTAAATATCTACTTGGAACTCCCCTCAACTGATTTAGAAAAAATCCTAGGCTCTATTGACAAGTTTTCACAAATCTCAAACTATGCCATCAATTCTAACAAATCAGTAATTTTTCCTCTAAACTCTCTTGGTCACAAAGAATTTTTCATACCAGAAACAAAGATCAAAGTTAATTATTCACTTAAATATTTGGGCATAAACTTTACCCACCCCCAACAGGAACTAATTAATAACAATCTGTGCAAAAACATGGTCTAAAGTCATGGAAGATCTTACAAGATGGAAAAATCTAAACTTTACCCTCCTCTCAAAAGCAGCTATTATAAAAATGAATATCCTGCCAAAAATTATTTTTCATTTCTTTGCCCTTAATCAAAATATTCCAAATACTTTCGTCTCGAAAATGAATACTACATTGAGGAAATTTATTTGGTACCCTAAAAATGTCAGAATTAGCTACACCAAACTAACATTTCCCAAAGAAAAAGGAGGCCTGGCACTTCCTGATTTTCTAACATATTGCCATATTATAAATGCCAGCTGTATTATTCATATTACGAACTACCATCCTTCAAATAAAGTGTGGAACCCCTTATGGATAAAAAATCTACAATTCACACTTAAATGCATCCAATATCAATCCTAGAGCAACCATCTTCCTAAACTATAAAACTCTCAAAGAATATAAAATTCACCCTATATTAATAAAAAATATCATTGGGTTTCAAAAGCTGACAACATCTCTTGCCTTGAAAAATTCCTTAACGATGGCTCAGCCAATCCACTTAAATCCCAACTTCAAATTGAGTAATAACATGTTAAATCTGGACAGCTACCTTCTTATCAAGAACTGTACAGTATGGGACTTCTACAAAATTAAAGACCTATCATTTGAAGCCATTATAACTTCATTGGCAGACAATAAAAAATATTATATAATTATTAAACAAATACTATACCTAATATCGCTGGTTACAGACAAGATTGTAATTGCCCCTTCAGAATTTCAGCTCTATCAGCAACTAATAACCCAACTTCTATTAAGGACTAAAATGCTTTCTAATGTCTATAAATTAATAACAAAAATAAAACACCAAGACAATACTCTATTCTCTAAATACTGGGATAGCCAAAACAAGGAATTAACACCTGGCCAAAAACTGGAAGCAATTGACATAACAATAAAATTTACACCTTTCAAAAAGTTGATATATACTCAGTTCATGATAAACAATAACGCCTATCATACGCCATTATTCCTGAGTAAAATTAACTCACATACTTTACCTTTTTACCCAACCTGCCCCAATTCAGTAGCAGATACAATCCACATATTTTGGTCCTGTAAAATGTGTACAAACTGTGATGCTCCCTAAGAGCGCAACTTGAGAAAATGGGATACATGGAGTCAACCCTATCCTGGGAAATGGCGATTTTGAATATATTTCCTAGTTCCTATAAGTATGAGATTAAACATATCACTGTGACACTATGTGCGCTACTCAAAACCTATATTACACTAAACTGGTTAGACAGATCCAAAACATCTTGGAAGGAATTTAAGCCTATGGTGATCAAATATGTTTTGGCAAGTAAATTAAAGACAACAAGCAAAAAGAAAAGAAACTATTTCCAAAAATACTGGAAAACCTTATAGAAGTTCTTAAATAATATCGTTCCTAGTTCTAACCTTCCTATCTCTTCTTCCTCTCTTGGTTGTGTCTTTACTTTCCTCTCACCTAATATCCACATTTCCTTTGGTGTGTTAACCCTGGTTCAGATACTTCTCATCTTAAGTTCTCATCTCCACTCTAACCCATGAAAGATCATAACAAAAGCCCTATTACCACACTCTTTAACACTAGTGTCAGTAGAAATAACCAATTTCTCTAAACTAACACCTCCTTACTTAGTGACAACCGAGTGTATATAATGTATATAGTTAAAACCAGTAGATTTTAGGTATACGGGTACATATCCTCACATATAAGTACTAAATATGTGAAATTCCAAATATTTCCTTTCACTATCCTATGTTAAACTATAAAACACTTGCGTAGTGAAGATTAATTATATCTCTGGTAATTGTTAGCTGATTGTATATGATATCAAGCAAGTATTATTAATTTTATCCACTTTTTTCTTTGTGATTTTATTTGTTTTGTGCATCCTAAAATTGTATTTGTATTTGTATTTGTATATTGTAAAAAATGCAATAAAAATCGGATTACAAAAAAAATAAACATCAGTAAGAGAAGAAATTCTACACCACACCCAAGTATCATTTTAGCAAAAAGGCTAAATGAAATTATTTTAAGGAAACAGGAAAGAAAATGCAGGGTTTTAATCCAGCTTGAAGCCACATGCTGCTTGTAATATTTGCAGCAAATGTAAAAATGCAGCTTGTGTATTTTTAATGGTATAACTGTTGATGATTGGAAATAACAAGTCATGTTTGTACTTGTATTTTGTGGTGTGGAATAACATTCTTATATTTTTATTTGCCTTTGTGATTTTTGCATTGCTTAGCAGAGTGCAAACAGGTCTCACAGGTGAAAGAAAAGTGAACAGTTTAATTTCTGTATTCTCTATTAGTGCAAACACTCCTGCTGTGCTGTATTTGTAATGAGTGAGTGAAATGCAAATGATAAATACATGCAGTGACTTTGGACTCATTACAGAGTTGCCCTAGGGTTCACATCCATTCTGTGTGAAGAGAATGTGGAAATTTTTACTCCAGATTTTTGAGTTAATTTTTGTTTCTTGCCATCTGCACTTGTTCGCTGCTGAGTAGTGTGCAATCAAGCTTACCTGCCTAAGGAAAAAAGTGAAACAGTACTAGTATATATTTACTGTTCAGGAATGCTATGTGAGTTTATGGTCACATTGTCGCAGATTCACAGTCTATCACAGTGCTAGTATGTATATGTATTGTTCACGAATGGTATGTAAAAGCATTGTTGCAGTTTCATAGTCTATCAGAGTACCTGTACATATGTACTGTTCAGGAATGATGTGTGAGTGTATTGCTGCAGTTTCACTGTCTATCACAGTGCTAGGATATATATGTACTATTCAGGAGTGCTACATGAGTGTATTGTTACAGTTTCACATTCTATCACAGTACTGGTACATATGTGCCATTCAGAAGTGCTATATGAGTGTATTGTTACAGTTTCACAGTCTGTCCTAGTACTAGTATATATGTACTATTCAGTAGTGATGCTTGAATGTACTGTTACAGTCTCACAGTTTATCCCCATACTAGTATATATATATATATATATATATATATATATATATATATATATATATATATATATATATATATGTGTGTGTGTGTGTGTGTGTATATATATATGTTTTTTTTTTTTTTTTTATCACAGTACTAGTGTATATGCACTGTTCTGGAGTCCTGTGTGAGTGTGTTGTTAAGTTTCACAGTCTATCACAGTACTAGTATATATGTACTGTTCTGGAATGATGTGTGAGTGTATTTTTACTGTTTCACAGTCTATCAAAGTACTAGTATATATGTACTGCTCAGGAGTGCTATGTGAGTGTATTGTTACAGTTTCACAGTCTCTCACAGTATTAGTATACACTACATGTACTGTTCAGGAATACTGTGTAAGTGTATTTTTAGTCTCACAGTATATCACAGTGCTTTTATATATATTTACTGTTCTGGAGTGCTATGTCAGTGTATTGTTACAGTTTCACTGTCTATCACAGTGCTAGGATATTATATACTATTCAGGAGTGCTATATGAGTGTGTTGTTACAGTTTCACATTCTATCACAGTACTGGTATATCTGTACTGTTCTCAAGTCCTATGTGAGTGTGTTGTTAAGTTTCACAATCCATCACAGTACTAGTATATATATATGTACTTTCTGGAGTCCTATGTGAGTGTGTTGTTACAGTTTCACAGTCTATCATAGTACAAGTATATATGTACTGTTCTGGAGTGCTATGCGAGTGTGTTGTTACAGTTTCACAGTCTATCACAGTACTAGTATATCTGTACTGCTCTGGAGTCCTGTGTGAGTGTGTTGTTACAGTCTCACAGTCTATCACAGTACTAGTATATATATGTACATTTTGGAGTCCTATGTGAGTGTGTTGTTACAGTTTCCCAGTCTATCACAGTACTAGTATATATGTACTGCTCTGGAGTCCTGTGTGAGTGTGTTGTTAAGTTTCACAGTCTATCATAGTACTAGTATATCTGTACTGTTCTGGAGTCCTGTGTGAGTGTGTTGTTACAGTTTCATAGTCTATCACAGTACTAGTATATATATGTACTTTCTGGAGTCCTATGTGAGTGTGTTGTTACAGTTTCACAGTCTATCACAGTACTAGTATATCTGTACTGTTCTGGAGTGCTATGCGAGTGTGTTGTTACATTTTCACAGTCTATCACAGTACTAGTATATCTGTACTGTTCTGGAATCCTGTGTGAGTGTGTTGTTAAGTTTCACAGTCTATCACAGTACTAGTATATCTGTACTGTTCTGGAGTGCTATGTGAGTGTGTTGTCACAGTCTCACAGTCTATCACAGTACTAGTATATCTGTACTTTCTGGAGTCCTATGTGAGTGTGTTGTTACCGTTTCACAGTCTATCACAGCACTAGTATTCTTCATTAGATGTCTGATCCATTGAATATTTAATA